>NC_059096.1:4021744-4330494 GCF_020497125.1 Mauremys mutica
GTCAAAGAGAAAAGCAAATAAAAATATGCCCCCATAGCACATTTGGTCAGACCCCTGGGTCTGTACAGGGGAGGGGAGATAGTTGCTTCCCAGCTCCTGTGGAAGAATCATGTTATGCCCTATGCTATCCAGGGGAATTCCCCTAAACAGGAGGAATTCCCAGGTGGAGAAATCCAGCTGTTTTCTCCCATGGTGCAAAAGCACCAGAATGAAGCCTAGAAATGGGGTTGCAGCATTTACAGAATGCTGTGGTGATGGTGGTGGAGATATTGTTTATGCCCTTATCTCTCCTAGGAAACAATGAAATCTGCCAGAGGGTCCTGTCTATGTGTTTTCAAATGTCTTCCTTAGCATCTTGCACTGGATTTTGTTTTCCAGTGGATCATTGCTCACCAAAGGGACTCTGCTCCGCCCCAGAGGTGGCTGCATCTATTTGTAAAGAGCGCTATGGTGGGGAGGATATCATGTTGAGGTAACACCTTATATTGCTGGCATTTAGGATGGGCCTGAGGCCATCTGCTGCTGCCCCACATCAGCAATCCACCTAGGGGCATCACTGGCATTCCACAGTCTGTTCACAGTGTTTACTGCTCAAATGTGGAGGTGGTGATTGAGCGTGCCTGGCGGGTGGAGAGGCTCTGGCCATGTAAAGGGAGATCTGTAATTGCATTATACTCCCATGCAGCTGCCTGCTGTCTGTGTGTTCACCTTCCCTCCTCCAGCTCTTTCCCTTCTGCCCCCACAACCGTCTCCCTCTGCTCACCCATCATCTTTCTCCCCACCCCCACCTCCGCTCTCCTCTCCCTCCCACTCTTCCTGCCCAGCTTCTATTTACTGCCAGGGTCCCTGGGGGGGGGGGGGGATTACGATTGCTGGTGGGCTGTGGGGGGAGGGAAAGGGGGACAAGCTGGAAAAACAATATCCAGGAAACAGCTGCAGCTGTCCAAGATGCTCAGTGAATTGCTCCTCTCAGGACGGTTAGCTGGATGGTCTCTGCACAAACAGGCCGACATGGGAGAGGGAAGCCTCCAGGCTAACTGTCATGGAGAGGCTGCGGCACTGAAGCCTCAGATAAGGCCATCTCCCTTGTCCTAGCTGGAAGCAGGATGTACACAAAGTTTCTGGTCTAGAAAGGTCATTTCAAATCTGGCCTGGCATCCCCATGTCAGGAGAGAGGGATGGGTGGGAGTCACATCTGGATGAGGGGCTGTGCTGTCCCAGTGTGGGACTGCTTTGATACGGGGGTTTGGTCCAAGCCCATCTCTGGGGTCTAGTCTGGCAGAGAGGGGAGAGATGAGAACACAGCCTGCTCCATGCACTGGGAGGGTCATGTCCAGGGGGAGATGCTGAATGGTGGTGGGACTATGCATGCCCATGATCTCCAGCCTCCCTAACTCAGGATCCACCCACTGGTGTCTCATGACATCATGAACATCAGGGAAATGCTGGAACATAGGGATCCTTCTGCAGATGGGAAACCTTGGGAGAAGTCGAGCCCTCTGGGGACTCTAGGATTTTCTGCTTCCAGCTGGGACAAAAATCTCAGGAGAGCAACCTCCCACCTCGTGGCCTGGATGCTTCGCGGCCAACTGGAAGCAGGAATGGGACGTGCGGTGTGATGGGTGGGGAGAAAACCAACCAACCTTGTATTGATTCAGGGCTTGGTTTGAGTTTGGGATGAAGAGGCCGGGGCAGTTCTGATGTCACTGGGACTTGCAGGGCCCTTCCAGTCCCAAGTCTTCCCCATTCCATCTACCCTGAGTTCCTATCTACCAGGCACTCGGACTTTTCCCCTCTGGTTCGTCACCCCCGAAGGTGTGCAAAGAGCCCCCAGGTATCAGTTCACTTTGGTGGACACACTCCACACAGTTCGTGCAGCAGAGACCTGCTGGGGGCAAGAATAACCAAAAAGTTTATTTAATAGAAGAAAAAAAATCACAGATTCAAAGGTGAAACAGGAAGGAAAAGCAAACGCAGACAAGTCACACAGAAAATGAACAAAAAGATGCAACCCCAGGCTTTACACGCCTATATTAGACAAATCCCCTTTTCTAATAGAAGGTACCTGTTGCCTCAGAATGGTTTTCCCAGGCCGTCACAGAAGGACCCAGCGGGTCAGGGACAGCTTTGCACTTAAAGGCTTCCCCTCAATTTCTGGAAAAAAAACCTCAGAGACAAGCTTGGTTTTAAAAGGCTTTTCTTTCCTGGCATGGTGACTCATGGGTATTGAGAGTGGGGGAATTCCCAGTTGTCTCCATGTCTTTCCATTAACTCTAATGGTCCACCATTGTCTTTTCCTGGTTGGACAATGGATGGCTACTTGAAGATGGTTTCCTGTAAACAACTGGCTTGGTGCCCCTCTCTGCCTGATCCCTTCACCACCTGTTGCAAGGCGCTGCTGTGTAGTTGCACCACGGTTACAACGTTCTACACATATACACATGCGATGATGCGTAACTACCCTGCATGCAGCTCTGCTGATGCCCAGCAAGTTCAGAACATCACAAGCTTTCTGAAAGACCTTCCTTGACTTACTCATCCACAACCACATTGTATATGACCAGCTAATTCAATTGTGTGTTCTTTGGGGTTCAGACCCCCTTGGGATGTCTGGACCTGGACTGTCACAGTCATCCAGGCTGGATCCCCACCCTCCAAAACTGGGGGAAGGCAGCGTGGTCCTAGTGCAGCTAGAGCCTGACAGGACGGCTGGGTTCTATTCCTGGTTCTGCCACCAATTAGCTGTGTGACCTTGGGTAAATCATTTCTCTCTGTGCCTCATTTCTCCAGCCTGCAAAGTGGAGATTAAATATGATTCGGTGCTTGGGCACCGCAGTCATACCTCAGCCAGTCAGTGACAGATAGGTTCTAATCATGGAAAATCTCTCTTGCATCGGATGTCCAGTGGTCCTGGACAGTTTGTCTCCCAGCTGCACAGTCTGGGTCTGGAGACCAGGAAGGAGCCAGCTCCCTGCAGCACCAGAGAGGTTAATTTTTAACCTTGTATGGCCTCCCCACAGCTTGGGACTGGACCCCTACCTCCGCCCTGGCAGAGGGGATGTGGGATGAGCTGTCCCCTCAGATCCACCCCCTCACTCGCCAAAAGCAAGCTGAAGGAGATGGGACGCAAGGACCTTCAGCAGTCTGCTCAAATCCAGTCTTGGGCAGTTGCGGTTGAAGCCGATTACTGTCTAATTGCTGAGGTGAGATGAGGGCCCTGGGTCACAGCTCAATTCTCATTGGACACACGGGCACCGGTCAGGCTCGGCGCTGGCGAGCTCAGCAGAGAAGACAGGCTCTGAATAGGTCCTTCATATGGAGTCAAGTCAAAGTTCCCCGGAGCTAGCGGCTCACTGAACTGATGTGACTAAGCCACGTCAGTTTCACAGCCAATGGTCCAGCCCATCTCACCACCTGATGGATCAGGTACCCGTTTTGAAGCTAGGTGAACTGGAGGCAGCTTTGCAGTGTGAGATCAAGGGAGACTCGCTCACCACTCAGCCACCACCACACCTTATAGGGAGGGTTGAGAGCCACAGACGGACCATGTGGCCAAGGGGAGGATTCAGGTTCTGGGGCTGCCCTGTGGGCTCCTTTCACTGAGCTGGACACAAGGGTTTATTTGCTGCACTTTGGTTTCCAGAGCGCACGGCTGTGCGTGTTATCTGGGTAGCCAGCCCACCCCAGACCCACGCCCCTTGGGGGTCCCGCTGCGGCTCTCCAATCTGGGGCTGGCGCATGCCAATGCTCGGGACACCTGTCAAAGCAAAGCAGCCGCCCAATTAGGGGTGAGACAAGGGAGGGGGTGGCAAAGAGCAGACCCAGGTCCCCATGCTTCATTCCCACCAGATCCCACCAGCCGTGTGGCTTTTCTCCCCTATCGTCACAGGGACATGGATGCAGCCCCGTTTGCTGCTTTGCACCTGCCATGGTGCTCCCTCTGTGCTGGGACATAGAGAGTGTACGGCACGCGGGGGGCAGGTGGTGGACTCTGAGGATCATCAGGGCCTGTTGGGAGCCCCGGGGCAGGTGGGTTCTCAGGAAGGATCTGGTGGGGGATGGGGGTGAAAGGGGGCTGCAGAGTGAAGAGGGAGCGAGGTGAGAGGTGCAGGGCCTGGAGCGGGGGGCACAGGGCAGCGGTGTCCTCACCCCCAGAGCACACACGCTAGAGCCCCCTGGGCAGTGGGGAGGGGACTGATCGCTGGAGCCGCCTGCCCAGCCATGGCCGTGGACTGGGGGGGGGGCTCTGTGTGGGGCAGGGAGGCATGAGGCCACCCCCATCCAGTCCTTCACCCCCTGGGAGTCCCCACTGCAGGGGCGACCTCCCCTGGCATCTCCCCCCCCCCCCCCAGCGCTGCTGGGCAGATGGGAATGGGGGGGGGACACTCATGTCTCTATAGGGACTGGTTGGATCTGGGGGGTGTCTCTCCTCCTAGACGCCTGGACACCCGCTCAGGGCGCCCCCCCCCCAATCGCTCAGCCCCTCTGCGGGGGGGCGCTCGGACCACACCCCTCCCCCCCAGGGCCGGCGAGCCCCCCCTTCCGCCCGCCCCGCCTGCGCATTGTGTGGCCGCCGGGAGGGGCCGGCCGGCTGCCGCCCCCACACGCGCCCCCGCCCCGGGCTCCTCCTCCGCCGGGGCTGGCTTGGGACACGAGTCCGGTGCGAGCCAGGCCGGGAGCTCGATGGTTCGGGAGGGCGGCATGGCCAGGACACCCCGCAGCTCGACCCAGGAGATCCAGATGGACGTGTTCGAGAACCCCGGCCTCCAGGTGGGATAACCCCCCCCCCCGCGGGGGGGTCTGCTCCCTGCCACCGGGGGGGGGGGCTTTGTAGCCAGAAATAGCGGGGGCGGGGGGATGGATCCGATCGGAACCGGCGCACGGGTGGAGCCGGCCAATGACTCACTGGCCTCTGCTTTTCCCAGGGGTGGGGGTGGGGGGGGGCAGGGTTGAGCGTTGCTGCCGGGGTGGGGGGGAATTGGCCCCCGGGGGAGGAATCTCAGCCTGGCTGCTGCTTTCCGCCCAGCCCTCCCTTGGGATCAGCCCTTCCCAGCTGCCCTCAGGTTTCAGCCTTAGCACAAAAGCCCTATTGGCACCGGGCTCCTCCTCCCCCAGCCAGGCAAAGCGGGGTCCCCTCCCCCCCATGCCCTACATCCTGCAGGACTGGGGAGGGGTGCCCAGAGATCGCAAGGGAGGCGAACCCCAAACTTTGTAATGGGTGCCAAAAAGCCAGCCGAGAGGAGAGCGGGGGGGGTCTGGGGTGCCTCCCCCGGAGTGGGAAGATATGGTCTCCAGGTTAGCGCAGGCAGGGGACGGGGCATAAGGCACCTGGGTTCTAGTCCCCGCTCTGCTGCTCGCTTGCTGTGTCACCTGTGTCTCCCCATCTGGAAAATGTGGGGAATAATCCTGAGGGGTTTGTGGGGCTGGATCAGTGCTGCTGCGTAGGGTGCCCTGGGCTGCTGCCATGAACGAACGGTCGCTAGCGAAGGGCAGGTGTCGCTCTGGGAAACTTTGGAACATACGGGATAATTTGGGAAACCCTCTCGGGAGTCACCACACCCCTTTACCTCCCCATCCTCTTGCCAGTTGGTACCAGGGGACGTTGCCTCTGCTGGAAACAGGCCATGAGCCAATGTAGCAGGAGGCAGGGAGGCCAGCACAGATGGGCCATTGCTCTGAGTACTCAGGTGGGGATCCCGGTGGCAGGTTGGACCTGTTGGCCAGGGCTAGTGAGCGGGGCGGGGCAGGACGGGGAGGGGGGAAGGATTGCAGTGGCAGGATGGACCCACGGGTCTGACCCAGCTCAGCGCATCCTCCCATTCACTTTGCTGGGTGTCATCCCCACACAGCCCCTTTGCTATGGCAGCCTGTCCCCCCAGCCCCAGGCAATTTGGAGCGGCAAGTGGGGAGGGGTGCCTGGTTGCACCCAGACACCCTGGCAGTGCCAGGCCCCCAACACAGGGCTGGGAAACACCGACCCAGCTTCCGCCAGCTTAGGATCTGGCTCTGTAAATGGCCACGATTAATCCTTCCCCACCTGGAGAGCCACCAACCCAGTGCTTAACCCCTCTAGGCATGGCAGTTTGTAGCCCCGGCCCCTCTGGGCTTGCAGCGTCAGTAAATGAATGTAACAAAATTGCTTGCTCCCCGGCACCTCCTGCATTACAAATTAAGCCCTGCACCCGCCCCCTGGATGGGGGAGCCCAGCCACCCACGGAGGGTGCAGTGAATGTGACGGAGGGATGGGCCCTGATTGGAAAGGTGGGGGTGGGGAAGAATCCTAAAAATACCAACTCCTGCCCTGCTCCGAGACCACGTGTCTGTGGGCTGGGCAGCAACTGGGCCCAGCTGTCCCTCTGAGATGCGCCTGGCTCATTCCGAGACCTGCCCCGACATGTCCCGACCGCTCGCCCTGTGCAGAAAGGCCTGGGGCTCGCTGGGAGCTTCGGGAGGAACCAGCTGGAAAAGGACTGACACCCCGGGGCTGTGATGACCCTGCCCCCATCGGGGTGGAGGGGAGCCGGCCTGGGCCTTCAAGGACAGCAGCAGAAAGGTCCAGCAGCAATTGACCTTCTGTAGGGAGCGCTGGCTGCGGGTGGGGTGGAAATCTTAGCTACTCTAATCCCAGCCTCTGCCAGCAGGAGGTGCTGCAGAGCATGGGGCAGGAGTGCTGGCTGTGGGGAAGCTCCCAGCTGCTAGCACCTTCTATCTAAGTCTTTGCCACCAGCCGGGTATTTGGAGCATTTGCCGGGCTCTGTTGGAAGAGGAGCCGCTAGGTCATGGGATGACTCAGTAGCAGCAGGTGTGTTCGCTTGCTCCATGCGCGTGTGCATTTGCAGGGCTGCTGGGGCCTGCGTGGGTGTGAGGAAGGAGAGCATCAGAGCCTGCGCACTAGGGGGAGGAGTGGAGGTGAGTGCATGTGCCACTAGGGAGGTGTTTAGAGTGTGTGTGTGTAGTAAATCGGGTCTGTAGTAAGCTCCAATTCGTGGGGATGGGCGTGTGTATAGTAGGTTGTGTGTGTACAGCTCTGTGTGTGTGTGTGTGTGCACAGCTCGTTGCACGGAAGTAGGGGTGTATGTGTGTATATACACAGCTGTTGCACAGAGGTAGGGATGTGTATATACACAGCTCTCATATGGAGGTAGGGGTGTATATGTTCACAGCTCTTGTTGCACAGAGATAGGGGTGTGCGTGTGGGTGTATGCAGCTCTTGTTGCATGGAGGTATGGGTGTGTGGGGGGAGTATACACAGGTCTCATTGCACAGAGGGTGTGTGTGTGTACAGCTTGTTGCACGGAGGTAGGGGTGTGTGTGGGGGGGATATACTCAGCTCTCATTGCACAGAGGTGGGGTGTGTGTGTGGACAACTTGTTGCACAGTGGTAGGGGTGCGTATGTACACAGCTCTCGTTGCACGGAGGTAGGGGTGTGTGTGTGTACAGCTTGTTGCATAGTGGTAAGGGTGTGTATGTACACAGCTCTCGTATGGAGGTAGGGGTGTATATGTACACAGTTCTTGTTGCATGGAAGTAGGGGTGTGCGTGTGCGTGTGTGGGGTATACTCTGCTCTCATTGCACAGAGGTGGGGTGTGTGTGTGTACAGCTCCTTGCACGGGGGTAGGAGTGTGTGTGTGGAGGGTGGGTGTATACAGCTCATTGCATGGGGTAGGGGTGTGTGTGTGGATCACAGCCCCACCCTCTTCACCTTTTGGCAGCTGGGGGCCTCCCCTGGAGGGTCCATGAGCCTGGGACTGGAACCCCTTCCCTGGGCTTAGCCTCTGCCCCATGGATCCCACCCTGTCCCGGCACAGATGGGCCGGCTCTGGGCAGCAGCAGGGTGATCTCTGGAGCCCACACTGCCCCCTCCCTGGTTGTGGGGCCGGGGGGGAGTTGAGGGGGCACAGACTGGCTGCAAATCCAATCAGCCCCACATCCTCTTTCTCTCTCCATGACGACCAACCGGGCTAATTCAATCCCAGGCCCCTGAGGATGGCCCGAGAGCTGCTCCACGCTGCATCAGTCACCTTTGCTAGGCCCAGTGGAGGTGATGGGTTAAACACCCCCCTTCCGCATACAGACTGAGCCCCGCCATTACCTGGGCACGGGAGGGGTAGATTGGGGGGGGGGAGCTCTCTGGATCTCACTGGAGAACACAACTCAGCCCCCCACCCCCTGTACGTCTGTCCAGACCTCGGCCGCAGCCCTGTAGCGCCCATGGGGACAGGTGGGCAGACACCTCACCTCGCCCGTTGACATGGGGCAGTAAAGCTGCTCCCAGGGTGTCCTCCCCACAGGGGCCTCTGACGGACAAGCCACTTCTCTCTTCTGTACCTTGATTTCCCCTTCTGCTAGCTGAGGATTTAGCTGCCGACTCCTCCCCTAGAATATGCCACGTGATCTATGGTTACCCTATGAACATGCTGCTGTCTGTGGGGTAGGGGGGTGGGGTCCCCCCTCGCAACTCTTGATTCCTCCCCAGAGCAATATGGGGGGCCCGGGCAGCGGCTGGAATAAAGGCCCAGCCCGATCCAGTGCCGTTTGCCCTCGACCAGCACATGCCTCCCTGTTTCTATCGGGGTGAGCTGACGTGGCCGGTGTTGCAATTAGCTCCCCCCGGTGATTAAGAGCCTGGCTGTGACGCTGTGCGGAGCCAGATTGGTTGGGAACCCAGTGAGGCTATTAAAGCCCCAGAGCTGCCTATTGATTGGCACCCGCATCAGGTGACTGTGCTGCTTCCCCGGAGAGCGACCCCTCCCTCCGGCCCTGCCTCCTGCACTCCCAGTGCTCCGTGTGAGTGCCAGGGACCTGTGGGTGTCACTGGCTCTTGTGGGGGACTCAGCAGCCCCATAGGGAAGGGGATCCCACAGCCAAGCCAGGCCCAGGTGGGTGTTTAGATGGGGACATGTCCTAAGCGTCTGCGATCCAAGGGATTTTCACAGTGGAATAAACCATCTCAGACCAGCGGGATGTTTAGCCTGGGAACCATCTGTCCCCACTGTCCCCAGCTGTCGGCCACAGGGGAAGGCAGCCTCCGTATGGTGTGTTATGCTACCGTGAAGAGAGAGATTCCTTCGTGGCCTCAGGAGCTGATGCCCTGATGCCCTGAAGCATTAGACTTGTCATCCATATTCTAGCAGCTCGTGCTATTCGCAGGCATACGGATGTCTAGTGTGGTTATAGAACCATTTATAGGCTCAGTTAGAGTGGGGCTCCTGGGTTCTGCTCTCCGCTTTCCCATTGACTTGCTGCATGGCCACGAGTAAAGCATTTTCCCTTTTGGTGCCTCGGTTTCCCCCAGCAGTACAATGGGCAATGATACTCGCTTACTTCTCCGGGGCAGGAGAGGAATTAAGTTTAATTCATTTGTGCTTGTAAAGTACTTTGAGATCCTCTGATTGAAGGCGTGGCAAAGCAGATGTCAGGGTAACGCCTCCATTAGCTTTAGCAACATCCTGCAGCAGGGAGTTCCACAGGTTTCTGGTACGCCATGCAGTTGTCTGCTCCCGCCCCTCTGTAAGATCCTGCATGCCCATTAACCAGGCTGTCCCTCCCTCCCCCAGGGGAAATACAGCAAGCGGAAGAGCAGGTTTAAACGCTCTGATGGCAGCACCTCCTCAGACACGACTTCCAACAGCTTCGTCAGACAGGTAAGGACAGCGAGGTGGGGAGCTCACATGGCCTCGGCATCCCGTGTTCGGGAGGGGGGACAGAGCCCCAGGGTTCCCTCGCCATGAGTTATGGGATTTAACTTGCTTTGCACCATTGAGTCGGCAGCTGGGAGTGTTGGAAGTAGATGTAATACAGCAGCATTGGGCAGGTGGTCCTATCGCCCCCTAGTGGCTAGCCCCAGTTGCTGTAACAGTCTCCTCCTTGCTCTCAGTTACTCCTTTAGCTTAAGCAGCAGGGTCTTGAGGGTTCTGGGTTCGATCCCTGCCCAGAGCCACAGCATCGTGTTCCCAGCTCTCGTGCTGTTCCATTTCCATCTGCCAAGTGCCATGGCCGGCCCCTTTCAGTCTAACGCAGCTGCGGAGAGAGGAAAGGAACAAGAAAGAACTAACGTCAAGTGCCCACTGGAGAGAACGAGGTGTGTGCTTCACCCTTATCTCTGCAGGCCAGCAGAGAATCCACCCTCCCGCTCCCGAATCTACAGTTCGGTTTAATCTGCTGCATTTCTTTAAGGGCAGAAATGGCATCTTAGTAAGACCGATTTGCACTGAGTCTCCCTAGGGAGGGTGGGGTGAGCTCAGGACTGGGGCCCAGCATGGGGCGAGCTCCCAGTTGCATTATGATTGGGCCATGGCACGGGGAGGTGACTGCCTGGGGGAAATCAGTGGCTGATTAGTGGTAGGGGTGAGCGTTGGAGGGTGATGCCGCTGGGGACATAAGAATTGCACGGTTCCCTTCCCCTTTGGTACTCTGACTCTAGGCCTGTAGGAGAGGAGCCTGGGCATCTGGGGGGAGCCCCAGGTCAAACCTGCCTCCCCCCAGGAGTGGGGGAAAGGTCACGGGAGGGCTGGGATCAGAGCCCTGGCAGCTCTCTTCATCCTGGGGCTGATGTGAGCTGTATCTGTGCCCATGGCAACACAGTATGGCCGTAACCCCTTCACTTCCAGGGGTGCTGCCCGCACACATAGGGTGCCCCTTCAAGGCAGCGTGGGGTGGCATGGCAGGGCGTGCTTGGCTGGGAGGGGTGGGGCTGGCTGTAGCTGGCAGAGTCGGGAGGGAAGGGCTTAATGCGCCCCCTCTCCGCTATAAGCACCGCTCTGCTATGGCTCCTCTGATGCTTCTCCCATCCCGTTCTTTCTGCTCCTGCCCTGATCCCTGCAGCGCCCCCTGCTGGGAAGACCAGGGCTGGAGTCGCCAGGTGCTCCCCCCAATAGCCAGCCCTCCGGCCCTGCTTCCTACAGCGCCCCCCGCAGGCAGAGGCCGGGACTGGACCAGCTCTGGTTTTCTCCCCATCCCCAAGATGCACAAAGGCAGCGCTTCTCCCCTTTCAGGGCAGGGAGAGGAGCTGGCCATCGATCCAGCAGTGTGAGTGGGGCTGGGTAGATCCTGCAGCGTTGTCTCCCCCACTCCCTTTCCTGTCACCCCCCCCCTCACCCAGCCGCCATCGCTTTGCGTTCCTTCTCCCCCCCCATCAAACAGCCCAGAAACATCTCCTCAGAGCTGGAAGCAACGTGGTCTCCATAGCAACCTCCTGTGGGGGCAGCGGGGGGGCTGGAATAGACATTAAATAATGAAACAGCTGAGTCCCTGCGAGATGGATGGTGTGGGGGGCAGCCTCCCGGGGTCAGGTCTGTCTAGAACCCAAGGGCTGCGTATGGGCAGGCCCCCAAGGACCCAGCATCCAAAGCTCCAGCCCCTGGAGCGAACGGGGCGATCACCCGGGCAGCCCCCTTTCCCGGTCCTGCCCTGCGGGGAGCCAGCCAGTGGGGGAGACTCCGAGATAAGGCACTAGCTGGGCTGGATGGGGCTCGATCTCGGGTGGGGCCGAGGTCCCCAGGGGATGGGACAAGGCCCCAGTGCTTGGGGATGTTAGATCTTGCCCTGGACTGAGCCCTACACTGGGGGGGGGGGTGGGCTTGGCTTAATCCCCTCCAGCGCCCCCCCCCCCGTGTGAAGGGGATAAACAGCTGGAGAGAGGGGTTCTATGACCTGCCCCCCCAGTAGAAGGGGGGGCGGGTGAATGGTTCCCATGGCGATGACATGGGAAGATGCTGGAGGTGGCAGTTACCGTGGAGAAGGTTCTTGGCGCGAGGCCCCCATGCAGAGAGAGGATTTAAAGGGCCAGCTTGCCTTGCATTGTCACCCGCCAGAGCGAGTGGGAGAAGGCTGGAGAGGTGCCTAGGGAAGGCTCCGGGCCTGGCCATTTCCCTGCTGACTCCAAGCCGGGGCTGCTCCCCTGGGGTGATGATGAGGCTGCTGGGGTCACAGACCCGGGGCCTGGGGGACACGCACCTGGGCTAGCAGGATTTTCCCCTTGCCCTGGGCTCATTCACTGGCTCCCGAAAGGCCCTCAACCCTCCATCTGCCCGAGGGAGGGCTCTGTGCCTGGAGATGGGCCGCAAGTGGAACCTTCCACCCAAAGAGACCGACCCAGTACCCATCGCCCCTGAATTCAGGGGCTCAAATGGATCCCGGATCAGAACCAGCCGAACCCCAACGGAGGCGCTTCTCAAATGCCCCAGGACTGGGTGGGCCCGTTCTCTGTGGTGCTATCATTCATGAGCCCACGCAGTGAGGCTGGGAGGGCTTCGCCCCCAGGCTAGTGCAGGGTGGGGTGAGTGGCTGCATGGGGTGGCTCAGATCTGGAAGAGAGGTGGGAAGGGGCGGGAGGATCTCCAGCTCAGAGGTTGAGCCCGGTGGTACGTTATAGCCCCAGCCAGTGAGGCCAGGAGGGTGAATCCAGGGGCTGCATGCCTAAGGGATATCAGATGGGATGAATCTCAGCCTGATTCCTGCATCTTGGGGTCCTGGGGGTGCAGGTCCCTGGGGAGAGGCCTTCCTAGCCTTGCCCAGCAGAGGGCAGTGTGGGCTCATTCATGGTAGTGGGGCTCTCAGCTGCCTGCCCCACGGAGCACTGCACCCTTATGTGCCTCTAGGAACAAACCCAACCCAATGAGGAGGGAGAACCCCCTGCTGGCTGCGGGGCTGCCCACTGGCAGCTCCCCGGGGTGTAGGGCGCCTCTATAAGAAAAAGCCCCCAAAATCGGGACTGTCCCTATAAAATTGGGACATCTGGTCACCCTAAATGGGATGGAGGCTGGAATGGGGTCAGCACCTTGCTCCAAGGGGGTGGAAGTTTGGATGGGGGCGGGAGAGGATGGTACCTTATGAGGCCACCAAAGAATGTGGAACCGGGGTCCCCTGCAAGCTCGCACTTGGTGGGGAGGCTGGGAATTGGGTGCAGGGACGGCGGAGGCCTGGGGCGGGGTCTAGCGGTATGTGGGTGTTAGTGGCTGGGTCATTCATATCTGATCTCCCCACAGGAGTGTTAATCGGGGGGTTCCCAGCCCCTCTCCCCCCCCCAAAGTGTGCGGGTGTATGTGCCTACCGGGCAGTTGCACCTGAAGCTGTGCTGCCCTCTGCTGGCCTGGGCTGTGAATAGGGTTTACAGAGCTGTGCTCTGCAAACCCACCTTCTCCCCTCTCCTGGCTTTTCCTCGGGGCTGAGGTCTGTTCAGGCCATTGTCGGGGAGCCAGGACAGCCCGGTCCCGCCGCTGAGGGGATCAAGGATCAGGGAGCGGGAGATGGGGTAGGGCTGAGCTGGGAGGAAGGGGCTGCTGAATTTTTTTGGGGGTGGCCCAAAATGTGGGGGGTACAGACCCCATTTAGCCTTAACCTGTCCCAGAAATTGGGTCAGAAAGCAGCCCCAGAGCCCTGCTCAGTGCCTCGGCCTCAGATGGGGGTCTGCAGGGATCGGGAGGGGTCTTGACCCTTTGGCAGCTTCCCCCCCCCCCACAAGAGGTGTGCCCTGCGTGTGCTCCCGCACCTCCTGCAGTGAGCGCCTGCACCCACGGGACTATGCAGCGTGCCCCGACCCTCCAGCAGGCTAGTTTTGGGGTAGCAGGGGGAGGGCTGTGGGTCAGGATTGAGGGGCATCGGCACAGCTCGGCGAGGCCTGGCATAGCAGGGGGCTGAGGGGCACCAGCGGATGGGGTGGGGGTGCTTGGCTGTTTTCAGTCCCCTTCTGATCCCCTGAGATCTCCCGTGAGCGGAGAACGTGTGCCCAGGGTGGCTAAACCCCACGCCGAGCCCATCCCTGAGGCTGACCCTTGGCTCAGGCCAGCCCCCCTCGCTCGCCCGCCCCTTGCACTGGGCTAAATATACCCTGGCAGGTTGCGAATGTTGCACTGTTGGTGAAACCTGAGCCCCGGCAGCCCAGCAGAGCCACCCCCGCTGCCCACTTGCGCCCAGGCGCAGCCAGCATGGAGACGCCCAGCAAAGAGCACCGGCCCGTCTTGGTGAGCGTCACCCCACCCCACCCCTTGACAGCTCTCTCTCTCTGGGGGGCTGGGGTCCCCCTGGCTGCTCCCCCACCCTGACACTCTCTGGCAGGCTCGCTGCCCTTCATCCCTTCCCTTGTGCCCTCCCACAAACACTTGGGACCCCCGGGTATGGGGACTCCCAGCCAGCCCCAACCACAGCGGTTCCAAGGCCAGCTGGGCTGGCAGGGGTTCCCCCAGCTGGTGGAACGTTGTGCCAGACCCTGCACCCCCCACAACCCCTTCCCCCCTACACCCCCTGCTTCTGCCATCCCCCCAGCCTTCCACCTCCTGCTTCCTCCTCGCTCCATTTCCAGCCCCCCAAGAACCTTGCTTCTACTGCAGCTCATGCCCCCGCAGCCCCTGCTTTTTTCCCACCCAGAATTCCCCATAACCTCTCTGCCCCACTCTCCCCCCAGATGCCCCTCTTCCCTCCCTTCCACATTCCTGTCCATCCATGATCTCAGTACAGAGAACCACCCACCCCCCGCACAGGGAGCCAAGGATCTGGGGGGGGTTCGCCCCCCCAATACTTCTGGGAGGTGGGGGGCTGAGGCTCCAGGTGTGGGAGGAGCAGGACGCGACATGGCATGGGGAAGCGCTGGGGGGGGATTCCTGGTTGTAGGGAGCAGGCTGGAGTTGTCCCTTCTCCCAGTGGGTTGCGCAATGGTTAACTTGAGAGTGAGAGAAGAGGGGGCGCTCTCCCTTCTGGGTCAGTGCTGACCCCAATGCCCCAGGGTGGCACTAGGGGGGGTGCCGTGCTCTGGGAGAGGGATGAGGGGGCTCAGTAAGGGCCATCCTGCTCTTGGAATCAGTGCTGACCCCAGTATTCCAGCTCGGCACTAGGGGGCGCTCTGCTGTTCAAGGGGCTGCGTCTGGAGCTGTAAAACCTAGGTCCTGCGCACGCACAGGGGTTCAGACTCCCCCGTTGCCTGTTCGTTGCTGAGCGCTGTTAAACAGCTGCCTCGTCCCACTCCGAGGTGGCTGCATGGTGGGGGGCGGAGGGCGGCACGGCTTATAGAGAGCTTGGGAAGCACATTGGGAATCTTGTGCTGTGTCAATGTATCAGTGACCCCTCCTGCCCCCATGAAATTCTGGTGATCTCTGAGGGACGCAGCCGTGGGGGGGGCTCTGGTTGCAGATCCGCAACAGACTGTTTGCTGGCTACACATTTACAAAGGAATTAGTGGGGAGAGGGGAAAATTCTTGGAGGGCTGAGAGCCGGGAAAGGAAGGGTAGGGGTCAGGGTTGTGGTCTAGGCTTCAGGAGATCTGTGTTCGAATTCCGGCTCCGCCGCTGAATCTCTGCGGGACCTTGGGCCTGAATTTTCAGGGTGCAGCACCCACAATGGGGTGGGATTTTCCATAGGGCTACGCACTTGGAAATCTGGCCCTGTGGTGCTGCGCTGTGCCTCAGTTTCCCCCACTGGATCCTGACCCACCTCTTGGAGTTCATTAGCATGCGGCAGGGGCTTGAATACTCTGCGTCGAGGGGCTGGAGAAGCAAATACGGGCCGCTGGGGAAGTCTGGATCCAGACACTTCCCTCTCACCCCCCACCCCCTATTCCCATTCGCCTTGGCTCCGTGTGCTCCACGGCTGCGCAGCCCCAAGCACAGCTCCTGCTGGCACGGCCAGGGCTGGGTGCCATCCCTGGCCCCCGATCCAGTGCCTTTGCTCCGGGGCACATCCCAGCACAGTAACTGCTCGCTAAAACCCCGTGTGCCCAGAAATCCCTCTCAGCTGGGTGGGTTGTTCCCCTCCCCCCAGGGCAGGCGTCCCTCCCAGCCCCCCAAGCACCCCCCATTTCACTTTGCAGGGCTTCAGAACAGTGTCCTCGTTCTTAAAGGGCCGGCGATCCCCCGCACACGTACCCAGCTGGGCCACATGCCGGCTCCACTCATATATGACACTTGCTCGGTCGCTGAGCCAATCGCGTCCCGGCCCCACGTCATCAGCTCCTGGCTCTTTCCAACTCCTGCCTGCCTGTGTCTCCGGTCCGGTCGGAGGTAGGGAAGCCGGGCAGCAGTTCCTCATGAGCTTGACTCTCCCAGCCCTGGGGCAGGGCAGATGGTACCTCTGAGAGATCAGCCCCAGGGCCTCCCACCCACCCCACCCCGGGGCGCCGATTCCCGCTCCCGAAACCCTTGATACTCAGCAAAACTGGGTTGTGGATTCCCCTCCTTGCCTGCTAGCCTCGACTCCCAAAGCCCTCGGCCCCTCTGAGTGGGGCCCCCTCCCAGCCGGGCTCCCCCCCTCTTCTGTGCGTCCCCCGCTCACGGCAGGATGTATCTGTATTGGCTGGACGACTCAGAGGAGGTGAGTACACTGCAACCTTGGCTTCGAACCCCGTCTGTCTGGGTTAGCCCTGCCCCAGGGCTGCCTGGCCAGAGTTGGGGGGCCAAGAAGGGGAGATCGGGACGGGGGAGGGTTTGCATGTCTCTGCGGGGAGGTGGTCCCCTCGGATCCAGCTAAATCATCTCCACTCCTGACTGATGTTTGCCCAGGCTTGCAAAGATCCATCCATCCTCGCGCAGCACAGGCTGGCCCCCTCAGCAGGCACCCCCCCCACATTGACTCTCTCTGGGGGCGCTCCTCGGAGGATGCATCTGTGTTTGACTGAGTGAAACCTGCTGGTGTGTTTAAACCCAGCTGGGAGCGAAGGGCACCTGGAACTGCCCTGAGAGGAGGCTGGCACGGTTGGGGGGGGGGGGGGCGGGAATGCTCTGTGGGGGCTCTGCAGCGCCCCCTCTGGTTGGCCTGAGAATAGCCCCCAGCCCTCAGCTCCCGGCCCTTCGGGGTCGTTCAGTTATTGGGGTTCTGGAGAAAGCAGCAGGTTTAATTTAGATCCCGAGCAGCTGAGTGCAGAGCCTGTGATTAAAGGGGAACCCCCGTCGGTTCCTCGATCCCCACTGAGCTGCCAGCCGGGGGTGCTGCTCCCCCCATTCCTGACACAGCCGGGGAGGTAGAGGAACTCGCTGTGTGGGTTGAGAGCTGACTAATTAGCACGGATGTTTCGGGGGCTCCAGCAGAGGCAGCTGCATGGCTGAGGGCTGCCAGCTCTGCCCCCGGGGCCCGGAGACTTGGAAGCTGTCTGGGAACCCCAAGGCAGGACTGAAAGGGGAGGCGCCCCAAGAGAACACAGAGTCCCCGGGCCAGTCAGGGAAACGAGTTTGCTAGTCCTCCCCTTCCCCGAGGATCCCGATACCAACCCCTTTGGTGATGCAGGGTCATCAGCAGCCTCTGCTCCGCAGGGAGCTGGGTCGGGATTCAGGGCCGTGGCAGAGCTGGGGGGCAGGAATTGGCATAGTGGGGCGGCTGAGGGTCGGGATTGAGGGGTGGTAGGAGAACAGTGCAGGGGGCCTCTCTAAACTGCGCTTCACGGTTAACCCCCCTTGGATGCCCCAATTTCCTGAACCAACCCGGCCCCTGAGCCCAGTGCCCCATGGCAGCAGCTGGGATGCCTTCTCTCTGGGCGCCTGCTCCCACGTTCACTGCCCTGCCAGGGCTCTCCGGTGACTAGGAAGTGCCATTCATCACGGTCAGGGCCGAGAGCCTGTCCTGTCTCCTCTGCACTGATCCCCAGCGGGATGTGTGTCAGGGTCCACCAGAACGCAGGTGCCTGCCCCCACAAAGGACAGACGCCTCCCATCCCCATGTGGACTCTTCTCCTCCTCCCTCCCCTGAGTTCACTGCCAAGCTCGGGGCCTCAGTTTCCCCACCAGCATCGGGACCCTGGAAGCTGAGGCGCCGGGTGGGAGCAGAGCACTTTGCTTCATTAGCAGGTCTCAGCCTGTGGGTAGGCGGCTCATGCTGGGGATGTGAGACAGGCCAGGGACCCTATCCCCACTGGATCAGACACCCACTGGCCAGCACAGGGCATTGACCCTTTGGAAGCTGCAATCAGGGCTTCCTGGGAGCCTCAGAAATAGCATGGACGTGGCAGGGGATTTGCTAGGATCCCTCACCCCAGCCCAGCTCCCTCCTCATTCCTTGCCCCCTCTCCTCCTGCCCCATGTGGCAGGCCCAGCTCAGCGGGGGAAAGCTCAGCAGTACTCAGCCCTTTGGGTCTAGGAACAAGAGAACGGTCCCAGCCTGGCTCCAGGTGGCCCCTGGGTCTCACCCACCACCCCACTCCTTGTTGGTTCTCCTGCCCCTGCTCCATTAAGGATGTGGGTTTCCAGGCCCCTTACCCCAGGGAGACTGTCTGTTTCTAGGTGCCCCCCCCAACTCCCAGCCTGTGGCCCTGTTTCTCTTGCCAGTGCCGGTGCTTTCATGGGGTCTGATGCCACCCCCCAGCCTGGCGCTGCCCTGTCCCATCTCCGCTATCACGTTCCATCCCAGAGCGGTGAGAACAGCTGCACCCTCGTTCCCTGCCACTCAGCTTAACCCTCGCCACGCTAGGGGCAACCGAGGCACAGAGAGTCAGCGGCGGGACCGGGAATGGAACCTGGGGGTCCTGACTCCTGCACTACAGCCACTATGTGGGACCCCGCTCCCCTTCCAGAGCCCCAGAGTCCTACAAACCCTCCTGCCCCACAGGGGCGTAAGGTCCCTTAGGGGCTTGTCTCTCTAGCTCTCTAGTTTTACCCCGTGTGCCAGAGGTGGGGGTTGCTACAGCCCGGGACGGGCTGTGCTGGGCAATGGTTTGTTTCTAAAGTGCTCAGAGGCCACGGTGACGGGTGCATAATGAATGAACTCTAGCACGGCGGGCTGCTGGGCCCAACTCCAGGCTGCCCGGCCGGCCGCTGTCCCCGCGGTTTCACAGGGTGATCAGTGCATGGGGAGGTGACAGCATCCCCCTGGGTATCTCCTGCCGCTCTAAATGGGCTCACTCCGCTGTGTGGCCATGGATACCCCCTCCACAGGGGGGGCTGTGAAGCCCACCTCCTTCTGATGCGGGTTCTTGCTCCCCCAGGGCTCTGCGGATTCCTACACCAGCCGCCCCTCGGATTCAGATGTGTCCCTGGAGGAGGATCGCGAGGCACTGCGCAAGGAGGCCGAGCGCCAGGCCCTGGCGCAGCTGGAGAAGGCCAAGGTAGGTGCCACGGCGTGTGCTCGGGGGCGGGGAAGGGGGAGGTTCCTTCACTCTGGTTCTGTCTCTGAATCCCCTTGTGCAGGCTGCGGGGACCAGGGTCCCTGTCGGTATCCAGCCCACAGGGTGGGAGCTGATCGGACTGGGGGCCCACACAGGGAAACACGGGCTGTCCGGGAGCTTGTGGCGGGCACTTTGCCTTCCTACCTGCTGAGCCAGCGTGGGGGGGGTTGGTTCAACTCCTTCCTCCCCAGCTGCGCCTCATCCCCGCCCCCAGCGCCAAGCTGCCTGGTGCTAGGAGATGAGCCCCCAGCTTTCTGGCCAGGCCCCTTTCCCGTCTGCGACGGAGCAGGTTGCATTGCTGTGCCGGTGCCCTGACTCGCAACCCAGTTCCAGAGGGCCCCGCTCTGCAGGGGAAGCCGAGTGCCAGGGAACCCTGGCTGTTCCCTCCCTCCCCTCACCCAATGTACTAGCTGTTCTCGCTGCCGCTGGCCCCGGACCCAGCGCCGCCCATAAATCCCGCCGTCCAGGGACCCCATCAGCTAATTCATTTGGCTAATCTTGATGAAACGTCTCATTGACCTGGGCTGGGCTCGGGAGAGTGCTGGTGCCAGGAGACTGCGGGCTAGCGCTGCCCTGCCTGGCGGCATCCCAGCCCTTCCATTACTGCCCCCCCCCCGGGGCTGGCTGCCAGCTAGCACTGGCTGCCAAGTGGGGGGAGGGCCCCCCACCTCATCCAGGGGCTGCTGCCGTCCTGCCACAGGTTGGGGACAGGGGGGTGCACCCTTGTAGCCATATCCACACGGGGGTGGGGGGGTGTTACACTCTCTTCCTCTGGCCAGAGGCCCTGGGCTAGGCAGACCCTTTCCCAGCCTGCCCCCACTATCCTGTGGGTCACCCCACTGTCTGAGCTAGCAGGAAGACACCAGGCACCAAAATCACTTCCTGAGGCCTTCCCGGTGCTGGCACAATCAGGGCTGTGAAGTTGACCGCTCTGGGAGGGGAGTGTGGATTAGTGGTTACAGCAACTGGTGTTTGGGCGTCAGGACTCCAGGGTTCTATTCCCTGCCTGACCTTGGGCACATCTCACCTCCCCGTGCCTCAGTTTCCCCTCTGTACAATGAACATCAGGCTTCCCAGGGGCCTGCTGGGACTCTCCATCCCAGGCTGAGCCTGGGCGGCCCCTTGGTGCTCACCTCTGCCCCCATGCTCTTCCCCAGCCTGAGCGCACACCTCTCCCCTGCCCCCAGCCAAGCTCCCTGGGAAGAGGGGAGCTGTCGGCCCTGCCCCAGCCCCTGCTCTCCAGGCAGCGCTTGCTGGCTGCACGGTCCGGCTGCCATTAGCTAATGAGGCCCCTGTCTCTCCCCGCCCTCCCGGTGCAGTGGGTTTGCAGGCCGTGCAGCCGCAGCACCCCCTCGCTCTGCTGCTGGCAGCTGAGGTGTAATGTCCATTAGGAGACGTGCCAGCCCCTCTCCCAGGCAGGGCCAGCCCATTAGCGCAGCTCTGTGCGTGAGCAGAACCAGGGCTCCATGGGGCCGGGGACAAGGCCAGGGCCCTGTAAGACTCTAGGTACCAGATCGGCAGAGCAAAGGCCTCTGTTTATCACCCAACCAGGCAGGGTTTCCCCATCTCCCCTGGCGCTGGCAGGCCCCTCTGTAGGTGGGTCAGCTCGGTCGCTCAGGTCCTCTTTTGAGGCAGCCGTTGTGACCAAAACCCCCCCAGCTCTTGGGGTGGGGGTCCACTCCGTTCCTTGGGGGAGGGACCCCTTCTCCTTGGTTCCTATGGTGGGAGGGGAGGAGAGAAAGTTGGCCGGGGCTGCTGCATGTTCCTGGATCAGGGGTGAGAATTTGGCCCTGGATTGCTAACTCCCTTCCTGGCTGGTCTCTGCAGCTGCTAGGTAACGGCGTTCTCTGAAATGCCAGAGCAACGCAACCTTCTGTCTGGGGGCTCCGGGCCCCTCCAGCGTCTCTCTCCCCCCTTCTTCTCCCCCCCGCTAACCCATCTCCTGAACAGACCAAGCCGGTGGCATTTGCCGTGAGGACAAACGTGGGCTACAACCCGTCCCCCAATGATGACGTGCCGGTCCAGGGCATGGCCATCTCCTTCGAACCCAAGGACTTCCTGCATATCAAAGAGGTAGGGGCCGGGCCGGGCTGAGGCTCTGGGGACTGCAGCGGCGGGGGGACTGGAGCTTGGCACTGTGTTGATGGGCATAGGTTTGGCATGGAGAGGACACGGGCCCAGCATGGCATTGATGGGACAGGCTCGGTGCAGGGGGGGATGGGCTCGGCGGCGGGGGAGGGGGCTCGGCACCTTGTCTCAGGCCCCTCTTCTCTCCGTGCTGCAGAAATACAACAACGACTGGTGGATCGGGCGCCTGGTGAAGGAGGGCTGCGAGGTGGGGTTCATCCCCAGCCCCGTCAAGCTGGAGAACATGAGGATGCTGCAGGAGCAGAAGATGAGGCAAAACCGCCTGAGCTCAAGGTGGAGCAGCCGGGCGGAGAGGAGAGAGGGGGAATCGCGGCTCTTGGCCGCATCCGCATGCAGCCTGGAGCCCTGGGCACCAGAGGGGAAGGCCCCCCTGGGGATTGAGAGCAGTGGGTTATGGGTAACTGAGGCAGGCCCAGCTGTAGCCATCTGAGCAAATCCACTCCAGTGAGAGACTGGGAGTGGAAGGAGGATCAACGTGCCCTTTCAGTGGGCTCATTACTGCGCACCTTGGGTCATCATTCCCTTTGCTCAGTGGTAAACTCCTGCACAAGGAGCCAGGCAGGGGAGAACCAGCTCCAGGATCAGCAGTGACACCAGCTGAGGATGCAAAGGGCCTTCCATCCCCAAGCTTCAGGGCAGAACCCGAGCGCCGGCTGGGAAGGGGTCAGGAAGAACGTGCAGGAATAGGTGGACTCATTGGTTTGAACTGGCACAGTAGGGAGAATAGCTGGCTAGATGGGCCCTTGATCTGATCTGGTACATCAATGGGCGAGTGGGAGAGCTCTGGACTCTGGCCCCAGTGGTCTGATCCCAGCTGGGGGAGGGGTCTAGGAGATATCAGGCTAGATGGGCACATGGCATTGTCCTCGTGCTGCGGTTCCAGATGTAAGTCTCTCTCAGAATCTGGACATGGAGGGCAATTCCCCCTTGCACAGGATTTGCTGTGGTAGGGCCCTCTGTTGCTTCCCAGACTGGTCCCCCCTGCCCTCCACCCCAGCTTCTCCCCCCACAGGAAATTCCCTCTCTCCAGGCACTTTACTGCTCCTTCCCTTTCTGCCCCACGCAGCAAATCCGGGGACAACTCCAGCTCCAGCCTGGGAGATGTGGTGACGGGGACCCGCAGACCCACCCCACCTGCCAGTGGTAAGACCACCCCCTCCCTTTGCTCTTTGACAGCGGACAGTCCCCAGCTGGCAAAGTTCACTGCACCGCTAAGAGAGACTGATGGAGAGGGGCTGATTCTGGCTGTGGCCTTGGCGATAACAAAGGGCTGAGATGCCAGGTCTCTTCCCCCCAGGTCTCTTCCCCCCCTTTCCCCCAGTGGCAGAGAGACAAGGATGCCGGCCTGGAAGTGCCCAGCTTTCTTCTCAGCAATCCTACTGCAGCTCCTGGAATCTCCGTGCCCCCTGCAAACGCAGGCCAGGGCTGAGACACAGGCGCATACACTGGCGGGGGAGCACATGGCTGTGCCCAGGGTGTCCCACACATGGGCAGCCGGGCTGATGAGCTCTCGCACTGGGCTGAGCGTGTGGGGCTCACCATACATGCTGGCACGCACATGGAGAGTCACGCACATGTGTGGATGAACAGCTGGGCACAGGCAGAAGGACGTATACACAGGGAATGCTCCAGGTCTGCCCACCGGAGCACAGACATCCCCCGGACATGCCCACTTATGCCCACCTCCATGGCATGCAGAGGAAACCTGCTACCAGCTGCCCTTTCGCCCTCGCAGGTCGGGTACCTGATGGTTCTGCCCCCCACTCTGATCCCCTCTACGTTGTCTGCAGGGAAGCATCAGGTTTTTTCCCCCTCCTTTCATTTTTCTCTTTCGTTCGCTGAATCATTTTTTCCTCCTCCCTTTGGTACATTTTTTTCATTCTTTTGTTCTTTTCAGCTGTTTCTTTTTATTTCTGTTTTACTTTTTCTTCCCTCCCTTCTTTCTTTCTTTCTTTTTCTTTTTCTCCCTTTCCCCCATTCTGCGCCCCTCAGGTACTCTGGACATGACTAATTTAGCTTATGACCTAGACGCTCTTGACTTAGAGCTGGAGGAGGCCGAGGGCCTGGAGAACCCCCGTTCCCCTAAGGCTAGCGTCAGCAGTGTCACCACGTCCCCCTCCAACGTCAAGCGCATCCCCTTCTTTAAGAAGGTAAAGGAGCCCAGAGTGGGGCTCTGCATCCACCTGCCGCACCCTCACTCACGCCTGCTGCTAATACCCGTGACTCACCCTGTGTGTGGGGCTCGCTGACCTGGTTGGGGAGCTTTGGATTGGGGGGCAGAAAGGGCCATGGTTTGGACGTGGTCCCATTGTCGTTCAGCCGCGGTGGGGCACACTATGGGGTAAGAGCGTCATCTCACAGGCACCAGGGGACCTAAAACCGGGGCTGGATGTCCCCTTTGCAGGCTGTTTTGGGTGTGTTCCCCATCACACCAGGAAACCCCATCTCCAGCATGGCCTGGAAGGGGGCAGCCATCGGGGGTGCCCCCCATCTGCCCCCCCCCCCCAGATGTGCACATGAGGCATGGGAATGGTATGTTCCAGTGATCACACACATGGCCTATGAGTTAAGAGCATTTCTACCAGTTGACACCCTCCCCACATGAAGCATGGGAATGGAGCGGTCCAGCGCTGCCTTGCCCCTGTGAAACACGGGAGTGGAACATTCCAGTCGTTCCGATGCCCCCAGCTTAAAGCATGGGGAGTGGAATGTCCCAGCACTGCTCCTCCCCCATGAAACATGGAGTGGAACATTCTGGCAGCTCCTCACACCATGTGAAGTCTGAAGCACTGTCCCCCACCCCTCCATGTAAAGCATGGGAATGGAATGTTCCAGTGGTGGCCTCCCCTGTGAAATTTGGGAGTGGAACATTCTAGTGGTTCTCCAAGCATGGGAATGGAATGTTCCAGTGCCACTGCTGCCCCCCCCCGAAAGTTGCGAGTGGGATGTTCTAGCGGTTCTCCAAGCATGGAATGTGCCAATGCTGTGCCCCCCATGTATACATGGGAGTGGTACATTCCAGTGCACACTCCCCCTCCCTGCCCCCCCCCCCCCAGGAAACATGGGAGTGGCATTGTCTTAGATGGTAGGGGGGGCGGCTCCCGTTGGGCCCCTGTGGCCTGGAGGTTGCTGGGATGCTGCTTGCTGAGCAGTCCGGGGGGTGCACTAGAGTACACGGGCAGGGGCTGCATCACCCAGGGGTCCCCAGTGATCCACAGAGCTGGGGATCAGTTGGGGGGTGGTGGGATTCAGTGTAGTGCAAGGGGGGCAGCCTGCGGGCAAGGGCCTGTGAGCCAAGGGTGCAAGGGAGGAGGGCATTGCTGCTGCCAAGGGGGGAGGGTGTTTGCGGTGCCAGGGTGTGTGGATACAGGGCCAGTGCAGGGGGGAGCTGCGTAGCACCTGGCGGGCACCTGTGGGAGCCAAGCCATCCCCTCCATGTGGTCACACTCCCTCCCTTAGATCCTGCCCCCCCCACCCCCGATTCCTTCTTGCAGTCTGAGCCAGGTTCCAGAGCCCCCTCCCCTGCCTGTCCCCATTTCCCACACACCGCCGGCTACAGAAACCTGCCCGCTGGCACTGCGTGTCTGCTGGCATGACCTGTCAATAACACGCATGCCTTGTTTATCTTCTCTCGCCTGCCCCCTCCCTGCCCCATTAATGGTGATCACTGGACATAGCCAAGCAGAAGCAGAAATCGGTGAGTAAAAGGGCTTTCCTTGACCTGCCTGTAAAGGGTGGGGGCGGGCCCGGGCCCCCATAATGATCCTTCCCCACCCGGCGTCTCCTCTGCCAGCGGTGATGGGCCGTGTCAGTGTACCAGAGCCAACAGCATGGGTGTTCCCATGCTACCAGCTCCCCTCTCCCGACACCCAGTGCCACCACCCGTGCTGGGCCATGATGGCAGAAAGGCAGAACCGCCCAGCATAGCCACCCAGCCCCCAAGCCAAGGGGGCATCAGCATGAGCTGGGTAGCCTGAGCCCAAGAAGGTGCCAGCTTTTCCCCTACCCTGCAGGGCACTTGGGTTTTCTAGTGCCCCCATGGGGGTTGGGCCCCCTGCTCTGAGGACCCCCCAGGCACATGTCACACCTTGTCTTTTGTCCTCTCCCGGCAGGCGGAGCATGTGCCGCCGTATGACGTGGTGCCCTCCATGCGGCCGATCATTCTTGTGGGGCCATCCTTGAAGGGGTACGAGGTGAGCCCGGGGCGAGTGCACAGGGCGGGGGGGCAGAGACTTGTGCTGCTGGGGGGCAGGCTGGGAAGGTGGAATGTTCAGCAGCTTCCTGGGGAGCAGGTGACCCTTGATCTCATTCACCCTGTTTCACCCATCCCCATCTGTCTGTCCATCCATCCATCCACTCGGCCATTCCCTCTTCCCTCCCCCCTCCCATCTCACCGACTCCCCCCTCCAATCTTGCCCCACTCCACCTCTGCATCTGCCCGCACCCTCCTCTCTCCATCTCCGGGAACCGTCTGCTCTATCTCCCTCTCCGCACTGATAGTATCAGGGAGGGCTCTCTCCAGTGACCAAGCGTGAGGGCCTGTGCCAGGGAGAGCCAGTGGCATCTGACCTCTGAAATCACTGCCCACCCCTCCCATGTCCATTGCTCTCTCTTTTTCTAACCCCCCTCCACCCCCATGCGCACACACCTTGATGCAGTGAATCCCGACTCCCCTTCCCTCCCGCCCCCCAGGTGTCTGACTCCAGCGTCACCCTCTCTCCCCAGGTGACAGACATGATGCAGAAAGCCCTCTTCGATTTCCTGAAGCATCGCTTCGATGGCAGGTGCGGGGACTCCTCAGATAGATGCTGCCAACCCTCCCTCCCCCAACCCCCTCCCATGGCCCTTTTTGGGCACTAGGGAAATGGTGTTTTACTCAAAATCCCGGTTTCCGGGAGTTAACCCACAGTGATAGGCTCCGTAGGGTCCGACAGAGAGAGATCCCAGCGTGTCGGCCGCACGCTCTCGCTCCAGCTTAACGCAGGACACTCTGTCTGAGCTAGACTATCTCCCGTCCCATCCCCAGCCCTCTTCGTCGGAGGATCTCCAAGCACTCTGTAAGCACAAGAACCCAGGAGTCCGGCGCTCCCACCTTGCGCCCCCTTGCTGGGTGGGCAGCAATGAGCAGCCCAGATGGGGTTGTTCCCCCTGTGGGGATCCTGTCCTCAAGGTGCCAGGGTTCACACCCTGACTTCTGCCCCCAGGGCTCCTTTGGGGTCCTGTTTTCTGGCCTGGTGGGGCAGGCACCCCCTCCCCCTTTATGCTCTCTTCCTCTCTCTGTCCCTCTCAGAATCTCCATCACACGGGTGACGGCCGATATCTCCCTGGCCAAGCGCTCCGTGTTGAACAACCCCAGCAAACACACCATCATCGAGCGCTCCAGCACCCGCTCCAGCCTGGGTGAGACCATGGTGTGGGGGGGGTTAAGGGCGGAGGGGAGCTGTGGATTTAACCCTTTCCCACACCCCGGCCCCGCTTGGTTACCCCGGGCCTGTTTTGGTTTTTGGCTGACTCTCACTTAGACCGACGGCCTGGTTCGGAGGTTGAACCCTTTCAAGCCTGGCTTGGATCTGTATCCACTGGGAGCTGCTCCAGCTTCCTGCATCCTCCCCTCCCTCACCCCCGGATGGCCCCGGAATGCCCACCGTGCCCCAGGGCATCTCTTCCCCTCGCCCTGTCTGGAGGGGCTCTCCTGGCCCATGCTCCCTGCCTCGCCTGCTCCTGGGCAGGGCTCCCTGCCTCGCCTGCTTGTGCTAGATGGAAAGAGAGGCCCTGTGGTGCTGCTCATGCCCCGAGGCATGCTGGGATGCTTGGCCACACCAAGCAGGGCCCCCCCCAGTGCATGCTGGGATGCTTGGCCACACCAAGCAGGGCCCCCCCCAATGCATGCTGGGATGCTTGGCCACACCAAGCAGGGCCCCCCCAGTGCATGCTGGGATGCTTGGCCACACCAAGCAGGCCCCCCTCTACAGTGCATGCTGGGTTGTGACGTGCCTTGATGACTCCCATTCAGCAGGGCCGGGGCGTGTTTCCGGTCTCCTGGGCACTGGTGCTGTCGCGTAGTGGGGTGACTAACAGGGCTCGCGTGAGCTGCGGATGCTGACCCCGCTGGGCTGGGCGGGGCCTAACGCACTGACTCCTGGGATGATCAGTTCAATTCACTCCTTCTTTCCCTCCCCTTTTTTCTTTCCTCCCCCCCCCCTTCCCTCCGCGCTGCTTCCTTCCTCCCCTGCTCCTGGTACAGATGTCCTGGGTATGTAACCTTTAACCTCTCGGAGACCTGTCCAGACCACTCCCTACCGTGCTGCCTAACCCTCTGGGATCCACAGCCGGCCTATGTGTGCTGGGAGCCGATCTGTTACCCCCTGCTCCTACCGCCATACGGACGCAGGGTCACTCCAGCAGGGGCCACGAGGGGGGCGGCAGAGCAAGATCGCTGCCCCGCCGATGCCCCCTGGCTCGGAGCTACAATGAGTTGGTCCGTGTGTGGGGCCGGAGTCAGCCAGGGCAGGAGGCCCCTCCTCAGGGGTCTGTCCCCACACCCGGCCTGATATGAGGCCTCGGGATTGAAGATGAGCTCAGGACGCTCATCCCAGGGTCCAGGCACATGGGGGTCTGGGTTTTGCTTTGTCCCCTGCTAGGCGAAAGGGGTGTGTGGGTCGCTCTTCCCCCACCCTACCGTGCCCCCAGCTCCAGACCCTGCCCCACCTCGTGGCTTGGTGCTGGATGATCTCTAGTCCATACTGGCTGTACGTCCAGCCCGGGCAGCGTTACACATTGGGCACATGCCAGGCATGGGCTCCGCGGAGCGATCCCACTGCCCAGTGTGCAGCACGGCATGAAGGTACCCGACGTTGGGGACCCAGGAGACACATCCCTCCCACCCATGTGTCTCGTGTGTGTCTGGGGGGTGGGGTGGGGCACTGCCTTTGGAATGCAGAGACCCCAGTGTCTGGCACCTCCCGGTGGCTGTTCCCCCACATAGACCCTCCATATCTCCCCCTTTCTCACCTCGCTTCCCCTGTTGCTATCCCTTCTGACAGCTCCCTCACTTACAACATTCTGTGCCAGGATCCTCCCCACCTGGCCACTTCCCCCCAACCCCTACCCAGGCTCTGCCCCCCTACTCCTGGCCCCCCACCTGATCCTTGTCCCCCATCTCTCACGGTCTCTCTGCCCCCCCCACTCCATCCCCTCCCCACAGTCTCCCACAGTTTTTCTGCCCCTGCCCCCCCCCCCACTCCATCCCCTCCCCACAGTCTCTCACTGTCTCTCTGCTCCGACAGCTGAGGTGCAGAGCGAGATCGAGCGGATTTTCGAGCTGGCCCGGACACTTCAGCTTGTGGCCCTGGACGCCGACACCATCAACCACCCGGCCCAGCTGGCCAAGACTTCGCTGGCCCCCATCATCGTCTACATCAAGATCACCTCCCCCAAGGTGGGTGCGTTCCCCCCCGCAGGGGGGTGACCCAGCTCTTGTGTTGCAGCCTGGGGACTCGCTGCCCAGATCCTCCCATGCCGGGAACCCAGTGGGTACTAGAGACGAGGGATGCCCCACAGACCTTTCCCCCGGGGCGCATGGTTGGGGTATGCGCTCCGCAGGGGCCGTGGGTGCGGTCTGGGTATGTAACCGTAAATCTCTTGGGGACCAGTCCAGACAGCTCCTTGCCATGCTGCCTAACCCCGCGGCATGGCCGGGGCCGATGTATAATCCCTTTCTACCGCCCCGTGGCCGCAGGGTCACAACAGGCGCCATGGGTTGGGGGGAGCAGAACAAGATCGGTGCCCCACCGATGCCCCCGTGCTCAGAGTGGCTGGTGCTACAATCAGCTGCTCCATGTGTAGGGCTGATGTGTGTGGGGACCCTGCTCCGTGTGTGGGGCCAAAGTCAGCCTGGGCAGCTGTGTCCCCCCACCCCCGGCCTGGGGGTCCGTCCCACACCCAACCTGATACGAGACCTCAGGATTGAGGACAAGCTCAAGACGCTCATCCCGGATTCAAATGTCCCCAGGGTCCGGGCACATGGGATCTGGATTTTGGTTTGCCCCTGGTCAGAGCAAGGTGGGGGGAGGGTTAGATCACAAGTGCAGTGAGTTGTAGGGTCTCAGCCTTGTCCTCTAACATTCAACACAGTAGTGTTTGCTTAAGAGAGGCCCAGGGCTGGGCTGGCAGGGGGCTGTAGCTCGAGATTGAGGGGCATCAGCAGAGCTGGGGGTTAGGGAACCCAGCATCTTAAAGGGACAGAGTTGCTTTCCTGTCTGAGCTCTGGGCCGAGCAGCAACGATACCTCATTTGCCTTGAGTCAGCCCCCCATGCCCAGCCCCTCTCCTCGGGACTGGAGAGGAACAGAGGGCGGGGGATGCCCTGGGAACTCCAGATCCCTTCACCTGCGCTCACCTCCTGCCCCCTCCCCCTGCAGGTGCTCCAGAGGCTTGTCAAGTCCCGGGGGAAGTCCCAGGCCAAGCACCTGAACGTGCAGATGGTGGCATCGGACAAGCTGGCCCAGTGCCCTCCGGTGAGTGCCTGCCCCACTCCCTACCCCCCCGTTCTCCCTGCCACACAACTGCCCCACGCCCCCAGCTCAGCCAGTGAGTACCCACCCCACCGCCTGTCCCACCCCACACCCTCTGCTTGCCACACCGCTGCCCCACACCTCCAGCTCGGCAGAATACCTGCCACGCCCCACTGCCCCATACTCGCAGCCTGGGCCAAGTCCCTGCCCCCCAGCCAATGAATATCCATCCCACAGCCTGCCCTGATCAGCCTGTATCCCCACTACCTGCCCCCACGGCCTCTCACTGCTAGCTTGACCAAGTACCCTGCTTTGCCCTGCCCTTCCCCACTGCCCCAGCTTGGCCAAGGCCCCTCCCCACACCCCCAGCTGGGCCACCTCACGCCCCTCTCTCATTGCAGGAAATGTTTGACATCATCCTGGACGAGAACCAACTGGAAGACGCCTGCGAGCACCTGGCTGAGTACCTGGAAGCCTATTGGAAGGCCACGCACCCGCCCAGCAGCAACCCGCCCAATCCCCTCCTGAACCGCACCATGGCGACCGCCGCCCTGGCCGCCAGCCCCGCCCCCGTCTCCAACCTCCAGGTACAGGTGCTCACCTCCCTCAAGCGCAACCTGGGCTTCTGGGGCGGGAAGGGCAGCCTGGAGCAGGGGCTGAGCGCCCCGCCCAGGGTGGAGGAGCACGCGCTGTAGCTTTAAGAGGAGGAGGAGGAGATGGCGCCTTCAATGAACATGAAGGAAGAAATCTTCATGGGAAACCCTGGCTGATTCCCCCCCACCACCACCTCTGCTGCTGCCCCCACGTCCCACTGCCCCGTGTTCTCTGCGGGTGGAGGGGTTCCCTCCGCCTGCCCAGCATTGTTCTAAGGCTCATGAACTGGGGCGGAACATGGAGGGATCTGCGCCCCCTGTAATGCCCAAGCACTGTAGCTGCATCACAGGGAGCTGGGCTTTGCCCAGGAAGTGCCATGCTGCCATCAGCCTCCCCCACCCCGTCTGCCCCCCAGGCTTCTGCATAAAAGCCTGCTCTGGAGAGCGAGGTCGCCCCCGTCAGCCGACTCTAGCTCAGGATCCTGTTTGCATGGGGCTCCGTCCCGTCACCCCTCTAACGCGGGACCCGTGGCCCTGCTGGGCTCTGCCTTCGGCGCAGTGCATTCTGGGATTCCCAAAGCACCGTTCCCGGAGTGGGAGCAAAGGCCGCTGGGTGATTTCGGAACACGAGGCTCAGCAGTGCAGGATGGGGGAGTGCTGGGGCAGGGGGGTGACTCCCTTTCCACATCAGAGGGCAGCACTAGCGCAGCCAGACCTGAGCCAGAAACCCTGGCACGGCTGTCGTGCGGTGCCAGGCATCCTCTCGGCCAATGGCTTGTCGCAAGGCCTTCCCCGCTAGTGTAGATGGGAGCCATTAGCAAGGAAGCGTCTGGCAGTTTCCTCACCCTGGCTAGGAAGCTGGGCTCCTCCCATCTCCTCCCCTCGTGCTGTCCCCTGAAGTCTCCCACCCCCAGGCATCCCAGCTCCTGCCTGCAGTCTGCCGCCCCTGGTCTCCGAGAGCACTGAGCTCACAGGCCTCTGTTAAGGGCACCCCGACACACCACGTCTGTGCCCGTCCCTTGGGATCCGGCCTGCCTGGCTCCTCTGTCTGCTCCCGACTGCTGCCTTAGTGAGTGGCTGGTTCCCCCTGGGCACCACCCCATAAGTGCAAATGGAGATTCTCCAGCTGCCTGGCAACCTGCCCCCAGTCGTGCCCAGCCCTGGTGTGTGGGGTGGGGGGCGGTGAGGGCATGTTTGTGTCGTGGTGTCTGTAATGCTCGTTGGAAAGTGAAGAGCTGTGGCTCATGGCCTGCTCCTCATTCGGGCTGGCGGGAGCCAGGCCTGCTTCTCTCATTCACGCTCCGCCAGCGCCCCTCAATCGCACAGCCCCTCACTATGCCAGTCCAGGGCTCCCCATACACCGCCCTGCCAGTGCCCCTCATTCCTGCCCCACCAGCGCCCCTCAATCCCGCCCACAGCCCCCCACCCCCACTATTCCAGTCCAGGGCCTCCCCCCCAAACAGCTCTGCTGTTGCCTCTCAGTCCTGACCCTCAGCCCTTGCATCCCAGCCCTGAACTCCACCTTTGCAAACCATCCCACACACTCAGCATTACAGGTATAACCTCCCCAGGGGCTGGGCTGAGACCCCATACTTTCATCTCCCTTGTGGCCCAGACTGGGACTGGGGGCCAGGGCTCAGCAGGCCAGAGGCTGCTCTCGCTGTCTTGAGGATTGACGTGTGTATTAACCGGTACTGATCTGCCATTGTCGCCCCCTGGTGGGCAGACTAACTCTGCCTTGTCTTCTCCCGTTCGCATGGTTTGTCGCTGCTTCTCCTAACCAGGGACCCTACCTAGTGCATGGGGAGCAGACGCGTGAGGGGGAGCGCGCCAGCCTGCACGACTACTCGGGGGAGCTGGTCAACCGCGGCCAGGGGCGGCCAGGCCAGCAGCACGCTCGCCTGGCCAACCGCGGCCTGTCCCGCCAGGACACCTTCGACTCGGAGACCCAGGGCAGCCGTGACTCTGCCTACACCGAGCCGGGCGACTCCTGCATGGACATGGAGACGGACCCCTACGAGGAGCCCGAGCCCCGCGGCGGCACCCCCGGCGCCTACCCCCGGGGCCTGGGCCGCCACCATCTCCACCAGCGCCAGGGGTCGTGGGACGAGGCCGAGCCCGACCACCAGAACCACAACCGGCAGCTGCGGGGCCGGAGCAAAGGGCGCGACCGCTACTGCCCCAATGAGGAGGAGGCCATGAGCCGGAACAAGAACGACCTGGAGGGTTGGGGGCGGGACGTTTACATCCGCTAGGGGATGGGGTACCTGGCTGCCAGGGGCCCCAGGGGGTGGGGCTTCGGTCAGCTAGGGGCCCCTGGGATGGGGCATTATCTACTGGGGGGGGGAATCTCTCTCCTCAAGGAGCCTCTGAGCATAGCACTCCCCTGTGAGGCTGGTTTGGTTCGTGCCCCCTAGCAGGGTTGGCCTGAGATTGTATGATGCTCTCCCCCCTCCATGGGGATCCCTTGCCAGCAGTGCCAGGGGGGCCCCTCTGCCAGTGGTGCTCCCCACTCATCTCCCATAAGATAGTGAAGATTCACTCCCACCTTAAACCCCTCAGGGGACCCAGGGGGAGGGGGATAGCTCAGTGGTTTGAGCATTGGCCTGCTCAACCCAGGGTCGTGAGTTCAGCCCTTGAGGGGGCTATTTAGGGAACTGGGGTAAAAATCTGTCTGGGGATTGGCCCTGCCTTGAGCAGGGGGTTGGACTAGATGACGACCTGAGGTCCCTTCCAACCCTAGTAGTCTATGATTCTTTCCCTGTCCCCAAAGCTGACCCGACTGGGCCCCAGCTTGCTCCCCCCCTCACATGCAGACGTGTGGCATGGGGCACCATGCCCCAAGGCTAGGGCACCTCCTCCCCCTCAGCCCAGGGAGGAAAGCATGCTCAACCCTGGTATGTAACCGATCAGTCCTGGGGCTGCCTTGAAGCAGCCACCTCCTCCTCGCTCCCTGCCCTGATTCTGATCCCCACTCACCCCCCCCAATCCCATTGTATTTCCATGGTGCTCTCAATGATCCAGCTGCCAGGGGAGTGGGACAGCCGGCGCCTCCGATTGCTGGAGAGAACCGGGGTCCCCGCTCAGTGCCAAGGAATCTCCTCTGCGGTCCAGTGCCTACAACAACCCAGCCCCTTGACCACACGGCTCCATCCAGGCCCAGCCTGCAGCTCCCGCAGCTCGATTTCGCCTGCCAAGACAGAGCGGATGGGGGAGGGGGCGATGCATGCGTGTGGGGTGTGCACCGGGGCCTGTGCCCCGTAAGGGACCCGACGCGGGGTGGCTGTGCTGAATGCGTCCACCCTGCCTGCTGAGCCGGGCGGCATTCCCCGCATGTGAGTGCTGTGTGGTGGGTTGAGCCCCGGATTTCTGAGAGCCAGGCGGCCCCTGGGCTGTAATGCTCCCCAAAGCGGGGAAGGGCTGGAGGGGGTGGTGTCTTCCAGCTGGCTTGGGAGGGGAGGTGTTAACAGCTTCTCGAGGCTCAGCTCTGGCCTGCCCTGTTCTCTTGCGCCCACTTCTGGGGTGGGAACCAGGGCTCATGGCCCTGCCTGTTGGGGCCCTTCACTTCTGGGGTATTTTTAGCCTGGCCAGAGCCTGCAGCTCCCCAGCAGGCTCCTACCCAAAGGCCCAGGCCCTTCCCTGCCCTCCCCACTGGGGCTCTGTTCCACCCCCTTCTCCCCCCACCCCACTGCCTGGGATGGTGGAGGCTGAGAGGAGGGTGGGGTGAAAGGGAGCTGGATGGATCCAGCCCAGACCTCTGACTTTCTGGGCAGCGCTGCTTCCCCCCTCCCCTGACCCGGTGCCAAAACCTGGGCTGACATGAAACGGCCATGGCTGCCCAGCGCCCCTCCCCTGTCCTGTGCCGTGTCTTGCGTCCCTGTGGCTGTCTGATGTGTGTCCAGTCCTGTCTTGTCCGGCCATGGTGCGTCTGTGTGTGTGTGTGTGTGTGAGCACGTGTCTGTCCCCCCCACTGCCACGCACCAGCTGGGACATGGGCAGGGCCTGGTTCTGCATAGCGCCTCTTGGATGTGAGTTCCCCTGGCGCTCTGCCCATCGGACGCCCCCCAGATCACGTGGGCGCCAGCCTCCCTGCCCTGCACGGCGGCTGTGGATCCAGCCCACCCATGTTCCACCTGAAGGGAATGTGAAGCTTTGCTCTTAGAGTCTGTAGGGGGTGGGGGCAACCCCCCCCCCCATTGGGGTATCACTGGAAGCTTCACCAGGGGAGCCCTGGGAGGCACTGCCTTAGACCAGACCCACATCTGGCATTCGCTGTAAACCCTGTTTGTGCTGGTTTTGGTGGCCTCTTGAGGTTGATTGGCAGCTGTCTGATTCCTGCAGTGCTGCCTAGTGGTTAGGACAGGGACCTGGGGTGCCTCAGGTCCACACTTAGCTCTGCCATTTTGTCAGGCCACACTCCTTTTATGTGCCTCAGTTTCCCCTTTCTGTAAACGGGGGGATAACAAACCTCCACTAAGCGCTATGAAATCCGCAAGCTCTAGCCACATCAATGTATTGTAGATACTGCACTTCATGGCTCTCCGTGCCACTGCTCATAGCTTCATGGTGGTAGCAGGCCTAGGACTCAGCACACAGGCCTCTACCATTTGAACCGCAGGAGAATCTCCTTTGGCAGTATGGGGCCTATGATACACTATTGAACCCAGTAGAGGGTGGCGGGGAGGTGTCTGTGAAATGTACACAGCCCAAATGTGAGCAAAGCCACTTAAAAGCAATGACCTGTCCTGTATTTATGTCATTTAACAAACTATTTTAAAAGCGTATTTTATTTATTTATTATTGTTCATTCGGGGAGGGGGTAACATCCCATTCGCTTGATTCTTTGTAATAAATATTTCATTGAGACCTCGAATGATGCTGCTGTGATGGGGTGTGTGGGAAGAACATTAGAGCCATGTGTTTGAGTTTAATGCCAGATGACTCCCCTTCCACCCTTATCAGTTGGCTACCTCTACAGTTTAGTCCATTTTAGATTGTTTTTTTTTCTTATATGTGACAGATCAGACACACTCCAATTGTCTCCTCCATCCCCTGTTGTATAATTTGATACTGCTGCTGTGAAAGCTCCAAAGACCCAGCCCCATTACAGAGTTTGTAAAATCAGCCTGCGCTCTTGTTACGTGCAACTCACACTGGCCCTTGGTGGTTCTGCAGGGAAGTGACTGGGAATCTGCAATTCTGGCCAGTCCCGAGCTTTTTGGGGATAAGTGATCAAATGTTTTAATAGCTTTTGTTCAGCCCCACTGGCGTCCTTTTCAGGCATAGGGAATCAGGGCTCCTGGGTTCTACTTCTCCCACTGGGAGGGCCCTATGATCTAATGATGAGCATAGGGGAGTGGGACTCGGGACTCCTGGGTTCTATACTCAACCCTTCTGCGTTTGACATTGGCCCAGAGCCTTAGAGGTTCTCAAGCAGCCAGGAAGTGAAGGTTTTGAGGCTCTGGGCCTTTGCAGCCTACGTCAGGAGGCACGAGATGATACTTCTGGTGCCTGTGTGTGGGTGTGTCCCACTGTTGCTTAAGGAAAGGGTCTTGCCCAGCCAGAGCACTACAGTGTGTGGGGGGGCGCATGGTTAAGTTTTGTGAGCCCCTGGGAGCATTGGCCAATGTGTACTCTCTCTGGGGAGGTGAGGGTTAACTTAGGTTAGTGGTGTGTCACTGCCACCTGCCGGCTGGCATGGGCCACAACACTTCAAACCAGGCTACCTGCAGTTTACGCGGCCCTGGGCTCTTCCAGTTGCAAACAGTGTCTACGTCCTTCGCTGCTGAAATGCAGCTGCCTCTGGGGTGTGCTGTGCTGTCTATGCACGAGGACACTGGAAAGAACGCCAGGGGATCTTTAAATCATTGCACGCGATCACAATCTCGGGTATACATCTCATCTGAAAGGCGGCGCGGTGCTTCAGAGAGATGGTCGGGGCTGTTTTTCAGCCTACTTGGGCTCCTGAAGCATTCGTTAAACTTCGCCACACTTTGGAAATTGAACAGCGCGCTGCACTGGACTCAGCAGACCCGGGTTCTAGCCTCAGCTCTGCCAGTGGCCTGCTGAGTGACCTTGGGCAAGTCACGTCACTGCTCTGGGCCTCAGTTTCCCCGTCTGTAAAATGAGCCTAATGATCCTGACCAGTGTTGGAAAGCAGTTGAAGGCCTACTGATGCAAGTGCTATCCAGGTGCAAGGCGCTATTGCCATGCTGTCCTGCTACGACTGCTAGGGAGCCTCATTTGACGACCACTGCCCGTGCCCCAGATTTACTATTATAAGATTCCTGCCTCCAAACAGCTTGCTGACTAAATACCATCTTCCTGTCCAGCCCCCATTGGCTACTGAGGACCCCTTGCAGCATCCACTGACAGCATGGCACCTTTAAACTAGCCAATGTGGATTAGTAATTCCTCCACAGAAATCTCAAGCAAGAGATTTTTCTCTCAAGACATCCAAGTTAATTTTGTAAGAGCCAAGACAGGTTGGAGGAGGAGTCAAAGTTCTGGGTGCTTATTGGGGGGGCAGGAGGGGCAACCCACGGGGTCTCCTAGATGGGAGAGGCCCATCTTTCCAGTGTAAATAGTTCCTGGATATCACAATACTGGCTGCTGTGGAAGTACTTTAGACAGATTAGTTTAAGAGACGTAAGGAATAATCTAATCTGACTTCCTGCATGAGAGGCCGGAGCACTTCACCCCGTGATTCCTACATCCGGCCCAGTCGTTTATGGTACCGCTGGAGTGAGACATCCACCCTTGATTTAAAGATTCCGTGTTATGGACAATCTACCATGACCCCATGGCCGGTTCTCCTCAATGCTAAACATTTCCACCTCATTTCCAGCTTGAATTTGTCTTTAACACTATGATTGTCCCTTCCTTCAGCAGCCAGCCAATGGCTCTTACACCTTCGCCTGCTAGATTAAAGGGGCTCTACCATAAGAAATCTTCTCCCTGGGGAGGTGCTGCTGGATCATGATCAAGCAATCGCCGTTAGATGATTAGGCAGAGATTAAAGAGCAGGCCCCAATGCAGCCACTTATGTCAAAAGCCTCATCTTGCAAAGAAGTGACCCTGGCCTAGCTCCTCAGAGGTATTTAGGCACCTAACTCCCATGGGAATAATTGGAAACGAGGCACCTAAATAGCTCTGAGGATCTCGTCCCTTTAACCTTGGTGCATTAGATGCACGGGACAAAGGGGTGTTTCCGGACCACTACAGAGCTGCCCGCAATAGCGCAAAGGAAATCTGCAGCCATTACAACACCGAGTAGGTGAACGATTCACCAGGTTCCTGTATTGCAACACCGCTCCGACCGCACAAACCCCTTCCTCCCCGCGGAGTGGAGCAAATCGTGTTTCTGCCCAGCCAGCGTTTTCTACACTGTCATCAGCCTGTTCTCAGATGTGACATGGAGGGATTTTTCTCACTACAAGATGGACAGGTGAGGTGAATCATGGGAGCTGTAGTTTTATCGGGGTCCTTTGCTTGTTATATAGAGTAGTACCATAGCTGGGCATGGCACATTATAAATATTTAATAACCCAGGTCCAATTCAGTGGATGTTAGAATCCTAAATACCTCTGTGGATCAGGCCCGTAGAAACTACACTGATTGTAATGTTACAAATACCTAGATTAAAAGTAAGGTGCCCTGCTTTAATCCTGATAGGGAAAAGCCTATAGAATGTCATAGAATACTAAGGCCTGCCTAGAGATCTTTTTAAAACCATCCTAGAGAATTTAATAACTCTCTCCTGGCTGTGAAATGCAATCAGATGGTTCCAAAGTCCATTCTCTATCAAATTCTGTAAGTCTGGAGAGCAATTTCTTGAGAACCTAACTACATTTCTGTAGCAGCCTAAGGGTTCCTCACTCGTAAATTTGGCAGATCTTTTCCATAAGGAACTTTTAACCTATTTCATTGACAAAAATCTAGAAAGGTTCTGAATTCGCACTAGCAGCCTAACGGCTGCAAACATAGAAAAAGTGATTGGGAGAACTTGGTCCTCATTGTTTATCCTTCACAGCAGAGGAAAGAGATGGAGGGTGAAATTCTGGTCCTGTTTATATTATAGTAAACTGCAAAACTCCCAGTGACTTCCATGTGGACAGGACATCATCCAGTCAGGTTAAACTAAAATACAGAAAGGAAAGCCTGGTTTCAAGGATACTGTTGATTGGGCTACATTTCTGTGTTCACTTTTTCTTTTTTAATACAAAGACAGATGTTTTCATGATTTTTTAAATAAAGTGAAATGGATTTTCAGGGAGGAGAACGTAATTAGTTCCCTGGAATTCCAAGAACACAGTGGATTTGCAGCTTCTCTCTCTCCCTCTCTCTCTCTCTCTGTCTCCCACACATAAGCAGAAACTGATCATTTTCCTTTTACAAACTGATTAGAATTGTTGCATCACTTTATTTTTCTCAAGCAACTGAGTGTGCGTGTAGGGAACAAGATGACGATTGGAAACTGACTAATCTTTAGTCAGTTGTTTCTCTCTAACCCAGGACTGTGTCACTGGAGTTGCCAGTGCGATCAGGCAACCTGACGCTGCAGTAATGGTCGCAAATGCAAAACCCTTATACAAGTAGACTATGAGCAGTTTGATGGCCTGTTAATTTTTCACAGCACACAACGCTTTGATTCAGCATGTTCTTTGTGGGATATTAAGGGTCTTTGGTGGGATTTCTGAAGTGGGGGAGGGGAAGGGGGGAGACAATGGGAACCCAGCCCTCAAAGTAATTTTTAAAAGAAGCTTTAGGAAGTTTTTCATTAGGAGTGAGAGAACTAGTTCCGCTTGCATCACAGTCCTGAGTTCCACCTCCCTCTGTTGTGTAATGCCGGTCAAAAAATGGAATAACAAAAAGTGCCAAAGTTATTTATGTTGCAACATTTTAATCAATATTGATTTTTTTGGTTTGTTTGCCACAGACTGTTTTTGCTAAACAAGGAAATGTCAGCAATGAGCACAAAAGTTGTTGTGACAATAGTGTTGCTAGAACTGTCAATTCAAATACCACAATAAATAGAAACTTTGGATAAAGGCCAATTTTTTGTTTGCAAAAGGTTTCTCTTTTTCTTTTTTAAAGGCCCTATTTCAATTAAGAACTTTTTGTGGGAAAACTTTTCCGCCCAGCTAAACTTCTCTCCTCGAACTGAAGCAAATCTCTTGCTGAGTAATAAATCAATTTGGTTAAAGGGACGCAGTGAGTAATAACGGGAGAGCGGTAATGTGGTCTGGAGGAGAAGAGCCCAGAATATGATTTAAGAGACTTAAATGCTATTCCTCTTTTTCTGACTCACTGTGTGACTTTAAACAAGTCACCTCCCCACTCTGTGTCCCTGTTTCTCCATCCATACAATGGAGATCCTGCCATTTATCAACCTATTTTACAATACTTTGAGCTCGATAGATTAAAAGCATTATAGAGTCCTGAGTACTATTTAATCATATCAGTAAAATAAATTCTTATCTGCGTAATTATGAACCCTCTGGGGTATTAAAAAACAAAGCTGGTTAAAATCTAATTTACTTTCCATACCTAAAGCTGCTTCTTCCACTTATTGTGTGTAAGCCGATGGTACTTAACTCATGGTCAGTTTTACTTCCGGCTGTAGTCAGATTCATTTTCAGGTTGGCTATACTTTTGCAGTAGCCTTTGGGTTATAAAAACATCAGAGGAATATTTAAATCCAAACCAAAAACTGTTTGCATTGGAGTTTAACAACAATAATGGAAATATTTCTGTTCTGAGTTTTTAAAACCTTGTTCTTCCTAAACCTACATTTAGGATGGTGATGGTAAAACACCACCCATAGATAAGTAGGAAACACTCTACCTTGCATCAGATGCTTAAGCTCTCTGTGGTTCAGATCCCTGATTATAAAATGGGGCTGATGCTCATTCTTTGGGGGGAGGGATAGCTCAGTGGTTTGAGTGGGTTTGAGATAGCTCAGTGGGTTGCTAAACCCAGGGTTGTGAGTTTAAGCTTTGAGGGGGCCACTTAAGAATCTGGAGCAAAATCACTACTTAGTCCTGCTAGTAAAGGCAGGGGGCTGGACTCAATGACCCTTCTGGGTCCTTTCCAGCTCTATGAGATAGGTATATCTCAATATATTAATTAATTAGTTTCTGCCTCCTTAGTCTGGAAGCAGTTTGGGGCAGGGACTGTCTCTCCTCTGTCTGTGCAGCACCCTGAACAATGGGGTGTTGATCTCAGTTCAGACAGGTAACAAACAGCCCATCTTTGTCTAATCACCACATGGCCTGTGCCCATGAATGGTGAAGAAGACCAAGGCTATGGACAAAGTCCTGGCTCTTTGCAAGGTTGGCTGGTGTCAGGTCTCTCCCTTCATTTCAAAGGAGGACATAGTCCCCTGCTGGCCCAAGCGCTGTAGATTTAAAGTCCTCTCACCTTGGCCTACTGCTCTGCCAGTGTGAAAAGGGGATGGATGAAAGTTTTACGGTTCTGTCGGTCAGCACAGTCAGAGAAAAAGCATTTCAGGGAAGCTTGGCTCAGCTTCCAGATCTTTTCATTGCTGTTAAATATTTACCAAGGGGGAGCAGCTCTGGGTAAATCCCCCTCCGGGCTTTGTTTGCTGCCAAGGTTTCTGTTTCAGGAGCGTGTTTTGAGTGTATCAGTTCCAGTAAAGTAAGAACCAGCCTGGACCTTCACCCCCAGATCAAACATCCCTCCTTCCCAACAGGCACCGAAAGGGATTTCATTCTATTTCCACACTGCTTCTGAGGTTTCAGGTCGAGGGGAGAAACTCCTGAAACACGGTGCGCAAAACTTTGCCAACCCACCCAGAAGCAGCATGTAGCAGCACCCTCCAGGGAGAGGCTAAACCGGAGAAAGCTGCAGCCCAGATCTCTGGACATCAGAAGTTTGGATAGTCTGGATCAGATGTGCCTGAGCATCAGAAATGGGAGGGGGAGGGGAAGGGGGTCTTTCTTGGGGCAGATCCTTTGACCCCCCCACACCATTGTGGTTTGAACTAGGCTGCCGTGTGTGGGTGTAGTGTTTTGCAGAATTATTTGTTTTGTGGCAGTGCCCACGAGCCCCTGTCATCGACCCGGGCCCCACAGTGCTAGGCGCTGTATTATCAGTCACAGAACCGAAAGAAAGCCCGTCCCCACAGCGCTAGGCGCTGTATAATCAATCACAGAACCAAGAGAAAGCCCATCCCTACTCCAAAGATCGAGGTATGAGACAAGTGACAAGAGGCGGATACCAACAGGGGGAATACAGGGAGACAACACGGGAGTCCCTCTTTTCCAGTGTAACCAGAGATTGGCCGCAAACTCCAACTGGAGCGAGACGCCCCTCCCGGCTCAGGGGCAGTCAAAATCCGTGGCTGGGATCTTGAATTTTGGGGCTGGGTCCAATCGAACGGTCTCCCCTTTGCCACAGGGGCTGGTCGTGCGTGGGGCCTGGGACCCCCAGGCTGGGGGTGGGAAGGGGAGGAAGTGGGGCTGGCTGGGGTCTCTCTCCCCTTTGCAGCAGGGGTTGGTTGTGCGTGGGCCTGGGACCCCCAGGCTGGGGGTGGGATTGGGAAGGGAGGGAATGGGGCTGGGACCCCCAGACTGGGGGTGGGAAGGGAGGGAGTGGGGCTGGCGTGGGGCTGGGACCCCCAGGCTGGGGGTGGGATTGGGAAGGGAGGGAATGGGGCTGGGACCCCCAGGCTGGGGGTGGGAAGGAAGGGAGTGGGGCTGGGACCCCCAGGCTGGGGGTGGGAAGGGAGGCAGTGGGGCTGGGACCCCCAGGGTGGGAAGGGAGGGAGTGGGGCTGGCGTGGGGCTGGGACCCCCAGGCTGGGGGTGGGAAGGGACGAAGTGGGGCTGGGACCCCCACGGTGGGAAGGGAGGGAATGGGGCTGGGACCCCCAGACTGGGGGTGGGAAGGGAGGGTGTGGGGCTGGCGTGGGGCTGGCGTGGGGCTGGGACCCCCAGGCTGGGGGTGGGAAGGGACGGAGTGGGGCTGGGACCCCCAGGCTGGGGGTGGGAAGGGAGGGAATGGGGCTGGCTGGAATTTTCTCTTTGCAACCGACATCAATAAGCCCCCCCCGGGCACTCAGTGCGCAGCGGCCCCACGGGAAACCCCCCCAGGGGGCGGAGCCAGCCCGCTCCCTGACGTCACGGGCGGAGGCTATAAAGCGGGGGCGGGCGCGCGGCCCGGCCAGTAGCTGCAGGCGGCGGGTTCGCGGCGCGGCGCCGCTATGGGGCAGCTCTTCGCCAAGCTGATGAGCATCTTCGGCAGCCAGGGTAAGCGGGGCATGGGGGGGGCCCGCTCGTGTAAGTGGCTTGGGGAAGGGGGGGGGATGCTGGAGTGGTTGGGGGGGCTGTAGGGGGAAGGTGCCGGGGGGGGGAGAAGCTGCAGGGGGTGGGGAGAGGCCTGGGAGGGGGGCTGTGGGTGAGGCAGGGGGCTGAGCTGCACAACAGATGGAAGAAGAAAGTTTCTTGCAATTAGGAGACCAGGGGAAACAAAGGAGCTGCGGGGGGGAGCCAGTCTGCTGGGGGGCTCAGCGGTCGGGCTTCACTCCCTCTGGGTCTCCCCTGGCCCGCGGGGGCGGAAAGGAGGCGCTGGGGCCCAGAGCTGCCTCCTGGGGGATTTTAGACCTGGGTCTCTTCACCCCGGGGGTTGTATCTGAAATCAGCCCCTGCAGTCTGCGGGGGGGGTGGGGGGGGGCAGGGCCTGGGCCCCAGCCCGTGGGATTGGGGCTTTGCCAGGAACAGAGCAGTGCCTGGGAAGGGGTCCCGCCCTCCCCCCACCCGCTTTCCCCACCCTCCTGCCCCCCGGGCCGCCCCCGTCCAGCAGCCAGGGTGGGACGGGGGGAGCCGCCTCCCTTCCCCGGGCGCCCCAACCCTGGCCAGCCGGCCGGGCCTGGGCTCCCAGACAATGCAGCCGGGCGGCCCATTGTGTGGGCGTCTGGCCTGGGGCGCAACCCGCTTCTTTGCATTGTGAGCGGAGCCCGGACGGGGGGGGGACCGGCTGCTCCGTCCGTTTCCTTCCCTTCCCCGGGAGTCCCGCGCTGCACGCCCTCCCCCCCGATGTTATTTTTACTCTGGCCTTGATGTGCCTGCCAGGACTGTGCCTGGCTGAAGCAGTTTCAGTCCAGAGCCGCTGCTCTTTGCAGAAGCGGGGGCTCCTCTAGATCTGTGGGTCTCAACCCGGGCCCCCCCCCCCCGGGAGGGGCCCCGCGCAGGTTTGGGCGGGGGGGCTGCCAAGCAGGGCCGGCGTTAGACTTGCTGGGGCCCAGGGCAGAAAGAAGCCAGAGCCCCACCGCCTGGGGCTGAAGCCTGAGCCACTGGTCGTTATGGGCGACCAGCTTGCTACCCCCCAACGCTGACTTGTATATGCAGAAAAAGAGTGGTGGCGTTTTTCTAGCATGTTTTGAGGGGGGGCTCGGGAATTAAAAGTCTGCGAGCCCCTGCTCTAGAGCCTTCGCCTCTCTTGCATGCAGGGGCTGGGGGCCCCTTAAATCACAGCTGTTCCCAGACTTTGCATGGTGACCCTGCGGTGACGCTCACATTTCATACACTGAGCAATTCGGGTCCAAGGATCGGTGGTGTCCTGCCCCCCTCTCTCTCTCTCCCCCCTCCAGCTCCACCACGGCCACTTGCAATTCACAGGCTTGGTTATGCACTCGCCCGGCCCTCCACTGGAGTTTATTGGGGATAGGGTGACCAAATGTCCCAATTTTGTAGGGACAGTCCCGATATTTGGGGCTTTTTGCTATATAGGCTCCTATTACCCCCCCCCGTCCCGATTTTTCACACTTGCTGTGTGGTCACCCTGATTGGGGAACTCTGCCTCAAAGGGGTTTTGCACTCTTGAGAGCACCGAGGTCGGGCGGGAAAGTGAAGTATGGAATGGAGGGAGTTTGGAGGAGATGTTCCATTTGCACCAAAGTGCAGAATTCCCTTTGCTACCTTGCAGCCGGTCCCCTCTGTTTCCATCGAGCCGAGCCGGGCTTATTGGCCTCTTGGTTGGGTTTCTCTTCTGCCTGCTTTTAAGATCAAAATCCCTAGTGTATTTGTAAATGTCTGTCTGTCTCAGATGTGGCTGTCTATGATCCTTCTCTGGCCCCCATCACCACAGTCGCAATCATTAATGTATTCATCCCCCGACTCCCCTGGAGGGAAGGCAGCGCTGTGGTCCCCATTCTGCAGGGAACTGGGGCGTAGAAGCTAAATGGCTTTTTGCAGGGGGGTAGGGGTGTGTTGGCAAAGCAGGGGATTGAATCCAGGTCTCCAAGTCCTCGGCTAGCCTCTAACCACGGCACCCACCATTCCCCCCCCCCTCGTTAAACTAATTACTAGTTAACATTTATCTTGCAATAGTCTCTAAATGCCCCACTGTCCTAGGTGCCGCGCAGACACAGCGTAAGAGAGAGTCCTTGCACCAAAGAGCTTACAGTATAAATAGACAAGACAACATGGGAGGGAAACTGAGGCACGGAGCTGAGCCATGACTGGCCCAAGGCTACACAGCAGATCAGTGGCAGAGCTGGTTCCCAGTCCAATGCTCTATCTACTAGATGCTTGGAAACTGTCAATCCCTGTCCAGCCACAGTGCTATTCCAGATCTGCTCCCTGGGGTGATCCCAGTCCAGCGTAGATGGGGGGGGGGCTTGGAATCTTGCATCACTCGGCTCATGGATTTTTATGTCCCTCGTGTTTAAAACGCTGCTGCTCCGCTTCCCCTCTCCGCTTGTCCCCGATCAGAACCAGCCTGCTCATTGAAAGCCATCTGATTTTCCAAGTGTTGGACGGGGGCGGGACGGGAAGCTGGGTCACACCTCGGGTTGGCTGGATTTGCTGAGTGCCTCTGCCTGACTAGCTTGCTCCTGACCCTGCCTCTTTGCTTCTGCAGAGCATAAGGTGATCATTGTTGGCCTGGACAATGCAGGGAAGACCACCATCCTCTACCAGTTGTGAGTATTCCCATCCCTTCGTCTCCCATTCAGAGGCAAACCGCCAGCCAGATGGCCGAGGGGGGAGATGATGTATCCCTGCCCAACCCCCTCTGCTGCAGAGCCTCCCCCAGCAGGCAGCAAAGGGTCGCAGCAAAACAAAGATGCCTGCATCCTATCTTCACATTCCAGAAGGTGTGTTTGTGTGTGGGGAGGTTAGACTGAAATCAGTCGGGGGGGGGTGATGCTCCACGGGGGCCAGAGGCCTAGTCTGAAGTTGTTTCTATTAAGCCTAGAGGCCCCAGCTGAGATCAGGAGCCCATTGTGCCAGGTGCTGTACAAACCCATAGTAGGAGATTGATCCGAGTACAGTAGAACCTCAAGTTATGAACTGACCGGTCAACCACACCCCTCCTTTGGAACCGGAAGTACACAATCAGGCAGCAGCAGAGACGGAAAACCCCCCAAATACAGAACAGGGCTGAGTTAAACTTAAACTATCTTAAAAAAAAAAAGGGATAGTTAAGAAAAAAAGATTTGATGCGGTAAGGAAACTGTTTCATTTAAAGTAAGGTGGCTGAAAGCAGCATTGTTCTTCTGCACTGTGTGTTTCAAAGCTGTATTCAGCCAATGTTCAGTTGTAAACTTCTGAAAGAACCAGAACGTTTTGTTCGGTGTTTCGAACTTCCTCGGAGGTTCTACTGTAGACAAGACAAATGGTGGGAGGAGGGGGAGTATTACAGGTGGGAAACTGAGTCAGAGAGATGCTAAAGTCAGTTGCTCAAGAGTCTGTGTCAGAGCAAGGAATTAAACCCAGGTCTCTAGGGTCCCCATCCAGTGCCTTAACCACAAGGCCATCCTGGCTCCATGCTCATTTGCTTCTTGGGAAGCACCTGGTGTGCCCCATTCTAGGGCGCAAGGGAGGGTCCGGTGCTGGGTTATGCCGGGGTGGCTCTGACGCCTGGCCTGTGCCTCCCACAGCCTCATGAACGAGGTGGTGCACACGTCACCCACCATCGGCAGCAACGTGGAGGAGATCATCCTGAGGAAGACCCACTTCCTGATGTGGGACATCGGGGGGCAGGAGACGCTGCGGTCCACGTGGAACACCTACTACTCCAACACGGAGGTAAGGGGCCGCATGGGAGGAGCAGCACCGTCTCGCTCCCCTCCCGGGCTGGCTGCACTGGCCCTGTGATGCCTGCCTGGGCTCCATTTGCTTGGCAGATTGGAGAAGCTGGCGGATTTTCTTGTAGTTACAGTGGAAGGGAGAAGCTGAGTGGCCACAATGGCTGCCAGATGTGTGCGCAGATGCTCCTCAGCCCCGACCCACAGCCCATGCTGCTACTCCAGTGCTGGGACCCTGCGTGCAGCTCTGCCTGCTATGTCAGTGATAGGATAGCCTCCCGCACCTCAACCAATGCAAAGCAATCCTGACCCACACCACCCCTTCCCGCTGTATTCTTGGGGACCCACCAGCCCTGCCAGTGCGCCTCGGTCCTGACAGGCAGCCCCCTGGCGGCTCTAGTCCTTGATCCAAACACGACTCTGCTGACGCAGCTGCGTACTAGTGCCCCCTCTCCTGTTATTCCAACCCTGGGGCTCCGTGTTGCTCTGCCATAACCAAGCGGTGCCATGTGCTACCCTCGGAGCAAGAGGCTAGCTGACGGCCTCCCTCGCTTTCTCTGCCATGTCTCCTCCTCACACCACAGCCCAGTCTCCGGGGTTCCCCTGCTCTGGGATGTGGGCACCCGGCAGCAGCTGCGTCTGCTCCAAGAAGTGCCTTGGAGGTAGCTGCTGGAGCAGGGATGCGTGGCCTCGCGCTGTTAGATTCCCACTGGGAAAGCTGATTTGATCAGTTTCTGTTGCCATTTCAGACTCTTACACTTGCATAGCAGCATCAAATGGGATTTTCATAGGCGCCCGAATCCCCTTGGGTTTGAGTTCCTAATTCCCCACGGCTCCTCTGGCAACCCCAGTTTGAGCGCCTGATCCTGCATAGCAATGCTTACTCGAGCGATCACTTCCATTGGCGTTAATGGGGCTCCTTGTTGGGAGTAAAGGTGGCAGGGTCGGACCCTTCCTTTGTAACTTGATGTTGACTATCGCGCCGCTCCTTTAAGGCGAACGGAGCGGGTGGCTTCGGAACAGATTTTTACTAGGGCCGGGCAGGAAGCAGGTGGGAATTTGAGGGGAAGGATCCAGAGGAGGTGCCACTTCTCTAAACAGGGTGGATTTTCCCCTTTTGTCCCAGCTTGTCTTGAATGGGATTAAAATACTGTCCCGGAGGGAAGAGCGCCCTGGCAAAGATCCCCAGCTATTTCGGCAGCGCAGAGAGAGGCAGGGAGCCGAGTTCAAACACGTCCTTTGTCCTTCCTGCCTGGCCAGCATTCCTGACATAACTCGAGCTGGAATTTCTCTCCCACTGCCGTCCGGATTTTGTTTCGCGATTCAGAACAGGTCTTGCGAGAGCGCCAGATTGCTGTTAACTTTCCACCCGCTCCAAAGCCCCGAGCCAGTCGAGTTTGGCTGTGACGTTACAATGAATTATTTGTAGTGGGGTAGCACCTAGGACCCCATGCACTAGGTGCTGTACAGCCACAGAACAAACGTTGGCTTGGCCATTAATGAATGGCTCGGGGGCGGGGGCGTCAGTGTCTCTCCTGGTTACCATGGAAAGTTAGTCCATGGGGAGCTCTTCTTTATTTGTATTCCAGTAGGGGCTAGAGGGGCTAATTGAGATTGGGGCATCATTGTGCTAGGGGCTGTACATGTGCATAGTGGCACAGTCCCTGCCCCAGTGAGCTGTAATGTACAGACAGGCCAATCTTGGGGGAGAGAATTATTCTCCACAGATGAGGAAACTGAGGCTCAGAGTGGCTGCGACTTGGCCAGGGTCACCCAGGGCATCTGCGGCAGAGGCAGGAATTGACCCCAGGTCTCCTGAGTCCCAGCCCAAGGCCACCCTTCCTGTCAAATGATTGTTTCACTCCCTTGGGGTCGCTGGTGTGCCAGTTCTCCAGTGCTCCGCAGAGCTTCCCAGGCTAGGCGCGAGCTGAATTTCGGATGTCAAATAGCAGCAGGAGAACTTGTTTGTGCAGCACCTAGCGCAGCAGAGTCTGGATCCTAAGAGCCCTGGTAATACACCTGATAAATAATGTGCTGTGCCCACCCGAGCTGGCTCCTGCTCCACCTGCAGCTCTTGAGCCAGGCCTCAGATGTTAGCCCAGGAGTGGGGTGTTTGATCGACATCTGCTCTTTCCACCCCCCTAGTTTGTCATCCTGGTGATCGACAGCACCGACCGCGAGCGGCTGACGGTGACGAAAGAGGAGCTGTACAAGATGCTGGCCCACGAGGTGAGTTAGCGCCAGGGTCGTGGCCACGGCCTCATGTCCAGAGCAAAGCCGCTTTAGTCTAGTGAGTTGGGAGCAGGTCCCTGAGCGATGCTGCTGGGAACTTTGCAATGCTCCATCCCCTTCAAGAGGGCCTGATGCATTAGCGGCAGGGTACCCTGCTGTTTCAGGCACAAGGCCCCATCCGTAGCATAGGTGCCGACTCCGTGGGTGCTCTGCACCCACCATCAGCGCCCTGCCCTCCGCCTCGTCCCCGACTGCACTGCGTGCCTGCTTTCCCCCCCGGCTCCCAGCGCTTGCCCCCGCGAAACAGCTGTTTTGCATGGGAAGTGCTGGGAGGGAGGGGGGGAGAGGGGAAATGCGACAGGCTGGGCCGGGGCGGGGATTTGGGGAAGGGGTTGGAATGGGGGCGGGGCTGGGGGCGGGGCTGGGGGCGGGGAGGCGCGAGCACCCGCTGGCACTGGGGAAAGTTGGTGCCTATGATCCGTACCACGGAGCCCTAGCTGCGTTATCCCCCGTGCTCTGCAGAAATCCCTGGTTCATTCTGCAGGGAGTCGCTCTGCTCAGTGTCTCCATATTGCCCACGTAGGGACCGATGGATCATAAAGCAGCTCCTCGCTTTCCTTCGGCTGCTGGGCGTCACGCGAAACAAGCTTGTCGAGTCTCAGTCCCGTTCTGACTGGTGTCCCGTTCAGAATGGGGTTTGAGGAGTGTTCTGGCTTATTCAGTAGCACCGAGAGGCCCCAGCTGAGATCAGGGCCCCATTGTGCCAGGCGCTTACAGCCCCTGTGCTGACGAGGGCACAATCTAAATAGCCATAGGGTGGAAGGGGAAACTGAGGCAGTGACTCGCACAGTGTCACGTAGCAGCTCAGTGGCAGAGGCGGGAACAGAACCCAGGTATCCTGACTCCCAGCCCAGTGCCCGGCCCGCTTGGTCACTGGCCACGCTGCGGGTGTCTGGATTCATCTGGCCCTCATCACTCTAGTGTCAATGCACAGGGCTCAGGTTAACCAGACCTTACGGTTGCCAGCCCAGCACCTCTAACACGTGTGCCAATCTCCTGGTCTTTTCATAAATTGGGAGCCTCTATGGTGCTTTATTCCAGTGCTGGGGGTGGGGGTAGAGGTTTCGCCAGTGCCAGGAACCTCAGCCAGCGATTGCATTAGGAAACCAGGCTGGTGTAATGTTTCCTGTCCCAAGCTGCGTCACCTTGGTACCTAGCACTGCTTCCCTGCCGCTTAGCAGCACCATTGGGCTGGGGGATGTTCGCGAGGGGGGAAAAGGTTAATGGTGGGATCTCTCTCCCCAGGACCTGCAGAATGCGGCGGTCTTGATATTTGCCAACAAGCAGGATGTAAAGAACTCCATGACTACCTCAGAGATCTCCAAGTTCCTAACGCTCAGCTCCATCAAGGACCACCCATGGCACATCCAGGGCTGCTGCGCCCTCACGGGAGAGGGGTGAGTGCACCAGAGTAAACTAAGTGGTCCATTTTGGTGCTTAAGTGTCCTGTGGAACTCTCTCCCACAAGACAGAAGTGAGGCACAGAGCTTAATGGCATTCAGCAAAAGGTTAGGGGTACGGCTGGCTGAAAATTTTCCTGTCTAAACTGTTTTTGGTGGAGAACTGGAGTTTTGCTTAAAGGATATTTGTTGTGAAAAGTGTTTGCTTTATGCCTGAAAGCCAAAATACTTTGAGTTGGAAATGCTGTCGTTCAGTTGCTTCCTGTCCCCAGTCTCTTTATGGGTCAGGTTCCCAGCTGGTCTACATCTTCTATGATGCACCATGGCCACGGAATCTTGCAAGAGGGGAGCCTGTGATGCATCATGGGAGATGTAGTCTGAGCTGAAACCTTGTCTATAGAAGTGAATGGGAGCACGAGGCTTCTGAACTACAACTCCCATGAGGCACCTGGGCGGCATTTCCAAATTGAAGTATTTTGCAATTTGAAATTGCTGCTGAAAATGTTCTTTCCCTGGGGAGAAACCCCAGAACCAGCTCTAGGTGGATAATCAGCACATCTGCTGTCTTGTTAGGCTGGGTAGGACTATCTAAGGGCTAGAACCCTCCTGTGCCAAGCCATGAGCCACTTTCTTCCATAATTGTTTGCTGAAGGGTTCCTTGTAGCTTCCAGTTCTGACCACTGTTACAAGACGGGAGACTGAGCTAGATGGACAGCATGGCAGTTCCTGTGGGCTCCCTTCTTCCCTTGCTTGGCACGGACGTTTGGGGGCACCTTGCAGTTGATTAGCTGGGGAAGTGCTTGGTTTGTGGATACTCATGCAATGATCTACACTGGCTCTATTGGGGGTCGCGTTGTCCTCTCCGCAGATCAGTAGCACTGAGTCCGGGAAAGAAGCCAATAGAAGGTCAGGTGATTCCTGTAACTGACTAGAACGGCTGGGGTCCCGCACAGCTGGTGCTGGAGGGGAGATTCTGGCAGCACAGACGTAGGCAGAGTCCCCACACATACAGCCCGGGCAGACGCACATCCCAGCCCTGACCTGCAATGACTTGCGTTTAAATGTTCCAGCCACCTCTAAGTGTCTCTTGTGTGCAACTGGTACCCTTTACCTGTGAGGCGCTGGGTGTAGTGGTTAGAGCAGGGGACTGAACTGGGACTCCAGCGATCATCTGTTGTGAGGGGAGTGGGGTCTAGTGGTTAATGCAGACTCCTTGGTTCTGTTTCCATACTGGGAGGGAAAGGGGTGTAGTGGTTAGCGCAGAGGGATTCCTGGGTGCTCCCTCAGCTCTGTCCCTGAGTTAGTGTGATTGTGTGCAAGGCACTTTACCTCTGACTCAGTTTCTCCATCAGTAAAGTGGGAGCCGCTCCTAGGAGTTCATCACTTCATTTTTTCCAAACTCTCTGAACACCTCAAACAAAAGGCAAAAGCCTCGTCTCAGCCCCAGGGCGCGCAGGTAGTGCCGTGACTCACGCAGACAGAATCCTTCCAGCACCAGCTGTGCTGGCTTCATGTGAGCAGCCTGCGTGATGAGTGTTTGCTCAGTTTGCGGACTCACGCTCTGGGGGCAGGTGCGCCTGTCTGGGTCACGTCAGGCTGCCTGGTGCTCGCAGACCTACAGGCTGAGTAGCTGGGGCTTGGTTAACCAATGACTCACTGCTCAGATGAAACTTAATCCACCTTGTCTCTAGCCCCTTGTCTCACCTCCCAGCCTGGAAAGGGGCCCTGCCTTTCTCTGTTCTCCTCAAGGCCTTTCGATAGCGGGAGGCTGACTCAGCTGCGATTGTGGGATAATCAGGGGCTGTCTCCCCCAAAGTGGAGCCTGCTCATAACCACAGACTGCTGCTGTTTGCTTTGCCAATGATAAGGATACCCTGGACAGTCCTTGGGGAACTGTTGTGTGGAGAACCAGGGACTGGAGCTACTTGCATTGTATTGAAATGGAGGCAGCGCTATCTAGTGGTTAGAGCAAGAGGGGGCTGAGTTAGGATCTATGCTTTCAGCTCTGGGGAGGCAGTGCAGTGTAGCAGTTAGAGCTGGGAGTGGGGTTCTGCATCTGACCTTTGCAAAGGGAGTGGGATCCAGTGGTTAGAGCAGGGGGGCTGGGAGTCAGGACTCCTGGTTTCTCTTCCTGCCTCTGGTCAGGGAGTGGGTTTTATTGGTTAGAGCAGGGGGGCTGGCAGCCAGGTCTCCTGGGTTCTCTTCCCAGCTCTGCCCCTGACCTGCTGAGCAGCGCAGGCCATTCACATCCGTGCCCCTTGCCTCAGTTTCCCCATTGTGTAACCCTCTGGCAGGTGGTATCAGTGCAGAGCGTGGTTATTAATGCGCGTTCTCTCCCCATTCGTGCAGCTTGCCAGCTGGCTTGGAGTGGATGAAGTCTCGAGTAGCAGCCAACTGACACATCTGGCCAGACATATGACGGAACAGTGCAAAGCTCTCAAGCATCTTATTTATTTTTTTATACATGTGAGTTTCAGCCTGGACTTCCCTTCTAAAGCAGCTGAAGCTGGGATTTTGTACGGACAGTGTATTTCCAAGCCCGGGTCAGCATGGGAGCTGGTCCCTCCTGGATTGCATGTCCGGAAGGAATCTGGATCATATCTGCTGGGTGGTGGGTCCGTTCTGGATCGTGTCTCTGAGGGGAATCGGTTCTGGGTCATCTCTCTTCTGGATCACATCTGCAGAGAGGGAAACCAATAGGAAGAAATCTCTCTGCTCCAGGCCTGCACTTAAGTAAAAGCTGGAACAAAGATGCCTGGAGCATGGGAATTTTAAGCACATGCAGGCCCAGCGCCACTTCCAGCAGATTTACCAATAAGCTATGAAAGGAAGAACCTCACCCTCCGGAGTCCGGTTAACAGGAAATGCCTTAGCTCTTCAGATGGGGATTGGGGATAAACTTTGCTAGAGGGCTGGGGAGAGGGGTAATAACCTCTAAACCCCAGTACCCCTCTGCGCTGCCCTTGCTCTTCTCCAAACTCGTGTGGTGTTCGGGGCGAGCCTCCGAAACCTTTGGGACACTGACGTTTCCCAGGATTTGCTCTGCGATCATCCCCGGGGCGCTTAGCGACGCATCGACCAGCGCGCACTGGATGTTTCCTACCATTGGTGCTTTCCCTTGGCCCGTCTGATCGAGGCCTTGAACATCTTGTATTTTATATTTTTTAACACAAGCAGGAAAGGGCCGGCTCCGTGGCTCTGTTCCTGAGTATTTCTCTCTTCTGCCGTGGCCCCGGAGCAAGGACACAGATCTGGATTCAGGCCCCTCCTCCAGCACTGTTGGAGGGCAGAGATTCAGTGAGGGTGGGAAGAGCTGCCCCAGCCACGCCCCGGGGAGCAAATTTCCCCCTTCACGATGGTTCATACCCATCTCTTCCACCAGGAGCCACTAATGGGTCAGGCCCAGCAGGGCCAGATCCAAGCGCCACTTGATCCGTGTGGGACCTGGCATCAGGACCAAATCAGGGATGTTTGGGTCTGATCTATCCAGCCCGTGTACCATTTCTACTGAAGATCGAGTCTCGCTCCGGAGGCAGCAGGAGCTGAGGGTCAGGGAGACCCGCCTGGGTTCTGCTCTTGCAGACTTGCGGGGAATGACTTAGCTCTTCTGTACCTCAGTTTACCCTGTTGGCAAATGCCTGCCTTTGTAGAGTGACCTGGAATCCCTGGATGTGAAGGATGCTGGATAAGCACAAAGGACTTGGGATGGGGGTGAGGGGAGGTCACTATCGGGGGTTCCACTGTTCTCCGGTGCAGTGCTCTAAACTGGTGTGACCCCAAAACCCATTGGAAAGGTGCCTGTTGAATCCATTGGGCTCTGGATCAGCCCCTTAACTAATCTTCAGTTAAGTGCTTTTAACTAATTAAACTTGTCCCATGAATTTGCATTTGCACAGGCCCCCTGCCAGGCTCAGAGGAGCAGGACAGCGCGTTAGCTTCCTGCCTTGGGCTCAGATGGGGTTTTTACAATTTCTGGGATGATCCATTTGACTCTCCAGTTCTGTATTTTTTATAAAACTCGTGTCTTGTATTTTATACCTGATTAAAGGCTCCGCTATTTAATTTTTTGCATGATTGGGGTCTTGTCTTTTATTAGCTTTTCCATCCTTGTGGATAAGGTGCTGGGCTGGAATCCAGGAGATTTGGGTTTAATTCCTAGCTCTGCCGCAGACTGCCTGTGGGATCTTGGGCAAGTCAATTAGGCCCAGATCCTAAAAGGAGTTTAGGCGCCTAACTTCCATGGATTCAATTGGAATTAGGTGCCTAAATAGCTTTGAAGATCTGGACCTCAGTTCCTCCATCTGTGAAATGGGTATAAAAAACCCTTCCTTCCTTCCCCCAACTTGATGCTTATGTGTCTATTTGTTTTCTTTATATATTGTGCTCTTCACGATGGCATCCAGAGCCCCTTCCAGTAGTGCATTAAGCAACATGACTAACATCTGTCACGTGTTTTGTTCTTTCATCTGCTCCCCATGGGGGGATAAGTGTGTGTGCAGTGGAGTGTTTTATTTTGGAAAATTTTTATTAATAGCTCTGTGCCCGTTGCTCTGTTTTTATGTTGCAGATGGGCAGGTCAAAGAAATGCACCTGCCACTTGGAGTGGAAGGCGAGGGAGTTAATTTCCTGAGGGGGAGCTCATTTCAGTCTTGGGACAGTCCCTGGGAAAGCTGTCCCCTGCCTTATGGATATTAAGCTCTCTAGGGTGGGAGCCTGTCTTACGCTCAGCACAGGGGCATCCCGATCTCAATCGGGGTCTGTAAGCACCATTGAAACACACCCATCACTGTTCCTGGTTCCAGCACGGAGCGTGAGCCCAAGAGGATTCTATTCATGTTTAATTTTAGCGTTCATTGGTAAGGAAGGAAACCCATGACGTCTGCATGCCAAATTCTGCTTTCTAGCAGAGCGCCGGCTCTGATGTAGTGAAGGTAGCGAAGGCCGTATTGTTCAAAGGACACTTCCTTGAAGGGCACCAACATCCACAGGCTGGCTTGGATTGCCGTAAAATTTAGTATGCCTCATGGGAGTTCAGGAGAGGATTAGTGATCCAAATTTGGGGTCAGTGGAACAAGGGGTTCCTGAGATAACAGCCCCACCCCCAACACCATGTTTTAAAGCTGACACATTCCACCGGCGTGTTTTTGTCTGAGCTGTCAGTTTCTCCCATTGCCTTCGATCAGCACCACAGAAACCCATCCCATTGCACACGTGGCCTGCTGGGCTTTGCCTGCTTTGGGACCCTGGTTGGCAGCAGCAAAGTTCAGTGACAAAATTCCTGGCCTCTGTTTGCCATTTCTAGCCTGCCCTTGCAGTCCCATTGTCTTACCCTTTCCAGCTCAGAAAGGGTTAATGTACAGGAGGGGCAGAACCTGCCACCTTAAAAAGTTTTATTTCGATCGGAAGAGGTTCAAGTCGAGGATGTTGGATAACTTGTCGCCACTCGCCCTGTGGCCTCTTCCTGTCGGGCCATTCCGTGGGTCAATCACCTGATTTGTATCTTGCGGTGCGGTGGGATGGAAGCCTGCCCCGTGCTGGTTGTGGCCAGTTGAGTGGTGCATAGGGAAGTCCCTCTGTACGGGAGCCAGGGGATATGGGGGGCAGGTGCCCCTCTGCCTCGGGCATGCGGAGCCCCTTGCGTGACAGGAGTGGGTGAGTGTTTCTTGGGCACTTTGCACTATTGCCGGTCAGGTGGCCAGCAGGACCAGTCTCTAGCCGGGCCCCTGGGGGCGTTATACGGTGCCGGTGTGGGGTGCGTTCTCCCAGGGGCTGGGCTCACAGGCTCAACGTTAAAGGCTGCAGGCGACACGGAGCTGATCATCGCTGGCCTAGGAGTTGAGCTGAGTCAGCAGGGCATTGGGCGGAGCCTGCTTGTGGGGTAATTTTACCTCCCATGTGAGAGAAGAGCTGTGCGTGTGTCTGTCTCTGACTGCATGGAAACCCCGTGAGCTCACAGCTGTACGTAGACCTCAGGGAGGCAGCTGGGCCTAACGACATTACAGAGAGACATAAACAGGAAGCACGGGGAGGTGCTTTGTAGGGCAGGGATCTGTGCAGCGGCAGCTGATCATAATCAGCGTGTTGATCCGGCACCGCACCAGATGCAGCGCCTCCAGCTGGGCAACCCGCTGCCCCTCCCTCTGGCGGATCTCAAAGCACTTGCACATTGACTGGCCAAGCCTCCCGTGTGCCCTGGGACTAGAGAGGGGTGGTTGTCCCCACCTCGCACAGAGGTGAGTGTGGGACTAAAGGAGCCCACACAGTTTCAGGTCTTCCTTTAAAAAAAATATTGCCTGGCTCTTCCCCCACCCCTGTTGGCTTCCTGTCTCTGTGGGAAAGGTCGGCATTGCTGTCTAGTGGGCTGAGCGCTGGGCTCCAAGTAGGGCCGTGGCTAAGTGACTTTACCAAGGTCGCACAGAGTCACCAGGAGACCTGGGAATGGAACCCAGGAGTCCTGACTCCTAGTCAGCCTACACTTATGTGATCTGGAATTCAACTCCTGGGCTCATGCACTAAGGCCTGGAATAGGCCGTGCTCCACATGTTGGGGAAATGACTCTGACATGAGCAATTAGTTAATTAACACAACTCAGCCACTAATAAGGGGAGGGCAGGTGAACAAGCACTGGTGCCATGGGAGAGGTAGAGTGCCCAGTGCCTGAGGCTGGTAGCAGCTGTCTCATATACGCAGGGCTCTGAACTTGTCCTGGATTCTGCCTCGTGCCACAGATCTGTGGTCTAGAATCCCAACTTTAATATTTTTTAAAAAGCATGTTCCTGACTGTGAAGAGAAGCTTCCTGATTTTAATTGCTGGGGCATTTTCTTCCTGAGTCTGCACATGGCCTGAGACAATAGCTTAGAGAGGTGTGAACTCTCACATTAATAACAAGGGTGTGTTAACTCTGGAACCTACTGATATTCATTTAAATCTCAACACTTAACTCTTCCACTGCTCATCGTTTTAGCAAAAACATTCAGCAGCCCAGAGCAGGAAGTTAAGATGCTCTATTGTGCCTGCAATAAGCAAGTGGGCAGAAGGGCTGAATTAGATTCTTTCTTTACGTGAACTCTCAAAAATGCAACAGTTCCCATTTTAACTTCATTTCCTCTGCCTGAGTGCCTTCTAGTGTTCTCATGCATGTACCGTGTCTGCTCCCACCTGCTCTAGTCCATAAGCTTTAGATACAACACATGAGCCTCGCGCTGCTGCTGCTGCCGCCCCACCTCCTCAGAGAAGCTTGAACATATGACCCAGCACACGCAGAAGGCAAGTCAAAAGAACCCACAATGACTTAAACATCACGAGTGGTTTTTCTTTTTTAAATACAATCTCTTGATTTTTGCAGAATTGTGAGCACAGGGCTGGTAATGTTGTTAATCTAGCGGAGACAAGGAGAAAGAGCCATGGGCTGGGAGCTGAAGTTAGGGGGGAAAAATCAGCCTGAAAGGGGACCGAAGGCCACATCTCTACCCATGAAGGCAATAGGTGAAACTGCTGAAATAGCGCCTCACGGGATGCGCTATGGCTTCTCACTCCTTGTATTTTGGTAGCATCATGGATGCCCATTTGTGGCCCAGCACCTCACTGCACTAGACTAGTGTCATGATTTCCAGAGGTTAAAAAAAAGTCCTATCCAAGGGGCACTTGGATTTGAACTAGGGACTGCTTGAGCTGTCGTCAAATGTTCGACCACGGAGCTAGCCCCACTTTGTACTCAGGTGGTGCTGTGGTGCCCTACAAAAGGTAGCTAAACCTGCATGTTTCCTTTGCACTGCAGCGCTGGACGTCTGGGATATGAAAGAGGCACCTTGGCTCAGATCCTCAAAGGTATTTAGGCATCTACCTCACCAAAATACTTCTGAAGCTCTGGGCCCTTGTGTTTTATTACAGAATTGCGTATCCAGTGGAACTGTGCCAAAGTGCTAAAGACCACAATTCCCTGGTTTCACCAGGGCATTGAAACCCAAGCAGTGGCATGCTCCAAACCACGCCTTCTTTCAATGCAGGCTCTCTAGGAATCAAACCCTGCCTGTGGATTGCTTTGAATTGCATTTACCTGCACGTGCCGAGGGGGACAGCTGCGGTAGCCATAGGGCTACTGGATCTTTGTAACACTGAGCCCTTTCGGCTACGCCTGCCCTGATTAACAGAACCATTAGGCCTAACTTATTTGTTCGGAGCCATGTAACATGCTGCATCTCCTCTGCTCACGCTGCGCCAGACAGTCACTAGGCAACAGGGTGATAGTACTTATTGCCAGCTGGCCTTATGAGCAGGTAATGTAAGCGGTAAGGCAGCGGGGGAGATGTGTCACTCAGTGGTAGAGCATTTGACTGCAGATCAAGAAATCTGTGGTTCACTTGCAGGTGCTACCTTCTCTCTTTTCCTGGGAGCAGCTACCCTACCTTTGTGTTGATCTCCACACAAAGAGAAATTGAATTCTGCAGGCTACGATAAGGGTAATCGAACATCAGGCTTCCAATACTGCACTGATTGCCATGAGGGATATAGGAAGCAGTGTGAGGTCTCCCCAGTATGTACACACATGCACACAGAGTACAGCAAAACTATGCCCATGAACGCACACGCTATAGGAGAATACAGCGATCACACCCACAACGATGTGCAGAAATCTAGGGCATTATTGCCAGTGCTTTGAAGCATCAGGTCGTGTTATAGCTCAATGGTTTAACCTGGTGGCTCAGAGCCGCCATTGATAAAAAGCCAGGCCCCTGAGTGCTGAAGAATCTTACATGTTTATTTGAGAGCAGGTCTATGTACATGCTATTTACAAGGAATAAATACAGAGCTCTTGTCCTCAGGGAAGGATGCACAGTCACCTCCTCTCTACAGCAAGGGCTTCATGCATCTCCAGTCACTTTTATCCTGCCAATACTCGAATGCTTTCCTGGAGGGGACAAGAAGGGAGCGATCCAGGGGTCAGAGGGTGACTAGGCTCAGAACAGGCATTTCTGTTCTGCCCTTCTCCTCCCCACCCTGGAATTGCACAGCATGCATTGGGGGTGGGTGGGTAGTATCCCCATTTTAAAGATGGAAAAACTGAGGCACAAAGTGGGGAAGGGACTCGCCCAAGGAGTCAGTGGAATAGCACCCAGAAAACTTGCAAAATTCCCCTACTCTATCCACCAGAGCTCATACCCTCAGAGCGAGCAGGATGGAGTCCTGGCTAACCACTAGACCACACTCTCCTCCCAGAGCCTGGGTTCGGACCTAGGAGTCCTGGGTCCCGTGCCCCTGCTCTGATCAGTATAACCCACTATCCCCTTCAAGTAAAGAGCAGGGGCAATGCATCCAGCATTGCCAGGCGTTCGCTAATGCCCCTGCACCACCTGCTGTATTCTGTCCTGGCAGGTCTGATAGCATGAAAGCCCCTCCCCGCCTTATCCCAGAGTCCTGCCCCACACCAGGCAGGATCTCCACAATATCTCCAGGCCCTGAGCGTGCCCCACACTCACTCTCTGCCAGCAGCCCCAGTCCTGCACACCAGCCCCTCCTGGCAGGGGCAGACCTGGTTGATGCTGAAGGCCAAGCCTCCCTGGGGCACAAAGCAGCTCTCGTCCATTCCCAGCCTCTTCTTGCAGAGCAGCTCGCCGTGGTGGCGGGCGCAGCAGGCAGCCACGCCACAGTCCTTGTCCTGCCGGCAGCGAGCACCTGGGGGCAGACGGGGGGTGGTGGTGAGGGATAGGCAGGCAGGGCGGGGCTTCATCCATTCCCTCCCCCCACTGCCCGGGACCCCACAGCCTGCCTCTCTTGCTACTTTCCAACCCACCCAACATAGCACCCAGTCCCTCCCATCTTGTTGGTGCAAGAGCCTCCTCCTCTGCAGACTCTGCGGCTGGACCAGCCTCCCAGAGAAACCCCACTCCTCCGGGTGCAGGAGCTGGACCCCCCATGGCTGTGCCTTGCCCCGCCTCCTAGGGGAGGCATGGGGTCAGGGGGCGTGGCTGGAGCACTCTGCCCTATGGCTAGTCTCTGTCTCCCAGTGGCCAGGTGTAAATTACAGCAGCTGGGAGGCTGCTCTGCCTTACGCCAGGGTCCCCCGCAGGCCCAGTGCTCAGTTTCAGAACAACAGGAGCTCCTCCACCCTGGCCACGCCTAAAGCCCAGGGATGGGATAAGGGCAACTCAGGCCTGGAAAGCGGCTCCTCTCCGTGCCTTACCCTCCTGCCCGTCCGGCACGGTCCTGTGGCACTTGCCAAACATACAGCTCAGGCCCCTGGCACAGTGGGTGTCGCAGCGGCAGTACTGCCCCTCCTGGCGCAGGGGACAGCACAGCCGGAAGTGCTTATCACAGAAGAGCCCGTGGGCGCAGTGTCGGTCCTGGCTACACGTTGTGGCCGCCTGGGGAAGAGATGATGCAAGGTCAGATGGGAAAGGCACGTCCCTGCTGCTTCCTTGGTGGAGGGCGGGGGGGGGGGGGTTGGAGGAGGGAAGCAGCCCTCAGAGCTGAGTTCCTAGCACATGAGTTCTTTGCGGGAGGGACCATGTTTTGTTGTGTTTGCCAAGCACTTGACATCTTATGGACCTGGTCCGTTACTGGCGCTCTTAGCACATAGTCAAAATAATGATTAAGTCCTTGAGAACCTCTGTACTAAGCATATGGGTTAGGGCTGCTCAAAGCCAGCAGGCCACTCCTGACAGACACAGTTTGTATAACTCACTCCAGAATTTATGGTTTGTTTTAAGCCGTTCTTTGTCTGAGGCTCTTTCTAACCAAGGCGCTGTTAGGAAGTTATAGCCGGCGATGTAGCTTCAGTAGAAAAAAATAGTTTGCCATGACTAGGAATGTTTCCTTGGTTTTCTTTTATAAAGCCTCTGTAAAAACAGGGTGAGGTTTTGTACGGTTTCGATTTAACCATTGCAATGCTGAGCTAGTGCATGAGAACTAAGAAGTGAAACTTAGAAAACAAAGTGAAACAGATCAGCCACATCTGAGCTGTAATCGGCTGAAAATTTTCCAGCTACATTTTTTTAAACCAAAAAACCCCAATCCCTTCCCCCACCCCCTAACATTTTTGGTTTTGCAAAGAAACATTTCAATGAGCATGGACAAAAAATTAGTGTTTGCAAGAATTTTTGTGGGGAGGGGGGAAGCATTTCCCAACTTAGTTCTATTTTTAACATTCCTCCTGGATTAGTAACTGGGGGGGGGGGCGTCTAATAACACAGCTCAAGAACTGATTATGTGATATGTAAGATATATGTGGCTGTTTCCCCTTAAGGATTAAAACACCCAGGTAGGGAAGCTTTTCATAGTCATTAACTGCTTAAAGCTTCACACACCTCTTGTGAGTGTCTATCGATTTTTGAGGCCAGAGGGACCCTCTATTACAGTAGTTCTCAAATTTTTGTACTGGTGACCCCTTTCACACATCCTTATAAAGGCTGGATGCAAAGCAGGGTTTGGGGTGGAGGCTGACAGCTCGCAACCCCCTGTGTAATAACCTCTCTACCGCCTGAGGGGTCCCCAGAACCCCTGCTCTGTTGCCTGTTTGGCCCATTTTTAGGAGGTCCAATGGATCCAGAGAATTCCATACCCATAAAACACCTGCTCTAGGTGAGGCTCAAACTCACAACCTCAGCATTGCTCTGTCAAGTACTGCCTTATAAGTACACTGCGCTAACCAATTGTGCCACTGGAGCACCTGATAGGGGTTTTTTCTGCCTCTGAATCAGGATTGGTGCGACAACTGGTGGTGCTCTGTCAAAGCATGCAACAGTCCTTTCCTCTACCCACTGGGCCAGTGGTTTTCAAGTTTTTTTTTCATTTGCGGATCCCTAAAAAATTTCAAATGGTGTGAACCCCTTTGGAAATCTTAGACACAGTCTGCAGACCCCCAGGCGTCCACAGACGACGGCTTGAAAACCACTGCAGTAGACTATCAAAGGGCACCAAACGTACTGCTGCATTGGCTAGGAATTGCCCTAGGACCAGCTGCCTAGAGGTCAGCAACGCTAACCTCTATACCATAAATGCACCTGTTTTATAGTAGGGGAAAATGAGGTACAGTGAGATTACAGGACCTGTGCAGTCAATGAAAAGTCACCTATTAATTTTACAAGGCCCTGATTTGCCATAGGACATGCAGTAACAGGGAGGGATAGAACCCAAGAGTCCTGGTGCCTCATTCTAGCTAATAGAGCAGATACCTTCCCATGATCAGAGAATAAAACCCAGGAGTTCTGACTCTTTCCTCCACCCTCAAAAAATCCCGGGCTCTAACCACTAGTCGTATGCACCCCATATTACACTGCAAAGGCCGGCCTGTTAGCTGCAGGATGCACAAGGAGAAATAGAGACCCCCTCCCCCACTCTGATGCTTGGGCCCCTACAGTCAAGCCAGGCAGGCTGAAGGCTGCAGGGCAAGTGCCCACCCATCCCTTGCTTACCGCAATCTCCTTGCTGTCGGCCAGGGGGCTGGGGCTTTTGGAGAGGGCGGCCTCGTCTGGGGCGTGGTAGGGCATAGAATACAACCACGCCCAGATGTAGCCGTGCGCAGCAGGCCGGGGCCACAGGAGCAAGGAGAGGAGCCAGAGCCTGGCAGGAGATGCCCACATGATGAAGATCTGGCAAATGGTAGGGCGAGGATCTTCCCTTTGGAGTGATAGGAAACCCAGCGCCTGCCCCCGGGTTTATATAGTCTAGGGCCTATCTCAGCCCCTGCTGCTAAAGCTGTTTGACCATCTAATGGGAAGGAGGAGGCAATCAGGGGTTAAAGGATTAGCATAATCACCGGCCTTCCCAAAACAGCCCCCAAAATAAACGAGCCCCCGGCAGTCTGGCTCTAGGCTCACTGAGCACGCGAGGGGCAGCCCCGGGATCCGGACACCCATTAGCCAGAGTCCAGCCGCTTAATGCCTTCTGTGGGGGATGTAAGTTGCAGGTCTCAGCGTGCTGTGTACAAGGGCTGGGACCGCACAAAGCCAATGGCTCATGGGGGCCATGCTGGGGACGCGTCTGAGGCCCTAACACACACTGGCTCACAGAATGTAGGGCCAGGCAGGTGTATTCTGATCGAATTCTCTTCCTCTGTGTCAGTAAGTGAAACAGAAAACAAGAGCGTCAGTTTCACTTCTCTGACCAGAAATATGTTTGGATGCGGCCGTTCCAGGAAAGTCCCCGTCTGCACTACAGCTGAAATGTGCTAGCCACAGCATTGTTATTATTAGCTGCCTTATCTCTAGGCTTGGAAGGATTCGATTTTTACTGGGAAATGTCAATTTTACAGAACACAAACAAACCAAGGAAGAAAATATTTCCATTGGCGATAATCAAAATGGACAGATAAGCCAAGTAAGAAAAGTGCTGCCGGAGAACTGATCAGAGGTTAACTTGTGGACAGTTGATTGGTATATTTGGACATGTGATATTGACAATTTGTGCTTTAATGGTTATAAAGTTTTTGAATCTCAATGTCTATTGTCATTAAATAATTTTTGTGTCTCTCTCCCCACCCCCTCAAATTTCCTGCAACTGTGAAAACTGAAATAGAAAAAAGAACGGGAGGACTTGTGGCACCTTAGAAACTAACAAAATTATTTGAGCATAAGCTTTCGTGGGCTACAGCCCACTTCATCAGATGCATAGAATGGAACATATAGTAAAAAGATATATATACATACAGAGAACATGAAAAGGTGGAAGTTGCCATACCAACTGTAAGAGGCTAATTAATTAAGATGAGCTATTATCAGCAGGAGAAAAGAATAACAGCAATGCTTAAAATGATGTTTAAAACTAAACACCGATATGATCTGTCAAAATTATAAAAAAGGAATTCTGCCAGGCCTGGGTATATCCTGGCCTTGTAAAGACAGCTCCATCCCTAAAGAATTTACAGGCTAAATAGACAAGGCAGACTGCCCCCATTTCACAGACAGAAGAACTGAGGCACAGATCCTCAAAGCTATTTAGGTGCCTAACTCCTAATGACTTCAGTGGGAGCAAGGCACCAAAGTGCCTTGCCTGAGGTCACACAGGGCAGCCTGTTGCAGATGGAGGGATTGAACTCAGCTCTTTTGAGGTCTAGGAAGCAGGGCGCAGCCGTACAGTCTGGATCTAGGCTTTGGGGATGCTTGGGTGCTGGGCCTGGTTTTCTGCTCATTTCCAGTCAGAAGCTGTTTCTAGCAGCTGTCCAGCCCAGGGTACTTGGGGGGCTAGGCCAGAGGATGGCTTGGCTAGCTCATGACTCTAAAAAATTCCAAATCCTGGACCGGAAATTGGGGCTAGTCTTGGCTAGCAGTGGCTGTGGGATGACCAGGGCCTTATTCTGGGAAGGGAGTCACTATTAAGGATCTGTCACAGGCCCCGCTGGAGCCCAGTTCCTTGTCCGAGTCTGTATATGCTTCTGTGGTTGCAGGTACATTACGAGGCGCTGTTCAGCCCGGTCTGCAAACACCCCCTTGGTAGATCACACAGAGCAAAGGAAGGATCCTGAGCAGAGTCCATGCCCTCCCAGCTTCCCTGCCTGTTAGAAACCACCCCGTGGTGTGCGCAGTGCCCTGCTACTTTCTGTCCTGTTTTGGGGCACCAGACTGGGAGTCAGGACCCCTTGGATCTATCCCCAGCTCAGACGAGGAAGGTGATCTAGTCATGGGAACTGGCAGCCAGGACTCCTAGGTTCCATTTACATTGATTCACTGTGTGACCTCGGAGGAGTCACTCCCTCTCCCCATGCCTCAGTTTCCCCACCCTGATGTAACGGGGCAATCCTTTTGGGTCTGTGCAGCATGTTATTAGCCCCAGCTCCCTAGACTGTCCCTTGGGATAGTTTATCTAAGTGCTCCCAACCTGTCACCTCATCCTCCTGACAAACCCTCAGGGGGACGTGTTTAGCACCTCCCCTAATGGGTTTGCAAATGACCGTGTTTGCCTGGCGCTGGGAGCCTTATCTTCTGCTCCTCTGGACAAATTGGCCCAGCTGGGGGGCTGAGTGGAATGACCAGCTGTGGGCAAACAAGGAAATGCTCTCCTCTGAGAGGATTCCTCAGGAGACAATGCTGCCTCTGCCTCCCTCAATCAAGAAGGTTTAGCAGTGGCTGATGTTCCCACCCCACACCCCTCCCTCAGGTTTCTGACTCTTTAATATATTTTACAGTAAGTAAAAATACACTCCTAAGCCCCACTGATGTCCCGCTTAGGGGACATGAGGGATGGCTAGGCCTTGTACCAGCTCTCTGCACAGTGGGTGAATTTCACCCACAGCAGCTAGCTAACCAGGAAGATCATGGTTATGGTGGGTCATCTCCTTACCCTCTAGGTTTAATATCCCCAATGCTGAAGCTTCTGTTGCTTCCCTGCATAGACCTCACTTGAATTACGCTGTCCAGACTTCCTTCATTTCCTCTCGTTCTTCCTATTTATATCTTCTCCCACTTGGCAATTCCCTGCCCTCTAGGATAGTTACACCCTATGGTGATTTGGACTCTTATGAGTTGCCAGCTAATTAGGTTTGGTTTTAAAATCCCAGCTCCTGGAGTCATGTGATTAAGTGAAACTCTCAGGTCTGGTCTATACCTAAAACTTAGATCAATCTAGTTACCTTGCTCAGGGCTGTGAAAAATTTCATACCCTGTGCGACATAGTTAAGTTGACCACGGTAGCATTGCTTTCAAAGTAAGTTTCTGTCCTTCACGGTGGTGGAGGAAAGCGGGAAACGTCACACTGCCAGCTCAGAAACCATCAGTCCACTAAACAGAACCCCAGCTGTGTTACTGTTTGAAATCTCGCGATTGGTAGATTGATCTCGTGATTTTAGCACCTGACTCGTGATTTTTGAGGGGGTCGGAATGGACAATGCTGCTGTTAGGCTTATTGCCGCTTGGTCGCGAAAAGCTGGGAATTGTCCCGATTTTAATGGGAGCCTCTCACAGATCCTCTTCTGGAGTATCGCTGGATCCTGCACTTGTGAGAAGCAAAATTAGTGCCTCGCCAGAGGGACTTCCTGCTCTGGGGCCTGCTGGATCCAAAGTGCCACAGCCAAAAAACCCGTCATGCTCGGCCCTTAAGGAAAACAATATGTACATATTAACTAGCTGCCAGTGTAGGGAGGGTAATGTCACTGGGGCCTCTTTTGTCCCAGAGCTTTGTGAAGGGAGCTGTGTGGGTGGGGTGGGCGGTAGGCCAAGGGTGAGCACCAGGAGACAAAAGCACTGAAGGAAAGGAGACGGAATCAGATTCTTTGTGTGATCGTCTCCTTTCCCCTAGAAAGGAGGCCAGAGAATTCTGTGCTCAGTCAGCTGGTCCCATGTTACCCAATTTAACAAGATGCTCTGCTACCGGTGTGGCAAGCTGCCCTGTATTCCTTGCTCTCTCACAGGCCAGCTGGTTGGCCTCCGTTTCCCCATGTGTAAAACCGGGTGATGCTCCTGCCCTCCTCTTTAAAGTGTTTTGAGATCTGCTGATGTGCGGCTCTTACAGGGATTACAAATAGCAGGGTCTCCAAAGTAGAAAAAGGTGTTGTCAGAGGTTGGTAAAATGTGCCCGTGGGAGGGCTTCGCGTTGTTTGAGGTCTGATTCCCCCGTCCATTAGTCACTGGCTAATCAGGTGCCCAGTTATTCTGGAGCTTGATGCTAGCTCTGCCAGCCCTCTCCTTTCTCCTAGGCACTAGGGTTGCCGGTCATCCAGGATTGTCTGGGAGTCTCCAGGAATTACAGATGAATCTTGAATTAAAGGTTATGTCATGTGACGAAACCTCCCAGGATACATCCAACCAAAACTGACAACCCTCCTAGGCACAGAGGTGTTTTGTTTCCATGCTTTCCGATGTGATGTCCTTGATAGATTGAGGGACTATCGCTTGCACATTTCCTCATGTTTGAGACAGTGGAGGCTGAGCATGAAATAAATTGCTAGCTAGCCATGTTGTAATCAATACTAGCAAGCCCTGAAGCTGAGGGGATAGTGTGTTGTGTTTGGCTTGGCATCAAATAAGGGATGGTATGACTCCCTCTCCTGCTTTGTGTTTGGCAAAATGCAGTTCAAGCTGGCCGCATATACCTTCCAGAGGACCAAATTCTCCTCCTGTTGAAGTCAGTGGTCCTCCCCAGTTTTGTGGGTATAAATAAAATGGGATCCAAATCTAGTTTTAGATTTGAATGGGTAAATATGCCCCTTCCCTTGGCCCCTGCAGGCTCCCCGCAGCGGCACTGGAGCTGTTGCTGGAGCAATGTCCACTAAGGGGACTGCTCACTCGGGTGATTCTAAGAAGTCTTTTGAAAACAGGCTCTGGCAGCAGATTCCTGGCATGGGTAACGGGACACCTGGGTTCTATTCTAGGCTCCAGGAAGCAGAGTAGCTAGTGCTTAAGGCAGGGGCTGGGAATCAGGAGTTCTCTCAGTTCTACCCTTGATTTGCTGTGTGTTTATAGAGAGTCTTAAATAGTAAATGTTTATTTAGCTTCCTAGGGCATTATCACTGATCAGGGCAGTTTCCTTTTATCAGTCTCCAGCTGGGCATTTGTCCCTGTCACATTTGGTCAAGATCTCTGCGAAATCCTGGTCCCTGCTGCATATCAGCTACAACCAGCCATTTCTGTTAGCTCCCAGGGCACCCAGTGGAACCAGCACAGCTCTCACTGGGCTGGGCCATACACTCTCCGGACGGGTTAATAATCTCTGCTCCAGAGAGCACATCTGAATCTAACCTTTGTGGGTTCTTTTATCATTATGACTGCTCGAGGCCGGTTTTCCTCTGTCCCCGACGTCTACCATCAGGGTCGGATTTAGGGGCAGGCAACCCAGACAAGCGCTTGGGGCGGGGGGGAGCCGGGCTTGGGGTTCTATGTTTGTGGTTAGCGACAAAAGGGAAAATAGAATGTTTGAAGTCACATGCTTCAGGTGTTCTGTAGATGGATGCATCTCCTAGGATGTTCTGGACCTTTGTAGAACCTTCCAGACTTTCTGAGAACGACAGTGAGATATAAGAATGAAGTGAAGTGAAGTGAGTGCCCAGCTGCGATACTGTGAACTTTGTTTTAGTGTGTAAATGTGCAAGTGTACTTGTGTTTTTAAGACTTGAAGAAGTGTGTAAGTAGCGCCTAATGAAGGATATAGTTAATGGGATGCCAGAGATATTTATCGACCCACTATCTATGCAACAATATAAAATGGGGGGTCACCGAAGACACTCCTCGCCTGGGGTGCCATTTTACATGCGTGAGGTCTTTTAAAATGTGATCATCTGGACTTTTCCAAGCAATCACTAAGGGGGCAGGTGGGGCGAGTGATGACATATATTAAAGGATGTAAGCAGTGAGTGGGGGCAAGAAACCACCACTCTTCATGGCCTGGCTTTCCAGGGTTGTCGTGAGTCCCACTGTAAGTCTCTATTTCCTGGCTTTCCGAGGTTTACCTGTGGCCACCTTTGGGGAATGAGGCCGCCCTGGGAACCCTTAGCTCTAAGCTAATGAAATATTTTGGCTGCAGATAACTAGGGACGAAATGAAGTCCTCAGGGAAACGTCAGTCGGATGAATGCGTTGGTGGAATTGTCTGTCAAGGAAAGGGGGGGATTAGAACCGCCTTGCTTGGGACAACTAGATTCAAAATCAACCAGTCTGGTACTAGAAGAATGGGGGAAGCGTTCAGAGATTGCTTAAGCTAGAGTGATACCTATTCAAAATGCAACCAGTGCAGCTTCCACGGTCTATATAATTTCACTGACACGTCCATTTACCTGCCAGTGAGGAAAATACCAGGGTGGAAAGAGTTAAAGGTCTTGGGTTATTTTCTTCCCTTTGTAAATGCCATGTCATCCAGTGCTTTGCCTCTATAGAGCGCCAAGCGCTTTACAAAGGAGGTCAGTGGCATTATCCCCATTTTACAGATGGAGAAACTGAAGCACAAAGAGGGAAAGTAACTTGTCTGGGTCCGAAACCCATTTCTCCTGAGCCCAGTGCTCCGTCCACAAGGACACGCTGCCTTTAAGAATCTGATTAATACTTTGTTTCCTCTCTGAATAGAGGCCCTGCTTCCCTTGGGCTTATGACAGAATGGCTATTACACCCCTGAGTCCAGCCTCTGGCTATGGCCTTGCAACGCCTCTCTTACAGGGGGCACGCCACATACCGAGCAGGTATTGCCCGCCCCTTTCAGACCGCCACCAGCCAGGCCCAGTTTTGTCTGGGTCGGGAATATGTCAGCAGCATGTTTTGGTGGCTGCCATTTAATTGATGTCTCTCCTGCCCTACGGGTTTCACGGCCTGCAGGAGCTGCACCCCAGATGTGGAGCAGTGTAGACAGCTGTCTACAGATAGATGGATTCACTCTGCTTCATCCAGAGGTGATTAGGTTTAATGCAGGAATCTCTGGGGGGAATTCTCCAGCCTGTGCTATGCAGAAGGTCAGACTAGAATCAGATTAGCCCCAACTCGTCTTCAAAAATGGATAAATCTGCTGCACATCAAGAGTCTTTGTGATGTTTAACATCCAACAACCCAGCATTCATGAAAAGGCTTAAGTCTCCCCCCAGGCTGTTGCTGTTTAAAGCTTTGCTGTGCAGTCTGAGTCATTCCCTGTGCAAACACTCCCCACAGCTCAGCTTCCACCCATTATGTGGGTGGTTGTTTTAGGCGCTGGCTGTAACATATTGCCAATCCCCAGTTAAATTTACAGCTGTGCTTGTGCAATCCACTCTATAAGAGAATACTTTCCTCCCTTTTTCTCCAGCAGAGGGGGTATAGCTCAGTGGTAGAGCATTTGACTGCAGATCAAGAGGTCCCCGGTTCAAATCCGGGTGCCCCCTCATTTTAATAATTTTTGACAGAAGATCCCCACTTGTCAGCAAATGTTGTAATGGGCAATTATTTTTGTAGCTCCTGCAGCATCAGTGCTGGGCTTAAAATTACCCCTCCTATCTCCATTGAGCAGTTTTATTTAAGGGAGTCTTTCCACCCCATCTAAAGATTTTTGTAAAACCAAAGGAGGCTGTGGGGGGCGGAGAGAATCTCTGGAACTGTTTAATCCGTTTCATTTTCTGTCTTTCTCCAGTTCCAGTCCAATGGCAAGAAAGGCAGGGGTTGCTACAGAGAATATATCTCAGTTAGACTCCTGTGACCCTGCAGTTCTCGCTGTAAGCAGAGTCAGGGTCCAACTGCCAGCACTGGGATCCACACGGGTTCTCAGGAATTAGTTCTGTTTTTCTTCTTTGTTTAGTGCCCCCAATGTATTGGGCGCTGTATCCGGCCTGGGAGATAAAGACAGCTTGGAACAGGGAGGAAGGGGTCTCACTTGCAGCCAGCCCAGCCTGTTCCATGCCATGGCCCCTTTATGGAGCAGGTGTTTAGGGGAGCTGCAGACAAGATGGGGAAAGTGGCTACCTCCTGAGCAGGATAAAAACCCAGCTGCCCAGTGACTGAGGAGGGCAGGGCAGGTAGTTTGAAGGGAGAATGACTGGTGGGCAAGGATATGATATGCCTGAACTGGAGGGAAGCTGGAGCTGGGTCCAGAGACTGGGCAGGATGAGACTTGGGAAGAAAAGACTCTCTAGAGGCACCAGGAGCTGCAGTGGGACTGACAGTCCCCTGGCTCAGAGGTGAATGGAGGGAGACCTGGGAGCCTGGACTTCTGGATTGGGTGTGAAATTGGAAGCCCCAAAAGGGAAGGTCTTAGCCTTCACAGTGCCGGTGTTCACTGCAATCCCTAAAGGCTTAATCATGGAACTGCAGGGCTGGAAGGGTCTCTGAGACCTCATCAAACCCACCCCCCTGTGCTCAGGCAGGACCACATACACCGAGAGACCATCCCTGGCAGGCATTTGTCCAACCCGTTCTTAAAAACCTCCAGTGACGGGGATTCCACAGCCTCCCTGGGAAGCCTGTTCCAGGTCTTAACTGCCGTAGAGTGAGAGAGTTTTTCCTAATATCTCACCTACATCTCCTTTGCGGTGGATTAAGCCTGTTACTATATGGAGCCCCAGGAAGGGGGACTTTAGTCTAAGGACTCTAGGCTGTTATTGGGAGCACTAGAAAGGGTGCCCCCCAAGAAGCATTACTGTCTACAGGCCTCGGCCTGCTCCATTGGAGTCCAGGGGAGTCTTGCCACTGACTTCCAGAGCAGCGAAGTCAGACCCGGAGAGACACCTAGACAGGAGATGCATTGGGAGAGCCGAGGCAGTGCCTCATGGGGCTTGAAGTGAAAGGGGAGCTGTTCTCGGCGACCTGTCGCAGTGGGGTGAAATACAAGGGGACAGGAGTGGGAGCAGGGTGTTCCCCTGTCCCCGCTGGCTGAGTGGAGCAGAGGGATCTGCTTTACAATGGCACAAGGGTTCTGGCACAATGTGTCTCTCTGCCCAGCCCTCCTGAGCAACCCTACAATAACAAACCAGGGGGGGGTGGAATCAAAAGCTGGGCAAGACTTAGCAGGCATCTAGTCCCTAGCCTGGACAGTGCCGAGTTATCCCCTGTTGCCAGCATTTTGCTTAGTCTGATCGTAACTGCCCTATGGGATGGGGGTCCCACCTTTCCCTAGAGCAAAGACCCTAGCTCCAGTCATCTCTGCCAAGAAGCTATTCTTTATATTCACTGTCCCGCTTTCTAAATGCCACCCTCTTATTCCTAGTCCCGCCCTTCCTCTGATTGTTTATTTGCTGGGTGCCTAGGTAGGGCTTATATGGGGCTTTGCCAAGCAGGCTGAGTCTCAGCCATGCTGCCAAGCCACAACGCCTGACGGCAGCATTCTCTGAGAATCGGGCCAGGCGGGTCGATCTGGCTTCAGGTGCTTCGCTTTCGAACGAGCATCTGGGCCTTAGCTCTCTTGCTGTCTTCTGCCATCTCCTTTTCCAGCCCCAGGGTAACCTTTTCGCTGGAAAAAGGAACAGATGCATTATTGCTGCTCATGTTTAATATACAGTAGCGCCTAGAGGCCAACTGAAATCAGGGCTCCCAGAGTAAGAGACAGCCCTGAAGAGCTCTCAGTAAAGGGTGGTGCTAAGGCAGGAGGTTCTGGTTTCAATTTCCTGGGAATGGGACTGGGAGAGGGGAAGGGGGAATAGGAGAGTGGGGTGTGGATTATATTGCATGAAAACAACCAAAATAAATGAAGAATGAGGCTTTATTTCCTTTTGTGCCACTAGGGGGCAGCAGGACAATGTGAATGCCAGGAAGCCAGCAGCAATGTAGGCTGGGCTGCAGAGCACTGACTCTGCCTCCTCGCCAGGGGTGTAAGTGAATTGTAAAGCAGGAGGCCGGGACAGGCTGCTTCCAAGAGCAGAAGGGACATTGCAAGAAACGGGATCGGGATGGGCCTCAGGAGCAAAGCATCAGAGGGGTAGCCGTGTTAGTCTGGTTCTGTAAAAGCAGCAAAGAATCCTGTGGCACCTTATAGACTAACAGACAGGAGCAAAGCAAACGCTTCCTTCAGTTCTTCCCTGAGCCCTGGCTGCTGCTCCCTCCACCCCAGGCCTGTGCAGGGTGGATGACTGACTGGAGGCTGCAGCTTGGCGCAACCTGCCCCCGCTTCCGCCCCGGCTGAGCCAGGTGTCATTCCGTGCAGATTCTCTCCCCGCTCTGTCGCTGACGACCCGGGGGTGGTGTCACAGTCAGTGACCCTTCAAGCTCTGGGTCCCTCCAGTCCCTCATGTGGGACTGGGACTGGGCCGGGCTTTCCTCTTCCTTCCCTGGTGCACTGGCACCCCCACCTCCGTGGGCAGGCTGGGGGGTGGGACATATCCCAGCGACGATGGCCCAGCCTGTGGTCCTCGGCTGATGGACTCTGAGCATCTCCCTGTCTGTGCCAAAGTGCTGCTCGGAGAATCAGTGAGGCAGGCAGCGGCTCTGTGTGTGTGTGTGTGTGTGTGCGCGCACAATGGTTGCCTGTGTCCATAAGCAGGATCCAGATAGGGACTGGGGGGATGCCGTGCTGCCACACAATTGGGGGGGGGGAAGCTAAATCCTGGGCTCACAAGTTTAATTGCTCAAGAACTACGTTAAATAATGGCAGGGGTAGAGAGAGGGAAACAAGGTGCCACAAGTCCTCCTGTTCTTTTTGCGGATACAGACTGACACGGCTGCTGCGCTGAAACCTGTCACTAGGCAAGGCACTGAATTTAGCCGTAGGGAGTGGAAATCCATCAGCTTCATGAAAAAAGGGGGTAAAAGTTTCCCCCAGAGCTTCTAGGAGCATCGGGTGGGTGGACTGGCCCTGCTGTGGCCCCGAAACTAACAAGAAGAACCAGAAGTCCAGTTCCAAACACTCCTGAAGCCTAGGGAGAGAGGGGTCGGACCTGGATCCTAACCTCCTGGCAAAGCCCTCCTGAACTGAATCCCGGCCCAGCCCCGCCTGCCCTCCCTCTCAGTCGCGGCTACTAGCCAGCCCCCTTGCCGGTGACATGACAGAGCGGCTCAGATTGAAGGGATTCTTCATCTGCCTTTTAAAAAAAGGAATTGATTTATGGACAAAGCTAATGAAAAGGGAGCGTCTGATGGTGCAATTGGCTTGCATACGCCCTCTTGCTGTCTGCAGACCAGACAGGTGTCTGGGTTGCGGGGGAGCTAATGGCAATCATGTGCTGGCTGAGCCAGGGATTTCCCTACACCCCCCTTGGGGGACTGTACACCCCCCCTGAATCCTCCCCCCCCCCCGCAGTGGTCAATTAGTTACAGTGTTGCTACGTTAGTCACTTTCCAACCCCCTGGAAATTCAAACTGCCTCTAATTTCAATTCCTGGGGGAATCCCTGCCTGGGTCAGAGCAAGTTCCAGGTAATCCAGTTCTGTCATCAGAGCCCCATGCATGGAAGAGCGGCCAGGGATGGGTAGGGAGCCTCTCAGACCCTCAGGGAGTCATCTGGGAGGAGGAGGATGGGCTGATGGGAGCATTAGAATTGTGGATACCCAGGTTTGCTTCCTGTCCGTATGTCCCAGATCCAGGGAACTCCAGTTCCACTTTGATGCGCCACAAGCAAGAGATAAATTCACCTCACTGCTGAACCAGGGGCTTCAAACCTGCTGCTGGCTCAGCTGAAAGAGGGTTAATTCCCTCCAGAGCTTGAATCCTCTCCTGGGGGAAGGGGGCAGGCGCTGGAGGGGGTGGGAGGTGTCTGCGGGATTGGATCATTATTTTGTTTAATCAAGGCACTGGGACTCCGGGCTTGGCCCAATCCAGCTGAGACAGGGCCGGGTTATTAATCATCCTCATCAGTTGCTGCACGGGTTCTGGTTGCTGCTCATCTGCCATGTGGCTCTACCCATTCATCGTCTTTCTTTAGCCTGTCAGAGCGTCTCTCTCCCCAAGCCCTCGCGCTGCTGGGTTTGCCTCCTGTCCCACAGAGCTGGCGCTACGGGTTTGGGCGTCAGGTTTGTCTGAGCGCCACAGTCCAGCCCTCAGTCTTCAGGGTTTGCTGGGCTCTGTGGAATCTGGATGGCTGGGCCCTGCTCGGGTTCCCCGAGGGCTGCTGACCGGTCAGCCTCACCTCAGTCCCTGGAAAAATCATGGAGCAGGTCCTCAAGGAATCCATTTTGAAGCACTTGGAGGAGAGGAACAGTCAACATGGATTCACCAAGGGCAAGTCATGCTTGACCAACCTGATTGCCTTCTAGGAGGAGATAACTGGCTCTGTGGATATGGGGAAAGCGGTGGATGTGATACATCTTGACTTTAGCAAAGCTTTTGATATGGTTTCTCTGACAGTATTCTTGCCAGCAAGTTAAAGTATGGATTGGATGAATGGACTATAAGGTGGATAGAAAGCTGGCTAGATCGTCAGGCTCAATGGGTAGTGACCAACAGCTCGATGTCTAGTTGGCAGCTGGTATCAAGCGGAGTGTCCCAGGGGTCGGTCCTGGGGCCGGTTTTGTTCAATACTGTATCTTCATTAATGAGCTGGAGGATGGCATGGACTGCACCTTCTGCAAGTTCGCGGATGACACTAAGCTGGGGGGAGAGATAGATATGCTGGAGGGTTGGGATAGGGTCCAGAGTGACCTAGACAAATTAGAGGATTGGGCCAAAAGAAATCTGATGAGGTTCAACAAGGACAAGTGCAGAGTCCTGCTCTTAGGACGGAAGAATCCCATGCACTGCTACAGGCTGGGGCCTGACTGGCTAAGCGTCAGTTCTTCAGAAAAGGACCTGGGGATTACAGTGGATGAGAAGCTGTATATGAGTCAACAGTGTGCCCTTGTTGCCAAGAAGGCTAATGGCATATTGGGCTGCATTAGTAGGAGCATTGCCAGCAGATCGAGGAAAGTGATTATTCCCCTCTATTCGGCACCGTTGAGGACATATCTGGAGAATCGTGTCCAGTTTTGGGCCCCACTACAGAAAGGATGTGGACAAACTGGAGAGAGTCCAATGGAGGGCAACAAAAATGATTAGGGGGCTGGGGCACATGACTTACAAGGAGAGGCTGAGGGAACTGGGCTTGTTTAGTCTGAAGAGGAGAAGATTTGATAGCAGCCTTCAACTACCTGAAGGGGGGTTCCAAAGAGGATGGATCTAGGCTGTTCTCAGTGGTGGCAGATGACAGAACAAGGAGCAATGGTCTCAAGTTGCAGTGGGGGAGGTCTAGGTTGGATATTAGGAAAAACTATTTCACTAGGAGGGTGGTGAAGCACTGGAATGGGTTCCCTAGGGAGGTGGTGGAATCTCCTTCCTTAGAGGTTTATAAGGCCCAGCTTGACAAAGCCCTGGCTGGGATGATTTAGTTGGGATTGGTCCTGCTTTGAATAGGGGATGACCTCCTGAGGTTCTTCCAACCCTAATCTATGATTCTAGATCATTTTCAGATCAGACCCTCCAGGAGCATATTCTGCCTGCCACTCATGGGGACACATCACTTGTAAATTCCATTCCAGGCTCTGGAGGAAATTCCCAGGAACTTTCCTGAGCAAGACCTCCCTGCAGGGGGAGACGGCTGGGGTATAGGAGCTGGGTAACAGGTAGTGCCAACCCTTGGAAAGGAAAAGCCCCTGTGCTGAATGGAACTGACTTCCCCATTTCAAACTGGGGCTTGTCCTCAGAGCTCTGAGGAACTCAGCTGGGACTCTGCTCCAAGCTGTGGTGGGGGGTTGCTGGCCCTGGGGAGCAAGGAAGAGATCCCATCCTAACCTGCACGGGGAGGCCCCGCGCAGTGAGCAATTTGCACATGCCTGTCAATGGTGCTGAGCCCTGAATGGAGAGGTGGTCTCAGGGAGGGGGCTGCAAGGTTGGGGGCAGGAGGGATCAGCCATTCATCTTGGCAGGGTCAGTGGAGGATTCATCTAGTGCAATGAGGGGGTGTCTGTCTGACACTGCTGACCCCCATACCCCACCTCTGCCTCAATTCAGGCTTACAGAGGCCTTCTGACCGTGCCCAGCTTGAACAAGGGTGAGTGGGCGAGGGGGGGAAAGCAGTGTCCCCATAACCTTTCCTTTCCCTTTGGAGCCGGGCAGCATTTGTAGCTGAACCTAGTTCTCCCCATGTTCTGTGCATGAGCTTCCAGCTGAGAGTTTAGCTGACGGAACAAGATCATAGATGTTTGCTGGGGGGGTTCCACTGCCTGGCTCCCAAGGGGCAGCACTACAGTCTGCCGCATTATCAGCTAGTGCTTTGTTCCTGCCAGTGCTGCTCTGACACCCTCTGCCTGGATCAGAAGCATCCAACTCGCCCACCAAGGGGCTGGCTGTCTCCCCAGAGCGCTCCCTCCTCCCTGCAAATCTGCTGGGGGGAAGAAGCAGGCAATTGCTTTATTTTCACCATCCCTGCCAGTGTAAAAGGACCCTGGTTTGTTCTCCAGCTGGGGGAAATATCACGCACCATTGCTTCCAATGACACCCCCCGCCCCCCAGCCCTGGGAAGTTGGCGTGTTAGCTATCCCTTGTTATACAACTGGGGGACAGAGAGTAGGAGGCAGGGAGAGGAGAAGGGATGTGCCTGTCATCAGGCAGGGACTAGACCCCAATAGTCCTGACTCACAGGCCTCCCCTTGCTCTAACCCACTAGACCCTACTCCCCTGCCAGAGCCCGCAGAGAACCCAGGTGTCCTGGCTCCTACCTCCCCCTCCTGCTCTAACCCACTAGACCCCATGCCCTGACCAGAGCTGGGGACAAAACTCAGGAGTCCTGACTCCCAGCACCCCCCACCCATTAGAGACCCCACTCTCCTCCCTGAACCAGGGGTAGAAACCAGCTGTCCTGGCTCCCAGCGTGTCCCCCATCCACTAGAGCCCCTGCCCTGTCCAGAGCAGGGAACAGAACCCAGGCGTCCTGCTGAGGAAAGGGAGGGATAGGGAGGTGCCAGAGGCTGCACAGGGGTGGGTGGCTGAGCAGCGGGAAGGGAGGGGGAGCTGGGGCAGGAGGGATCTCACCCCCATCTCTGGCTCTCGCCCCCCCCCAGCCATGGCACCCACACGCCAGCAGGGGGCACGAGCGCTCCCTCTCCCCGGCTCAGTCGCTCCAGCACGGGCAGCAGCAGCGCCGGGCGGCTCGTGTCCCCCGCCGGGCGAGCCCAGCCTGCGTCCCGTCCCCCCTCACCGCCCCGGTTCGGTCCGCGGGGGCGCTGCGCTGCTGAGCCGCAGGACAGGGCGCTGCTCGCCCGATCCCAGCGCTGCCGAGCCTGGGCGGCCGGTGCCGGTGCCGGGGGCCGGAGAGGAGCCAGGGCTGGGCGGGGGGAAGAGGCGCCCCGGAGCCCGCGCCCGCCCCCCAAGATGCGATGGGGGGCCCTCCTGCTGCTCGCCCTGCTGCGCGAGGCCGCGGGGGAGGCTCGCGGCAGGCTGGAGGCAGGTACGGCGTGGAAGGGGCAGCGTGCACCGGCGTGCGTGGAAGTGGACGGGCACGGGAGGGTTGGGGGCACGAGTGCCGGTGCAAATTGCGCGTGAGCGGGCACACGAGGGAAGGCGTGTGTGGCTGAGCGCGAGCGACGAGGGGGGGCAGGGAAGGGAGAGCGCCGCCACGGGTGCCCCTGAGCGTGGGTGGAGGGGAATGTACCCGAGTGGGACTTGGCAGGCCCGGTGTGCACACAAGGGTCACTGTGCGCAAATGGGAGTGTGCACCCGCGTCCCTGCGCGCGTGGCGGGGCTGGGGGGTACAGGTGCCCCGCGCGTGGCGGGGCTGGGGGGTACAGGTGCCCCGCGCGTGGCGGGGCTGGGGGGTACAGGTGCCCCGCGCGTGGCGGGGCTGGGGGTACAGGTGCCCCGCGGAATCTGCTTAGTTTGCAACCAGGGAGATTCAAGTTAGCTATCAGGACAGCTTTCTAACTGGATAGTGAGGCACGGGAACAGGTGACCCAGGGAAGTTGGAGAATCTCCATCATGGGAGGTTTTTAAGGACCCCTTTGACAAGCACATGTTAGGGTTGGATACACTCAAGTAGGGGATGGATCAGGTGACTTCTTGAGGTCCCTTCCAGCCCTACATTGCTATGATCTATTCCCCTCTCTGCCTGGCACAAGGTTGTAGGTTCTCAGCCTGTCCCCTCTCATCTGTCTCCTCTCAAAGGGAGACAGTCCTGATCCTTGTCTGTCTGGCCCTTTAAGCGAGGTCTCAGAGTGCCGGGCAGCATGGAGGGATACACGACATCAAGCCAGCCTTGGATGTTTGGCTCAGACAGTCCTGTGGCTTGGCCCAGCCTCCCACCACTTCCTGGCGTGAAGTTATTAGCAGAGGCTGGTTATGAAAGAGGCAGCACTGAGGGAATCTGTGCTGTGGTCTCCACAGTGCCGGCTTTTCCTCTTTATACAGAGGGCTCCGTTCTCCGGCTGGGAGAGAACTGGAATTGGGGGGGGATGCAAGGGGGGATGGCGTAACCAGCAACTTGGACAGAAGAGTCCTGGTTTTGCATGGTGTTTCCACAGTGAGAGAGAGCCAAAGAGCTGGGCAGATGATCTTGGTTTGAGTCGAAGCATAGGAAACAGGTGGCAGTGTGGGTTCTAGAGCAGTCACTGCGATCGGTTGGGTTCTAGATCATGCTTCATGCTGGAGAACGGTGCATAGGCTCCAAGGGCTGACAGGAATTGTGGGAATGGGAGTGGGGTATCAGCCGGTGTAGCGTGGATCCTATGAAACATGGTGCAGGTTCTAGAGCATGGGTTCCAGAGCTCAAGGTAAAGAGTAACATGCTGGAAGGAGGGCAGCAGGGAGATCATGGCTGATCGCAGCAGAAAGGGCCCTCTGCACTCAGAGAGGGCAAAATTGTGGGTCAAAGTGGGGAAACACGGAGAGGAGAAGAGGAGTGAATAGACAGGCAAGATCCCACCCATGACCAAAAAAGTGGCTGAATACCACGGTGATGGGCATACAGAAATGTGCCCAGAGACCCTGGATCTATTCAGTGTAACTCAGCTACGGGACTGAATCTAGGGGCCAGGTCCTGACAGATGTAAGTTGCCAGGGTTGTAGCCGTTTACAGCAGCTCAGGGGCTGGCCTTATCTCCATGGGTGTGACCGGCCCAGTGAATGTGGGAGACGTGGCTCGTAGGGATGGGGGAGCCAGCAGTGTGTGAATGAAGCTTGGGATCCAACCCGGAGCATCTCCTCCTCTTCCACTGGTAGCCGCTAAGACCCAGGGCCCTGCTGCATGGGGGACCTGATGAACTGCCAGCATCTCTCAGGCATCAGCCAGGAGGCTGGGAATCTTAGACGCCTGACCCAGCACTCAGGCAGCGTCTCGGTGGATAGACCTACCTCATTCCCACAGATCTTCAGGCCAGTTACTGACTGTCAATAAGACAGGTCCTGACAGGCTGATAGTTAGGGACCCTCCATAAACAGTTCTGTGTTCCCAAGGGCTGTTGCATGCCCACCACCTCCCTTGGGGCAGGGCACAGACACTCCGGCTGGCAAAAGCAGACGGAGCCCGCTCTTCCCCCGGGTGGAATCTTGGCATGAAGGTAATGTAAACCATGCTTAATTCGTAATGAAAGAGGTGCCAGGGCTCAAGCCATTTTTTTACATTCATAACTGATGCAGGAAGCCCAGAGGTGGCGGGGCTATGATGTAAGTGGTAAATCTGGGGGGAATCCGGCTGTGGGTTGGCCCACTGGGGTGACGGCCTGGCAGGTGGCATGGCTCCAGACGGCAGGCTCAGAGGTGAATTGCACACGTACAGGGGTGGGGGGTTGATCAGACCCCCACACTGCTGGCTAACTGGAAGGGTCACAGGACACCACTGCCCCCCGCCCACCCCAGCTCCTGGGGGCTTGGGCCAGCTCCTCTGCTGGTGTGAATGGGCACCACCCCATTTGAAGTGGATGGAGCAGCTCTGATTGATGATATCTGAGGCTGAGGGCTCTCCCACGTCACACTCTGAGATTTCTCTGGGCAGAGCAGGAGAAGCAGGTCAGCTCTGAGGGGCAGCAGCAGGGCTGTGTCTAGAGTGGAATAGCAGAGGGTGGGCGGCGCACACAGTTGTCAATCAAATATCCTGAGGCCTCCCCTGCTTCCCAGTGCGTCAGGGGGGTGTGTGTGGGGGGGTATCTGGGCAGGCTCCTGCGGGTCTGTGGTGGAGGTGTCAGTTTGATGGATGGGGAAGCTGTTTGAAGGAATCCAGAGCTGGACGCTGAAGAGTAAACATGGTGCAGCTTGGGGAGCATGATCCGGGGGGTGGGGTTGGAGGGGAGGAGGTTTGGTGCGGGAGTCGGGTACCTCCCTTCACCACGCAGCACAGATTGTGCATCACAGCCAGGCCCCAGAGGGGCCCTGATGGAGGCAGGGGGGTGCCCGCTGCGACTGGCATGGGATTGTGTGCAGCATCTGGGTTAAGGGATCGGGGGCCCAAGCTGAATGCCCAGAGGCATTTCCTGGGAGCAGTGAGAGCCTGGTATCCTGGCCAGATTCCCAATGTGTGAGCCTAGACATTCCCATCCCTCTATGGTGGGGTCCTTCCCTCGCTTCCCACCATGCCCTGTTTAGCAGCTAGTGCGTCCCACCCCAGAGCTGGCCGCATTTTCAGTGGCAAGTGACGCAATCCCCTCCTGAGGCTTGGGATAAGAGGTGCCGCGTGGAGGCAAATTTCTTCCCAGCACGTAGCCTGTCTGCAAGAAGGGGCATGGGATGGGAGATCCCTGGCTGAACTGGGAGCAATGGGTTCTGGTGGCTACCTGGGGCCTGTTGTTTAAGATGCTGGGGTATTTTTGGGGCTACTCTTGGCTCCCATCTCTAGGGCCCATCCTAGAGCTGGGGGGAGGCTGAGTGTCTCTCTCAATATGCAGTCACGTTGTACTAGCTGCATCTCAGGCTGCTGCTGACATTTACAGATCTAGGTGCGGAAGGAGCAGAGCATGTTGCAGTCAGAAGGGGTTTGTGGAGGAAATCGGAGCCTCCGTGGGCTGCTTGCTCATATGTGACGGTTAATCAAGGCTTGTTAGAGCTGGTCCTAATTGAAACCAAAGCGCGGGGAAGGCTCTGCTTTATGAAAACATGTCGGGCCTCTGTCTGTGAGAAGGGAGTTGGTGATTTGAACCTTGGGCCTGGGTGGGCAGCCCAAGGAGGGGAAGCAGGATTCAAAACTGGGTCTCCATAGAGGCCACCTCTTGGGGCCCCTGGCACATGGGACCCAGCTCTCCCCAGAGCTCACGTGGCCGGCTAAGTGCAGGCTTCGCGGAGAAGCCAGCCTGCGCCAGTCCCTGGGAGGGGCACGTCCCAGAATAACAGGCTGCGGCTTGGGCCATCGTCCAAGTGGCCAGGGCAGTGTCCCAGCCTGCCCACAGGGCCTGGAGTCAGTGAGCTCGTTAGCAAGTCCGTTAGCTGCCTGACCTCACTCTCTCACTGCCCTACGGCATCCCTGCCCCATGGAGGCAGGGAGACAGGAGCAGGGCTGCTAGGCCTGGAATGGCTTCCCAGGCCCAGAGGCTCCAAGGGCATGGACTGTCCAGAGGGGTGTGACTCGGGAAGGATCCTGCGCCCAGTGAAACCAATGAGAAACTGCCAACACACCCTGCTCGCGCAGGCAGCCCCAGGGTGCTTTTGTGCAAGACATGTCACACCACCTACACTGTGCTGTAAAGTCTGAGTGGCCAGGAGTGGGTGTGAATGTCTGTGGGTTTGTATGGAATTCAGTGTTTTGAGGAGGTGGGTTTTGTGGGCTTTTGGCAGGGGGTGTGTGTGTGTATGTCTTGTCTTGTGTGTTGCTGTTGAGTGTATGTATTTTGCATGTCAGTTTTTTTTTTAAACAGAGTTAAAGATATACATGTGTTGGGTTGTTTTGCCTGCATCAATGTTTGTGTGTGCTTTGTGTTCCTGTGCGCCAGAGTCCTGTGTAGGTTTGCACGTGCGTGTCAGCTGTCTTTGCATCGTTTTTGGCAGTGGACTTGCCGAAGGCTGTATCATTAATGTGATTGTGAGTTTCTGCACTGGGTGTAGAAGTGCATGAGCTTACAGGTGGCTGTTGTGGGTCTGGTTGTGGCACACGGGTGTGAGCGTGCAGGGGGCTGTTGTGGGTCTGATTGTGGCACACATCGGGTGTGAGTGTACAGGGATTGGGGGTCTGGCTGTGCCATGCCCCGGATCTGAGCGCTAACCCGTGGGGCCCTTTGCGAGACTCAATGTCCCGAAGTGCCTTTTGCACTCTTGCACCACCCCCAAGCCCAGCTGGCATGCGGCCCCACGGCTCGGTACACGCTGTCCATATGCCCTGGCTGACAGGGGAAGGGCTTACTCAGCCAGAGGCCCAGGCAGCCTTTCCAGCATAAACAACTACACAGTGTGGGGAGGGGCAGTGCAGGGAACCATGCACCGCCGGGGAGGCTCCCTCCTCCCTGCACCTTTCCAGGGGACCCCCGGGCAGAATCTCCCCTGTGCCGTACAGACGGCAACCCTGGGCACCTGTGCTCAGCAAGCCGCCCAGGGCGTGGCCCGTGGGCACGTGAGCCTCCTGATCACCCGTGCAGAGGTGGCCAAGCTGGGATCTTTCCAGGCCCAGCCGGGAGCTCTGCTGCCATCCCCATCACATCTCCTGTGCTGCTGGTTTCAATTGCAGCTGGATCAGCAGCTACAGGTGGGAAGCCCCTCCCAGGGCAGAGCTGCCCCCTTCTTTCCCCGCCCCTCATTAATGGAGCCACTTTTTGTTCTGCTGCATGTGGGATGTTTTATGCAAATGACACGGTTGGCTCATTTGCATATCGGCAGCACCCTGGAAAGGCCGTGTGGAGCTGACGCTGGTGTTGGCACTGACCCCGGGTTTGCTTGCTCTGGGAGTGGGGCTGGACCGGCAGGTCCCTATCCCTGACCTGTCTCCATACTAAAAGAGGAGGCTTGTGGGAGCCAGAGGTAACCAGAGTACTGTGCTATTAAGACTGTTCCTCCATAACCCCTCTGACGTCAGCTGCCTCCAGGGCTCCTGTCTGTGCTGACCCAGGGCTTGGCTTTTCGCTGCTCTCCACCCGTCCATAAAGAGCCATTCCAAGGCCGGAAAGGAACGTTTATAATCATCTCCTTTGACCTTCTGTATAGCACAGGCCCTCGAACGTCCTCCGATAATTCCCAGGGCAGATCGGTTAGAAAAACATCCAACCTTGATTTAAAAATTCCCCAGGATGAAGAAACCTTGGCAAGTTGTTCCAGTGGTTAATTACTCTCATGGTTAAAATGCTACACCTTCTTTCCAGCTTCAACTGCCAGCCATCCTCTCGGGTTAGACCTTCCTCAGCTAGACTGAAGAGCCCCTGTCAAATTTTTGTGTCTCCCGCCATTGCACCCCTGAGGTACTTGTAGGTTGTGATCTCACCTCGTAACCTCTTTGTTAAACTGAATAGATTGAGCTCCTGGTGTCTATCACTCTAAGGCAGGTTTACTAATCCTTTAGAGGCCCCTAAATCCCCAACCAGCCCCAGCCACCCCACCTTGTTCCCTCTGTGATCTCACAGACCTGGAACCTTGTCATGGTTTCAAAGGGAGGTCTTCCCCAGATGACCCCATTACGTCTCCTCCTCCTTCACCACATGACTGAATGCCAGCTGGCAGCGGAGCGCTGGCATGCCAGGAGGTGCCCAGGCTGGGTGTCCAGGCTGCAGTGGGTGGCACAAAAGCTTTTGAGGGCAGGGCTGGCTGAAGGGAGGTCCCTGGGGTGAGGTCAGGTGCCTGGCAGTTTCAAGTGGCTCTTAGTCCACTGTGGCTTACATCACTGTAGCCCAGTGACTAGGGCATAGAAGTTGGAGTCAGGACTCCTGGGTTCTCCTCCCAGCTCTGCCGGTGACCTGGGCCATGTCCTTTCCCTGCTTTTTGCCTCAGTTTCCCTTCCCCACCCATTGCGGGCTCTTTGGGGCAGGGACTGTCTCTCATTCTGTGTCTGGGCAGTGCCTGGCGCAATGGGCTCCTGATCTCGGCTGTGGCTTGTAGGCTGTAGTGTAATGCTGCTGTGAATAGCCAGTGCCTTCCCCTTAGGGGCTTGAGCATTCCCGGGGGTTCTCCTACACTCTGTGTCCTGGGGGGGGCGAGGGGGAGGGTAGTCGGGGGAGCTGGTGAAAAGGGCTGGCGTGGCAGCCTCAGAGGCTGAAACTGCTTTCTTCACAGGGCAGAGCAAGCCTCCCTGTTCGCCAGCCCCTTTCCCCAAAACCCTGCCAATGGGCCCCATCTCTACTGCTCTCATCACCGGCGTCCAAGCCCTTAAATTTACCTCCCACAGCCCATTCAGTCCCTGGCCCACCTGCTGGGGGTTAGCTTGGGCCCAGGTGTTCTTTGATGATGTCCTCTAAGACCTGGCCTGAGACACCAAACTCATCTCTCCTGGTCACATGACAGTCCCTTTGGGTCATCAGGGTGGATCCGAATCTACAGCCCTGGAGTAAAAGGTGGCATTTGATCCTGGACCTAGACTCTCTACCTCGCTGGCTCCTTCTGCCACAGGCCTGCTGATTCCCCTTCCCATGTGTGCTCCACAGGACACCTCCACGGCCGCTCCTTGGAGCCGGGAGCAGGGACAAAGCTTCTGGGCTGGAGGCGGAAAACTCGGGAGAGTTTGCTGGAGACTGACGGGACCCGCATCAGCCAGGACCTGGTAGGAGGCAGCTTGGCCATTGACACCCTGCCAGATAATGAGACGCAGATTGTGGTGAGTCGGTGTGGGGTGTTGCTGCCCAGTGTTTTGGGGGGGTTGTACTGCACTAAGCTGCTCTCTCGCCCTGATGGCAGGTGGGTGGTTGTTGGTTTGTGTGACCTTAGCATAGCTCATGTGTGTTCTGAAATGCCACGTAAGTGGCAGGTGAGGCAGAAGTGAGCCATCGGTTTGAAGAGGGCGGTGAGAACACCGTGAGAGCCACACGCGACCTGTTTGCAGGTCATGCCGAGAGCTGCGTAAATGCCGCACACAACACTTGTGGCTCTGTCTGAAGGTCACGCGTGTGATCCAGTCGCTCAAGGCTGCTGTGATTGCCATGGGACTCTGCAAAGGTTACCAGAGCCATGCAGCTTCCATGCGACACCCACACATGTGATCCAGCCCCGTGAAGATTGTAACAGGGCTGCTTGTCCCTAAAGGGCCAGGGCCGAGTGCAGAATGAGCCACACGTGGGGGAAAGCAGGGAGATTGCCCTATAACAAGCAGCAGGAGCCTGCAATGTGGGGGAGGAGTTCGTGCCGGAAAGTGAAGAGGGGCTGTGGGGTGTACGAAGGGCTCCTGCAGGGAAGACCCTGAGCCCAAAGAACCTGGGGGCTCCTCTTTGGAAACCCAGATGGAGTTGGGGCCTAGACGTTTGGGAGCCTCGAGGCTGGTGTCAGAGGGCTAAGCTCCAGGTAGGAAGAGCTGGGCTGAGGGGCTGTGAGAACAGACTGGCACGGAAGAGCTCTGGCTGTGAGAGGAGACCCGGAGCTGAGTATGGATTTCTGTGTGGTGATGGACTTTATTTTGGGTTCCTGGGGTTTGTTCAGAACTGTTTTAGTGACTCCTCATTCAACCAGCCCAACCATGTGTGCAGTTCTTAACAGGCCTGCCGGGGGTGAGTGGAAAGGGCAGGGGGGCGTGCTCAGAGAATGGCCGCCCTGCTACCAAGGTTTGGGTGACAGAGGCATAGCTGCCATGAGCCAGCCGTGTTCCTGCTGTGACGGGAACCATGTCAGTGTCACAGGGGACACCCAGACAGGCCTGTGCACTGAGCTGATGGGCACGTCCGTGGTGCACACGTGTTCTGTGACCGCCCCGCTCTCTTTCCCGACTGGCTGCATCAGCCTGGCCAAGGCTCTGTGGTTTCCCCTTGCAGTTTGGCCTCAGTGGGTTATTTCGGTCCTGGGAAGGAAGCTGGTAGTGGGTAGCTACGCCCCGAGGTAAAGATAGCAGGAGGGCAGCAGCTGTGCATGCTGCAGGTTGGGCACTGAGTTTCCTGCTTTAGTCTGAACAGTTCATTCCGTTGAGCTTCAATGGGCATCATCGGAGAGGCTGGGCTCCCTAGAGGGGCCCCTCCGGATTTACCCAGGGCATCCTCCGCAGTGTCCCTCCTGGGGTTCAGCTGAAAGACATGGGAGGTCTTTCGCTAGCTCTGCCCCGGGCTCCCTGCACACGGCTCTGCCGATACCCTGCACCCTGAACTGCTGCAGCCCCCCGGCTTTCCAGTCCAGCCCTCACCCCCCAGCTCAGAGCAGCCCTGTCTAGAAAGGGTTAACTTTATTTCCTCTGTGGGCACAGTGTGGGGAGTGGGTAGGGGGCATCTCACTGCTCTGGCAATTGCTCTGACCATCCGCCCCCCACTTCCATGGAGTCTTCGGCTTTAATAGAAAGAAATGAATCAGGTTACAATGCAGCTCTGCAGCTGCCAGGAGTGGAGGGGAATTAAGGAGTCAGCATTTAATTCAGTGCCCCTGAGCTGCTTCCATCTCAATCTACCCCGCCACTCAGAACAATCCACTCCTCTCCCTCCAGCCCGTTTTCGACCACAGCCGGAGGAGTGGTATTGGGGGGGGGGGGGGGGGATCGGGGTCTTGTTCTTCTCCCTCCCTCCCCCCACTGCAACCTCAGCTCCTCTGGCCCCTGTCCTGCCCCCACAGATAGCATCAACCTCCCCTGCATGGCTTGGGGGTAGGAAGGATGCTGCTGTGCTAATGGGATCCCCCTGCCAGGCACCATTGCCAGCAGGGGGCAGCCCTGAGAACACAGGCACTTGTGCCCTGTTTTTGTGAGTGCTGCAGGTGGGCCTGAACCAAAGGTTTTTCCCAGGCCTGGCATTTGTGGGGAGGGCTCAGGGTAGCAGTACCCCTGGTTCCCCCTCTAAGCCTGCTCCCCCATGCACGAACCTTTTCATGGCTGGAGGGCCGGGGGCGGCAGGGCTCTGGCGGAGGACAGGTCCCTGCCCCAAAGAGCTTGCAATCTCAGTAGAAAATGGACAAAAAAGTGGTGTGTTGGGAGGGGTAACTACACAAGGTCTCCCCTTGCACCTAGACCCAGCTGGGGTCTGAAGCGCTTGCCCCATGTGTGGCTGGGGTGGGCAGTGATGGATGGTGTGGGGAGGGCTGGCTGGTGTGCTGCCCCTTAGGAGAGGCTCCGGGAGAGATGGGGAAGGAATTTCTCCTGTGTCCACATTTGTGAGAATGGTTCTGCCCCGATGCAGCCGCAGCCCCTTGATTGACAGTTTTATTTAACAAATTAACAGCTGGCTGGCAGCGTTTTCTTAATCTGGACAAGTGCTGCGGGCTGCAGCCAAATTGGAAAAGGCCCTGGCAGGAGGAGGGGGATGGATGAGGAGCTTGCAGGCAGGCTGGATCCGGGAGCGATGGTAGGAGCACAGCTGGAGTAGAGAGAAGGGGAGGGTGGCATAGGCTGAGCTCACAGCTGGAAGCAGCATTTCCTCCCCCTCCCCTCAAGTGTTCTGGAGCAGGGAGTGCTGCTGATAATGAAGGGTGTAGCTACAGCAGGTTGCATCCTCAGGGATCCTGCAAGGTTCTCGCATCTAGGGTGAGCTTAATTATCTGACCTTCAATTATCCACAGCTCCCTGTTATCTGAGACAGGGTCACAGGTCCCTCAGCAATGAGGAAAATTCCCCCAGTTACCCAAGACCCCTGGGTCCAAATATATAGTCAGGACATTTGAATAATTGAGGTTAGATACGCTCAAGTCACTTCATCTGGGGCCAAGATGGAGCCGCCTGAGGAGCGAGACAAGGCAGCTGTTTAAAGAGGAATTGCTCATTCATTTCAAGAGATGCAACCGTCTCTGGGGTGCGATGGGGCAGCTGTTCATGCAAGGATCGCTCATTTAGTGCTGAGGTGCAGCCACCTCTGGCGTGAGATGTGGCATCTGGTTATACAGAGATCCCTGAGAAGCAACTCTGGGGTGGAGGGGAGTGGCATGGCAGCTACTTTTATACAGGGATCACTCACCCAGCACTGAAATGCAGCCACATCAGTGGTGGGACATGGCAGCTGCTTAACAGCCATGCAGCATCGCAGTACAATTTAGAGCAGGAGGCAAAGACGCATCCCCTTGGGGTAATTTAGGCCAGCAGGATTCCTGGGATAATATCCCTGCCCTTGCAAAAAGGGTTGTGGGCTCGTTAATGACCACAGATGGTTGGGTTCTGTCTAGTCCAGGGGTCGGCAACCTTTCAGAAGTGGTGTGCCGAGTCTTCATTTATTCACTCTAATTTAAGGTTTTGTGTGCCAGTCATACATTTTGACGTTTTTAAAAGGTCTTTTTCTATAAGTCTGTAATATATAACTAAACGATTGTTGTATGTAAAGTAAATAAGTTTTTAAAAATGTTTAAGAAGCTTCATTTAAAATTAAATTAAAATGCAGAGCCCCCCCAGACCGGTGGCCAGGACCCAGGCAGTGTGAGTGCCACTGAAAATCAGCTCGCGTGCCACGTTCGGCACGCGGGCCATAGGTTGCCTACCTCTGCTCTAGTCACAGCACCTGCTAGCACCACTGACTCCAGGGGAAGTGCACCCCCTACTGAATCGCTAACTGCCCTGCAGGAAACAGTGATGGGCATCAGTTTGATACGGACTCAGAGGGAAGAGCACCCACTACTGAACCCTCAGCAGATGCAGCACTGCTGCAAGACCCCCGAGGTCTCCCTGCCGATGGCTGATGCTGTTGGGCTGGGGAGAGATGCCCTGATCAAAGCCTGGGGTGGCTCAGCTCCAGGCGGGGGTGGCATTAGGGAGATGGAGTGGGGGTATCCCTGAAGGGAGGGGCTCTGTGGCTTGATTGTGTGGGAGATTTCCAAGCACGGCACAGCGCCCGGATCGATGGCACGGTGTTGGTGGAACTGGAACTAGAGTGGATGCTGCATCCCAAGAAATGAGACAGAATTTAAATTCATTAAAATCAATAGGGAAAATGTGTTGCACATGTTAATGGAATCATGCTGTTTACACTTCAGCCGGGGCTCTGCTCTCGGGTCACTTCATTTTAAGGCTTTAACTGACATGCTGGAAGATTTCAGCTGCCACTGCGTGTAATATGTAAAGCAGTGAAAAATAGATCTGCAGCTCTGGGCTCGGCTCTCTCCTGGTGCTGCGCTAGCAGACACTGCAGCAGCCTGAGCTGCCTCATGACAGTGCCTTGTCTTTTGTGGGTCCCATTCTGGGGGATCCCCAAAACCCCTTTCTAAAGAGGGGGGAAAACAACCTTATTTAACAGCACCTATGTAATACCCGACCATATTATGTTTGAGGCCCTGACAAAGATCAGAGCATCATTGTGCTAGATGCTGCATATATATGTCTTCTGCCCCAGAGAGTGTACAGTGTAATAGACGAGAGTGGAAAGTGAGGCACAGAGATTTCCCCTAGATCAGTGGCACGGCTGGGATTAGCACAGAGGGCTCCTCACTCCTAGCCCAGCACCCTGTCCGCACTGGACTATGTTGCCTCCATTGAGGTTGGACTCCAATGTGGTGAACTTCCTTCCAGCAGTGCCCTCTCTGTCGCAGAGGATGGCTTGTTGCCTGATGCCGATGTGGGATGGACACATAGCCCTTCTACATCCCAATGAGTGAAGGGATCCCTGTGAAGGGGATGGGGAGATGGAGCAGGAGCTGGAGAAATAAGGAGACCCTCTCAGGTCCGACCCCAGTCATGGAGGGAGAAATGGCTGCTGTCAAACTTTCCAGACTGGGAGCAGCTGGGAGGTTGTGATCAGAATCTTCTCTGTGATGCATCCGCCTCCATCCTTGTCTCTCTCACCCTTTTCCTCACGTCCGTCCCCTGTTAGCCTCCATCTTGGCCCCCTCCCCTGTCGAGTAATCAGCATCTCTGAAGATGATTATCTCAGCAAACAGCCATTGGAGGCTATTTTGTTTTGCCAGCCAACACCACAGCTAGCAGCAGCAGCCTCCTTCCCTGCTGGTGGAGTCCAGGCTGACTCAGCCTTTTCAGGCCGGGATAATGTGGGGGGCGTGGGGGCGTTTTGCTTTGTGTTTAAAGAGAAATAAAAATCCACAAGCTACCTGTGTATTTCAAGGGCCTGATCCCTGTTGTGGAATGTCCCTCTCCCCAGCAGTACTGGGTCTGAGCATTAAAGGCCCCGATCCCCATCCTGGTGCGGAAAGGCTCTGTTCTGCCTTCTTTGCTCAGCCCCTGGGAGCTCTTATCTGTCCCTCTCTAGGGGCCTGATCCTGAGATGTAAAATCAGTGGGAGCGCTGGGTGTGCATAGGGGGTCCAGCTCAATGGGGCTGCCCTATAGAGGCCCTGTAGTACCTTGGCTCTTTGAGAGACCCATGCATATTGCACAGGACAAACCCATGCACCGCATGGTACTTGAGCACCATGTGAGAGACATAGGGCTCCCAGGTGCTGTGTACCATACTCCAGGGAAGACACATGCTACACGTGTGATGCAGGTGACATGAGACACACATGCCATGGCCTTGCATTTGCACTAACATACAGTCACTGAATCTTGACTTTCCTTTCTAGCCCCATCAGAATGTGCTTATCACTTCCCCCGACATGCTCCACCCTGGCTCCTGGTCTCCTGCAGCCTCCCCCATGAGAGGGGGTGTTCTGCCAAGCATGCCCACATGTCACACACTGCCCTAAGGCAGATCTGGCACGTGCCAGACAGAGGCCCATATATATGAGCTGTCACAAGCCTGGTTAATGGGGCACAGGGAGTTTGCATTAGACCTTTAGTTGTCTTCACATTTTCCACTGGCTTGTTTGTTTGTTTTTTCAACAACCCAGGGGGATTTTACAAGGGCAGTGCTGCCAGGGGGCTGGGCTCCTTGTGGCTGATGGGGCCAGCAAGGGGGGAGGGTGCCCCATAAATGGCTTCCGAAGGCAAAAAACCCCAAAAGGTCAGAGGGGGACTAGCCAAACAGCTGCACCTGCTGAGCTGAGAGGGGGCTGGATCGGAAAATCCGGGCTCAGGTTTTGACCCCCTTAAAGGCTGGGCAATCTGAATCTGGGGTGCGGGTGTGGGCTGTTCTCTAGCGCTGAAATAACCAGCTGGAGAGGAGGAGCCTGGCAGAGCAGCTCCAGAGGGGCCTTTCTTGCACTATTGCTCTTACCTACTTATCTGCCCCCCATCGCTGTAGTGCCAAGCCTGCCAATCTCTAGTGCATTTGCCCTATCCGCCCCATTGGATAGATGGGGAGCTGAGGCACAGAGAGGCTAAGTGATCTGCCCAGGGTCATGCCGGGAGTCTGTGACAGAGCTGGGACTCAGACCGGCATTGGGCCCCTGAATCTAAACCTGGGGGCTGAACAACCCCAGCCTTCAAAATCCAGATCCAGATTTTGCAAATCGCCCCCTGGCTTTATGCTGGGCTGACCCCAGACCCAATATCCGGGTGGTTTGGAATCTGGATGCGCCTTCTGCCACTTGGGCTCATCCCCGGCTTTGGGATGCGTCCATGGCAGGACTTTTCTCCATCCCCAGCTCCCAGTGCCTTGGTTGCTATGGCTCCACTGGGAGGACCAGGGGCAGAATCTCAGGACTAGGATGTCCATCTATAGCTGGCCCCGCGAGGTGGGAGCTGACATGAGATCAGACATTTGGGCAGCAGAGATGGATGTGAACCTTACATCATGGAGCCTCTGTTCCTCTTGGAGGTCATGTAGAGATGGGCTTCTCTCTGCAAGGGACAGAGGGAACACGGGGCAGGGAATGGGTTACAATCAGTGCTGTAGGGTATGTCCGTAGTTGGAGGTGATGTTCCTGTGGGAGCTGATGGAAGTGTTGGTGGGTGGGGGTGGAGAGCAGCTTCAGAACTCTCTGCTCCTGACCTTAGTCTGCCAGGATCCTGGCACATTGCTCTTCAGGCTGGGTGGCATAGTTCCCCCAGGGGAGCAGGTGGGTTAATGCTCCTAGGCAATCAGATGGGCTCTCATTATTGCCGCTGTCATTATGGGTGCATGTTATTGTGACGCTTTACAGGCAGCTGATTATGTATTTGTTGGAATTATTTTTTTCCCTCGGTTTTGCGTGTTAGGGTGATTGTCAAAGCGCCCAAAGCGAGGAGTAGGCACTCTGGAGGAACAGAAAGCAATAAAAGGAAATAAACTTACAAATGGAATTTGATTCTGTAATGCAATTACTGAATTAAATTCCAGCAGAGAGAGAGGGAGACAGCAACCGATAAAGAGGAAGGGGTAGCTGAAGGAGGAGCAATATTTGAGATAACATTTGAAATGACAGGGAGAAATGACAGAGGGGCAGAGGAGCTGTTCCAGTCAGTAGGGTCTTAATATAGTGAATGACAAATATTCCCAAACAGGAGACAATTACTAAAGAAAGCAGCTTCTGACTGAAACATACACAGCTTGAGTTCCAACCTTGTGTCTGGTTTACCAGGGACCACACACTGTTAGGATCTCTATACAACACACAGACACCTAGTGGCTGAATAAAGTACTGCAAGCAAACCTATTGTGATAGGCAAGAGCTGCGGGGGAGAAGGCTCTTGCATCAGAAGAGGGTGATGGATGGTGTGGAGGTGCAGGGCATGATTGTTAGGGTCAGCATGGAAGGGTTTAAAAAGGAGAGGGTAACTTCTGAGCTACATTTGAAAATGAACAGGGAGGGAACCATGGGGATGCCTGAATATGGAGGGAGATGTGATTGCACTTGTTGGTACCTCCTGGGTAACATGGCAGCAGTTTCCTGGGAGGCTTTCAGAGGGAGGAGAGTCATGTGGTTAAAGCACTGGCCTAGACATAGTTGATCTAGGTTCAGTTCCCAGTTCTAGACTCAGGACTCCTGGGGTCTGTTCCTGTCTCTGCTGCAAGCTCCTGCTGAGAGTCACTTAATTGCTCTGGGCCTCCGTTTCCCCACCTGTAGAATGAGGATAGACATGCTTCCTTTGTTCCACCTCTTGTCTATTCAGGCCATAAGCTCTTTGAAGCCAGGACAGTCTCTCACTGGGTATGTGCAGTACAACAGGGACCCAATTTCAGCTGGGGCCCATAGGCACATCTGTAATGCCCATAATAACAGAGGAGATAAAGGCCCAGGTGAGAATTTCAGCGTGGGGTGGGTTGGGGCTGCGGGATGGTGTCTGTAGGCAATTGGGGCTGGGGAGGGCATAGACAGATTAGCAAGGGCTGGGGAGCTCATCAGCGTCTCCTTGTGGCATGCAGTCTTGCCCACGGCCGCTGGTCAGGAGCTGAGCAGAGTAGTGTGGGCTGGGCCTGGCAGCCTTTCAGCATCTCGCAGTGGACACTGCCAGCTGGAATACACAGCCTTCCAAACTCAGTGGTGGCTGAGCTTGAAGGAGGCCTGGTGTTTGCCAGGGTGTGGGGGTGCATGCAGTGCCCAGCTGCAAGATGGGGTGCAGGCAGGCCAGTGGATGTCTCATTGGCATGGCCCAGATCACTAATTACAGCTCCCTTCAGGGAAACTGAGGCCCCTTTTCTGCCCTTATTCTGTGTCTCTTCCTACGTATTTTTCTCCTCCTCCTCTGAACTCTCCCGCCTTCTGGTTTTGTTTTCCTCTCTCCATCTCTCCTGCTGTATGGCTCTTGCTTTGGTGTGTCTGTCTTCCCCCATGCCTGTACTGTGTCTCTCCCACTCCCTTCCATCCTGTCTCTGTCTTTCTGGGAAGAACCCAAGGTTCCTGGTTGCAGCTGACGGCAGTTATGAGCTCCAGGTAGTACAGGCGAGTCTCATCTTACGCGGGGGTTCTGTTCCGCGGTTAGCACGTAAAGCGAAAACCACGAATAGTCAAAATTACATTGAGTTGAATGGCGGGCAGAATCACCCACACTACAGGTACAGTATTAAAATTGTTATTTTTCTCTTTTTTTGTTTTGTTTTTGCCGACCGCATAAAGCTGAAATCGTGCATGTTAAATGCGCGTAAGAAGCGACAGACCTGTAGTCAGCCCTGTGCTTGCATCGCTCAGTCTGCTGAACACTTCAGCAATGCTCAGCGTTAAACAGCCAGGGGGGTGGCTTTCTACTTGCAGGAGAGAGAGGAAAGATCACAGGCACACACTCTCCCTGCCTACTCTCACACACCAGGGGTGTGCTCTTTCAAGTGCTAAGTGCAGAACTGCATATGCAAAAATATATATAATAATAATACAAAACACCTGCAATAATCTCAATTGCAATTATCACAACCGAGCATGCAAATTGATTATTTGAACATGCAGCTGCCATAATGTGCTTTTTTTGCACACAGAACTGCACTGAAAATCTTGTGTGTTTGTAATATTCTGCCTCTGTGTGTGAATGATCTCTCTCTCTCTCTCTGCCGGGCCCCTCCCGCCTTCCCCCCTCCATTCTAAAGCTTGTTCCAAGATTGATGTGCATTCACTATGCAGCTGATAGAATGCCAGCAGCCTAGGAGTTAAGAACTCCCATCTGCGGGGTTGTTTTTCACATCAATCTTGGCCAACCAGCTGAAGTGACAAGGGCCTGAGTCCATGGGAGAGGGGTCTGCAAGCTGCCTTCTCACGAACAGAGCTGGCAGGAGGGGCAAACATGCTAGGCTTGGCATTGTCCCCAGCAGAGAGGGCCTGGTTGGCCTGCAGAAAGCTGCCCCAGAGAGGGAGTTCGGGAGAGGGGGCGCAGTCTCATGGTGTTTTGGCTACAGCTGTGCCAAAGGTTCAAATTAGAAGTGAAAATGTAGAGGCACTCTTTCAAACTCCACCCGCAAAACGAAGTTCTGCCCACAGTACCAGCTCAGTGTGTGTCCCTACTTCTCTCTGTTGGACAGAGTAGAAACTGTCCATCTGTGTGTCATATGCCCTGTACTGCTAGCAGAGATTCTCCTTTAGCTCAGGCTTGGGCTTTTGGAGCAGGAAGATCTGAGTTCTAGCCCTGTAAAGTTCCAGGTGGCTCTGGTCCATGTAGTGGCAACAAAAAATCCTCGGAAGCCATGGAAAAGTTGCAGTTTTTCCTTTCTTTTCAAATTAGCATCTTCCATCCAAGGCCCTTAAATGACAAATGTTAATTAGCTTTGCAGCACAGTCTGGGGCTGAGTTATCTCCCGTTATAAACAAGGGAGAAACTGAGGCACAAAGAAGGGGAAGTGACTTGCCCAAGGCCACACTGTTAGTGGCAGAGATGGGAATAGAACCCACAAGTCCTGACCAAACCCCTCTTCCCCCATCCTGAGCTTTAACCATAAGAACAATCCTTTTCTTCTCTTTGATCAGACAGAGAGAAGCAGCAGGGGGAAAATGCCTCTGATCTTGATAATCCCCCTTCCAAAGCAGTGACCCCAGTGCAAAATAAGGGAGAAATTTACTAGCTGCGGCTCGTCTCCTTAAAGGACCTCGCTTTATGATTTTGTTTAACATCCCTGCTCCCCGCATCCTTTTTTTCACCCCCTGCTTATTTGTGCGTCCAAAAGTTCTCCTCTTTAATTCCTGCTGTAACCAAAGCAAGGTGACGGATTGGGACATAATAATGATTCAGAGATGAGGTCATGAGGATGGCTGAGAACTCAGCACAGCCGCTGCCAGCTCCCATCCCCATGTTGGCTGTTTATATTTTTTCCCAGTTTTATTGGGAACACATTGGAAAGGATGAGGGCAGCAGAGCGGGGGCTATAAGGACTCATTTGGCCCCTTCTCCTTCCTCCTGCTTACGCAGTCGAACATCCCTGGGGGTAAAATGAGCCCTTTGGAGCAGGGTCACCTCTGGATTCCTCCGCCCGCCTCCACAGCCTTGCTCGGAACACAGTGTCCCCTGGGTGCTGTGGTGTGTGAAAGACCAAAGCCCAGCGATTTTGGCGACGGAGATGCATGAAGCTTGCCCCACCCAAAGAGAGAGGGAAGCCATTTTCTACCCCCTACCTTGTTGACAATGCTGCCTCTTAAAGGAATGGTCAAGTTGGCTGGGATCCCAGTTTACATTGGCATAAATCTGCATTTAAGGCTAGTAGGGGTTACTCTGGATTCATGCTGGTACAAGCAGTTTAGCTCCTGGCCCACTGTCAAGATAAAAACCATCCACCAGATCACGGAGTCCTGGATCAATGGCTGAATCCAGCCTGGGGAATCCAGGGTGTCTCCCAACTGAGAGGGTGAGCGAGAGGAGGATTCTGCTTCCAGTTACTCTGGGTAAATCCACCCGACAAGCAAATGTTGGCACCTTTGAGGCAGCGGCTTTCCCCTCTCTCTGCTGCAGAACGCTGGGGTGATCTGCTGGTGCGTGTTGAGGGCCAGATACTGAGCTGACGTAAGTTGGTGATGAGCGCACTGGAGCGACCTTGATTCATGCCAGCTGGGGATCTGGCCCTCAGAGCAAATCGGGTGGGCTACGCGGATAGACATTGATGACCTAGCCGTGTGTGTGTGTGTGTCCGTGCGCATATGCAGGTAGGGCCAGCCCTAGGCATTTTGCCTGCCAGGATGGAAAATGTTTTTGGTGCATACCCCTACACCTGGAGTGGTCGAGCCAAAAACAACCCCCCCCCACACACACACACAATGGGCAGCCAATCAGCAGAGCAAAAAAACCACCCCCCTACAAAAGGCACAGCAGTGTGCCACCTCCCAGGAAGTTGGCACCCAAGCTAACCATTCTGCTTGCCTGCCCCTAAAACAGGCTCTGTGTGTGGAGGTTATTTTAAGGTTTAGGATCCCAAGCGTTACCTGGCAGACTAATAATCCATCTAGTCTGGTCTCTGACAAAGGCTCCAAAGGAAGACATATTTTTCGTCCCACAATTGTACAGTGCTCCCCATTGTGCTAAGATTACTCCGGTGATGGTCATATTCAGAACTCCTCAGCATCTCCCACACTGGGAGAATTCTTCCCTCCCCAACCTGATAACCATCTCATCCACCAAGAGCTTATATCCCTGGTTGCTGTACTCCTTGCTAGTGTTGCTCCGATGCAATTCTCATTCACATTAACTTCCACTCCTCCTGCTCAACTGTTTACCTCACTGATATCCTGCAGCAAGGAGTTCCACAGGTTACCTGCATGTTGCATTAGGATATTTTAATTACGTTGCTTTTCATCATTGTGTGATGGTGCTGGGGTTAGATAGGAGCAGCTGTACATTTCTCTTGCTCTGTGCTAGGCTGCGAGACAACCTGATTGCTAGCAAAAGCAGGGCAAGATCAGCAGTGTGGTGCAGTGGCTTAGAGGCAGGACACCTGGATTCTATTCCCAATTCTGCCAGTATCTCTCCTGCGTGATCTTGGGCAGGTCACACCACTGCTCTATGCCTCAGTTTCCCCTACCACCCTTTGTCTGTCTTGTCTATTTGTAAGCTCTTCAGGGCAGGGGCTGCCTTCCAGTATGTGGAGCCCTGATCTTGGTAGCAACCTCTAGGGGCTACTGTAATAAAACCAGTAAGATCACCATGTGTCCAACTGGCCCCTGTCTTTCCATTGACTTCAACAGGCTCAAGAGCAGAGGTGAGTGGGTTACCGGAACAGAGAGAGATTATGTTTTATGATGGTTAGAACTCAAATCTGGGCTATGTCACTGACCTACTGTGGGCAAATCATTTCCCTGCTCTGTTCCTCAGTTTCCCCACCTGTAAGATGAAGATGAGGATGCTGCGAGGCTTTGATCATGCTCACAAATCACTTTGAGCTGCTGGGTGGCAGGCACTGGAGAGGAACGAAGGGCTAATCTAGTTCACAAGGAAAGGGCTAGGGGAGCGTTTCACATAATGATGAGGATGGTTTTGTTCGGTTTTGGGGTTTTTTGTAAAGGAAGTGAGACCATTTTGCTGGAGTTTTGCTGAAGCATGAAAAACTGCATTAGCTGATTTTAATCGAGTTTCTGCCGTGTTCCTCTCCACGTCTTGCAGAGCTACAGAAGGCTCTCTGGGAAATATACCAGACCATTCAAGTCAGGAGTGGTTTTCTCCTGCCATTTACAGGGACACTGTTAATTGTTTTGAGTTACAGATTTTATTTCCTTTGCTTTTCTGCTGCTTGCAAATTCTACAGCCCTCTGTTGTGCCCAGTTACAAGGTAAAGGGGATGGCGGTGAAGACAGCTGAAATAGCAGGATGACAGGCATATGGGGTGCCCAGGCATGGATAGTTGGAGGTGCTGCAGGTCAGAGTTAGGGGACGTGAGCAGATCTATATGGGGAACAGGCCTAGAATAGCAGGGGCTGCCACAGTTTAGCGTTGAGCACGTAGAAATGCCTATGAGACAGATGCTGGGGGAATCCCAGGGCAGGGAGAACAGGAGGCCAGAACTAGAGTGCAGTGGCACAGCTGTGGCGGGGACAAGATTGGAGCAGCAGTGGGAGGCTGCACTGCAGGAGTGAGGTGGTCAGTACAGCACCCCAGGCGTGAGTGTAGCATAGTGACTCAGTACACAGGGACTGTAGAGAGCCCAGGACTGGGATAGCAGGAGTGATGTGTGATAGCAGAGCAGTGCCGGGGGGAATAGCAGAGTGCTGCAGCCTTAAGGCAGCTCGCCTTGTCCTAAGCTTCAACCCAGACCAGATGAAGGGATCCAGACTCCAGGCTGCACCGGGCCCCAGGCAGACAGGTCATGCGAGGGAACTCAGATACCCAGGCCTTTGTGCGTGTTCTTTCCTGTCCCAGTAGCCGCAAGGGGATGCTACATTGCCCCCAGAGGAGACTGTCCTAATAGCCCGGCTAGTCCCAGGCACAAAAGATGGCACAGTGGGGAGAAAAGCATGGGCCCCGGAATCAGCAGCTGCTAGGGCAAGACGGTAGTAGGGTCCCCAATGAGCAGCGCTGTCGGGGAATATCAGACCAGACTTGGTGGCAGAGACAGGGCTGCTGACATCTGAGCCGTTAGGGAGGGGAAGTAGCTGGGAGGAGTGACAGGGGAAAGAGGAATCTAGGATGGGAGGAGGAGAGACTGCAAAGGGGAACTGTTAGTTCATTGCCAGCTATCATGCCCTGATATCAGTGAAACCCCTGGCATGGCCTCAGAGTGGGCGAGTGGCATCTTCCCAGTTGAAATTAAGACACCTCTGGTTTCACAGAGCGTGAAGCAGCCTCCCTGACAAGAGGCTTCTTCCAGCTGGACTTTGGGTCAGCAAGGTTCATGTGCCGAGCAACTGATTAATTACACCACCTGTGGGGGCAGATTATTCCACCTGTTCTGCCGCAAAGTCTCCCCTGAAGGGTTGCATAGCTTTACTATGGCCGAGCTGGCCACAGAAGCCGGGAGTCCGGACTCCCAGTACATGCTGTGGGCTGCTAAATGACTGCAGCATTCTACTCCAGAAAACGCTGCCTTTTGGTGCCATCATTTTTATGGGTGGGCAATTGTCCTGCTACAGCCAGGGCTCTGGGTAACTGATGTTGCTTCAGGGGCCACAAAACTACAAGCACCGAGCCCAGCAGGGGTGTGCTTCGTTTGATATATTCATGATCAGCAGTTTTAGGCGGGTCGGACTCACACATCAGGTTTCTTGGCAGAGCTCCAGCATGCCCCAGGCCTCTCAGGTTTATCAGCTGTCTAGAGATGAAGAAAGATTCCATTGAGGGGAAGTGTGGAATAGTGATTAGAGCAGGGAGTTCTGTTCCCAGCTCTTGGATGGAGTGTGGAGCAGAAGGAATGGGTGCCAGCACTTCTGGGTTCTGCCACTGAGATGCTGTGTGACCCGGAGCATGTCACTGAACCTGTTTGACTCAGTTTCCAAATTTGTAAAATGGCTATATCAATATCTACTTCCCAACGGTGCTATGAAGTTTAGTTCATTATCTGAGAACCTTGGATTAAAGGACCTCTCTAATTACAGTCTGATTAATAACAATGCTTGGTTATCCTCTTCAGTGCTGCCTGCCTGATGCTATTATCACTGTGGCCTAATGCACTGTGCAGGGAACTGGGAGCCAGAAACTCCCAAGGCCTAATACCACTTCCCACACCAATTCCCCCCTTGCAGCCTCTGTGTGCCTCAGTTTCCTTGTCTTCACCAAGGGGATATTAATACCTACACCTCAGGACTGTGGTGAGGAATAGATATGGGAAGCTGAGCTTTGGGGAGAGGAGAGTGAGGTTCATAGATTTTAAGGTCAGAAGGAACCATTAAATCATCTTATCTGACCTCCTGTGTAACACAGGTCAGACTTAGAAGAATTTCACCCAGTTCCCCCTGTATTGAGCCCAATAACTTGTGTGTGATTAAAGCATCTTCCAGAAAGGCATCCAGTGTTGATTTGAAGACATCAAGAGATGGAGAATCTACTGCTTCCTTTGGGAGTTTGTTCCGATGGTCAGTCACCCTCAGTGAAAAATTTGTGCCTTGTTTCTAATTTGAATTTGTCCGGCTTTAGCTTCCAGCCGTCAGTTCTTGTTCAGCCTTGCTCCACTAGATCAAAGAGCCTTTTAATAGCCGGTAGGTTCTCACCATGAAGGTGCATATATGCCGTAAGCAGGTCACCTCCCAGTCTGCCTTCTGCTAAATTAAACCAATTTAACTCTTCAAGTGTCTCAGCGTGAGGCATCTCTGGTTCTCAATTCATTTTCATGGCTCTTTTCCACACCCCTTCCAGTCTTGTAACAACTTTTTTAAAATGTGGACACCAAAACTGGATGCAGGATTCCAGTGTCGGTCTCACCAGTGCTGTATTCAAAGGTAAAATCCCCTCCCTGATACTACTCGGAACTCCCCTGTTATACACCCAAGGATCGCCTTAGCCTGGTTTGCCCCAGCATCCAACTGGGAGCTCTTGTTGGTTCGAGATCTGGGTGCAGATTTTGTTCCTTGGGGCCTGTCTCCACAATCCTTGTCATCCTCACCCGCTAACCCCATCTCTTCATGCTTTGTGGCTGCAGGAAGACAACCATAGCTACTACGTGTCACGGTTCTACGGGCCAGGCGAGGCGCGCACCAAAGAGCTCTGGGTCGACGTGGCAGAAGCCAGCAGGAGCCAAGTGAAAGTCCACGGGATCCTGTCCAACATGCACAGGCAGGCCTCGGTGAGCCCCTCCCTCTGCCTAGCTGCTGCCACCCCTGCATCAGGCATCTGCCATGGTGCCATGACGCCAGTGACCCAGGAATGTTTCCCCAGCAGCTTCTCTCTTTTCAGGGATTTCCTGACCTGGGGCACTAGCACCTTGGCCGGAGCTGTGGTGATCTTCCCACAGCTCCCCGTGCCTGCATGGGAGAGACAGGCTAGAGACAAGCTTTGCCTGTCGGGGTATCAGGGGAGATGTGGGTGGGCGCAGCCTATGCTCCAGCTGGACTCCAGTTCAGGTGTTTCTCCACCTCCCAGGGGCCGCCCCTGGAGCCCATTCCGAATGGGCAGATGAATCCATTTCTGACATTTCGCCTCCTAGCAAGGGCTGTGCCCAGAGTCTACGCCAGATGGGCAGAGTCTACGCCAGAGTCTACGCCAGAGTCTATGCCGGGCAGGGCGCAGCATGTCTCGGAAGGAAAGTACACTGCCCTCTAGTGCTGTGTACCCCTGCATCCCCTCTGCTTTAACCCATCTCCCTGGGAGCAGCACCACCTGCCCCTCCCAGATGCCCATGGTCAGACGTGGCACTTCCCAGTGCGGCTCCCGCACTGAATCTGTCATCCCTGTCTGTCTTCCACAGAGAGTCATCCTGTCCTTCGACTTCCCCTTCTATGGCCATCACCTGCGGCAGATCACCATAGCAACAGGAGGTGAGTGAGGCCTCGTGAGGCCACATTTACTTAGCTTGCCTGGGTGTGCTGACAGGCAGCATCAGCTGGAGAGGCAGTGTTGCCTAGTGGGGTGACATGGGTGTCTCTAACCAGCCTCCCCTCCCACATCCTAATCCCAGCTTTGCCACTGATGTGTGGGATGGCCTTGGGCAAGTCTCTTCTGCTCTCTGTGCCTCAATTTACCCCACTGTAAAATGGAGCTCACTCCCACATCACAGGGGCTTATGAGATCAAGTCCATCTTCTCTAATTAGTGCTGAATGGTATCATGACACCTGAGCCAGAACCTGGGATCCAAACTGCCCAGGTCCAGGGTACTTCAGTTCATGCCCAGCTCTAGTCAAGGGCAGTGGTGGGGGGACATCGGGGGTAAGGGGTGGGGGAGAAGCTGGTAGCAGGTGTCCTAGGGCAGTGGGGTGGGGGGAGGGGATGGGCACATAAATTGCCTTCCCTTGCTGTCGCTCCAGGTTTCATCTTCATGGGGGATGTCATTCACCGCATGCTCACGGCCACCCAATACATTGCGCCCCTGATGGCCAACTTCAACCCCAGCTACTCCCGCAACTCCACCATCAAGTACTTCGACAATGGTGAGCCACTTCCCCTGGCCTGCTAGGCCCTTTGCACAGCCCCGCTGCCACACACAATGCACAGAGCCCCCTGGACCTTGGCTGCTTCTCCGCACGCACACCAGGAATTCCGAGATCATTGGGCAGCGCTCTTCCTTGCAAGGCAGGGGAGAGGAACCAGCTGAATCAGCAGCCAGGAGTGTCCAGGGGGCAAGGTGCTGAGAACATAACGTACAGGGCCTGGTACTGCTTTGGCCTCTGGCATCTCAACTGGGTACACAAACAGTGCTGCATGCAGGACCTCAGAAACAGGCCTGACTTGGGAATTCACATAAGTGCTGAATTTATGCCCCTGCTTTGAGGCTGTGGAGAGAGAGAGAGAGAGAGTGTGTGTGTGTGTGTGTGTGTGTGTGAAAGAGAGAAACGTATGTCCGTATGTGTGTGATGTGTCTCTGTGCATCTATGTTTTGTGTCAATGGGCATCTCTGTGTCTGACGTGTGTCCATCTGTTTGACATGTCTGCCTCTGTGTGTCATGTGTATGCCTCTGAGTGACATGTCGGTCCATGGGATATGTCTGTCTGTGTCCCTCTATGTGCGATGTGTGTGACACGTATCCTTGTGTGTGTGATGTATCACATGTGGCCTGGGGGGAGTGTGTCTCTGCCTGTGTGCGGGCTCAGAGGATTAGCAGCAGAGCTGGTATATCTGATAGAGCTGGGTGCACCTTAAGACACCTTAAGACACCTTTGGCGAGCACCAAAAATCAGGATGTTTATCTGGAGCTCAGTCCTGGGTCTGCTGAAAAACATGGGCTGCAGACTTCAGGAGAGGAGGATCTGGAGTGTCTCATGTGGCAAAAGAAAGGGCCATCTCCTCCATACCATCGAGATAAGGGAGGGAGTAAAAACTGGATCATCCCATCCCAAATGACTCCCATGAGTTCCAGGAACTTTTGGCTGTGGCCAAATCAGTTGTCCAACAGTGAGCTTGCATGTGTGTGGTGCACTGCCGGCAGGGGGGAGAGGTGAGGGTCTGTGGCTGGAGCTGGTGGGTGTGGTTGTGGGACAAGATAATAACTTTTATTGAACCAACTTCTGTTAGTGAGAGAGCAGAGCTTCCGAGCCAAGCAGAGCTCTTCTTCCCTCTGGGAAATATACGCAGTCACCGCTAAATACAAAGTGGAACAGATTGTTTAGCATCAGTAGTTAACATAAAAGCAGCAAAGAATCCTGTGGCACCCTATAGACTAACAGACGTTTTGCAGCATGAGCTTTTGTGGGTGAATACCCACTTCTTCAGATGCAAGAGTAGTTAACATGTCAAGGAACAGTTCAAGGTGACGTGGCCAGTTAACAGATTCAGGCTGTGTGAGGTTTGGTTGTGGCTGTGGGCTGGGGTTGTTTGTGTGCACATGGGGAGTGTGTGTGATTGTTGCAGCTGCTGTGCTGTGTGGGGTGTGATGTATGTGACTGCAGCCAGGTTGTCACAGTGAGTACACCGGCTCTGCAAGTGCCTACGGGATGATTGTTGCAGATGTGCACAGGGAATGAAATTGACCCCTGCAATCTCCCCTGCTGCTCTCTGCTCCATTGTGTCATCTCCTCTCTCCACCAGGGACGGTGTTTGTGGTGCAGTGGGACAAGGTCTATCTTCATGGGAAGGAGGACGTTGGCAGCTTCACGTTCCAGGCTGCTCTGCACAGCGAAGGGAGAATCGTCTTTGGGTACAAGGAGGTGAGTGGGACCAGCTGCTTGGGGCGTGGTTACTGCAGGTTGGGGAGGGTGGGATACAGAACCTAAACCCCACCAAAGAAAGACAAAGGAGGCTGGGCTAGTGTCGAATGGCTTAGCTGCCCCCATGCTGAGAACACTCACTGCATCCTCAGCTCATGCTGGGCTCAGTGAGCACAGGGAAGGTCTCTCCAACCCAGGAGCATCTCCAAGCACAGGCAAGATGGTGCATGTGGGATAGGATGAGGGGGTCTGGTGGGGAAGTGAATGGGGCAGGATTAAGGGCGTGAGGGGCTGGGAATAGAGTGGGAGGGCTGGATTTGGAGTGAGTGGCACGGGAGGGAGCAAAGTTCATGCTGGGAGGGGGAAAGCAAAGCAGGGAGAATTGCTGTCTTCCTTCTCCACAGCAGGGCCAGGTTAGGGCAAACCTCTGTGAGAAAGGGGGTCTGTACGTATAACCCACTGGTCAGTGTGTGTTATGTGACTCCCCACCCCGGGCTTGACCCACAGAGGGTATGAGTCTGGAACATCTCCACCCACAGAGTCTGGCTCTTTCACTGACGCTAGAGACTCATGCACCTAGCTCAGGAGTTTGCCAGTTCAGTCCCTGCTGTTGTTAACCCAGAGGACGGCCCAACACATGCGCTCCTAACGTCCTGTATGCAGTGCCAGGGCCGACTAGGCTTGTTATTCCCAAGGGGGTTGACTGAGCCTTGGAAGGCCTGGCCGATGGGCCTAGGGCACCTCCAAACACACATGGGCAAACCCAGGCTAGGCATGGCCCAGGCTGGTCTAAAACAGCAGCCTCAAAATTGCTTCTGGGGTGTAAGGGAAATAGGAAGGGAGAAGACTCAATGGAGCATCAGCTAAGCCATTTCATCGCCCTTCACTCTGCTGCTTCCCCTTGAGACACACGTCCTGAGCACACAGCCTTGGGGGGAACCCCAAGGTTTCATGGCCCCTTCTCTCTCCCCGTTGCAGATCCCCATGTCGGTCCTGGAGATCAGCGCCACGCAGCACCCCGTCAAAGCCGGCCTGTCCGATGCCTTCATGCTCCTCAACCCTTCCCCTGACGTTCCTGGTGAGTCTCTGCTGGTGGGGCTGCATTTGCTGACTCGATGGCAAGAAATGGGGGAGGATGGAAGATGTGGAGTGGGGCTGATCACTCACCCATTGGAGTCCTATTGGCCCTGTGCCCACAGCACATGACTCTCAGATGCTAGTATCCCAAGGGCCTCGCTGCTGGAAGAGGAGAACTTTCTTCCTTCATATGATCAAGAAAGAGAGCCGACTGGCTTTGCACTGCTATGTGAGCTGACTGCACAGTCTGTGTTGCCTGCATGTTGTCACATGTGTTGTCTGTGTTGCATGCATGTTTTCACATGTGCTGTGTGTTGCCTGTACCTATCGTGCTAGCTGCGTGTGGTTGCAGTATGCATGTTGCATGCATGTTGTCATGTGTTGTGTGAACCTGTCAATGCAGTGTGTGTGTGTGTGTGTGTGTGTGTGTGTGTGTGTGTGTGTGTGTGTGTGTGTGTGTAAAGGGCTGTTTCAGCCTCTCTCTCATCTTTCTCTCTTGTAATGAGAAACTTGACCATGCTCTCCCTGTGTCCCTGGGAAGGTTGTGCTACACCCGCTGCGGTTGCTGTTGCTTATTTATGGAACTGGCCATATGGTCCTCATTTATTACCCATTTAAAACCTCAACAGGCCTGCATCATGCCTCTCCTGCTTCCTGCCTTCCCCCAGCTGGGTTCACACTGCACACTGGGACCATGCCCCTGCCTCCCACCTGCCTGCAAGGCCCCCAGGCTGGTGTGGACCTAGCAGGGATGAGAGGGGCAGTGTGGAGCTGGAAGGAGGAGGTGGAAGAGAAGCATTGTGCCCTGCTCATCCAAGAGTCTCCAAGCTCTCTACATACAGTGAATATGAGCCAGGCACACAGTTGGATGGAGGGAGGGTCAGCCACAAGCCCAGAGAGGTAAAGTGACTTGGCCAAGGTCACACAGCCAGTCAGTGGCAGAGCCAGGGAGAGACCCGATGAGTCCTGGGTTCTGGACCCCCCTGCTCTGGCTGCTAGACTGAGGCAAGGGGAGGTGAAAAGGCAGAGTGAAGGGAGCAGGGGACAAGCAGCATTGGAAGCATGTTGGGATAGGAAACAGGAGGCTGGGGAGCCCGGAGCAGGCGCCTCCTGCAAAGGAGAGATATGAGTGTGGGGGAGGCTTGGAGTCATGAGTTGTTGCGCCCCAGGTTTCCTGAGAATGATGCAGAGCCAGATCATGTTGGTTTCAGGAGTATGTAGGGGTCGGGGAGGATGGAGGCAGGACAGACAGCTCCAAACTCCTCCCAATGTGAAGCAGGGAAAACACAGAGAAGGGAGACACCCCTTCTCCCTCCACCAGCACTCCTCCTTTGGCCTCCCTCCCAGCATCCCTCTCTTCCCCACTCCCCTCCCAGCATCTGTGCACTGTTATCTCCTGCAGTGGTGGCCCTGGGGCTCAGCTGCCAACCTTAGCATTTCAGCTAGGAATTTGCCACTCCCTACCCCAGGGATTCGGGGACCTTTCCCCATCCCTGACGTGATTCCCAGAATGAGCCCAGGTTCTTTGAGTCCCTTCACCATCCCACAGGTCAGCACCCAAGCCCATGTGGGTTGGGGAATGGGGAGCAGGTGGGGTACAATGGGCTTGTGCCTCTGTCTGATGCAGCCCCTTGCTGTTGCAGAGTCTCGCCGCAGGGCGATCTACGAGTACCACCGAGTGGAGCTGGACACCAGCAAGGTCACTAGCGTATCGGCAGTGGAGTTCACCCCACTTCCCAGTGAGTCATATGCTGTCTACTGCGTGTCTGCTAGACAATTCTTTTGGTTACAGCCACAGGCCTATATTTTGGGGTTGAAGATCCCGGATTTGATGCCTGATGACCTCTGTGTTTATGGAGCTGCAGTTGCTGCCTGGATTTGGTCCCACCCCATAGCAGTTCCCAAATGCCTAGCACCATTGGAGCTGCTTTGTAGCAGAGATGGGGAGTGGATGGCAGCAAGGCTGCCGTGGTGTGGGAATGGGTGAAGGGATAAATCTGGGGGCACCAATAACACACCCTCTGACTAGTTTTGCAGTCCTGAAGTGAGTGAGAACAACAGACACAATGCCAGCTTCCCCCGTTCTTATGTACCGTGATCCCAAGCTGCAATCCCATGCCCCTCCCAACTTTGTTATGCAGTCCCATCCCTCCCACCTAGCTCTGCCAATGCTTCTCTTTCCTAACCTTCACATCTTACCTGAGCTGCAGCACCCCCACCCCCTGCTACTCCAATCGCTGGGGACCCCAGCCCATGAGCACTGTTGATGCCTGTCCATCTCAGTTTGCAGCACCCCTGCTATTCTCATTCCAGCCGGGCCAGTCACACCAGTTTGTGTTGGCAGCGTGACTCGGACAGACATTCACAAGAGCTGAGACCCAGCAGCCTAGGCCGTATCTACAGTAGGAATGTTTTGCCGATACCGCCTTATTGCTCTCCTGGTGTGGATGCAGCTTTTGCTGGTATAGCTTATTCCAGCTCCCTCCTTAGCAAGCTAAACTGGTACAAGCTCAGTTTTGCCAGTATAACTACATCTACATCAGGGGCCTTTGCAAGCAAGGCTGTATTGGTCAGGGATCCCACCTCTTCACACCCCTGACCAACACAACTATGCTGTAGTGTAGACATGGATTCAGTGTGCCTGTGATGCCAATCTGTATTTGAACGCCAGCTCTGGAGAGAAGGGAAAGAAAGGTTAGTGTATGAAGCAACTCCTCTTCCATGCCATCTGGCTCCCCCGCCCTTGCAGATAATGATTCTAAACATTGCAGCCTAGTTCCCGAGACCCTTTCAAAGCAAGGTGGAGCATGCTCCTCAAACAAATAATCAGCCCTCCTCCCGTGATATTCACGAACGATCCTGTTAAATAGATTCATTTGGCAGGCAAGGATCAAGGACACTCACGCACAGGAAGAGTTGTCATGCAGTACATAAATACCAGGCAGAGAATAAACCTGTCCTGAGTATGCCAAGGTTATGCATTTAAACAGCATCCCCTGGGTATTTTATAACCATCTTAACAGCAGGCAGAGCTACTGCAAAGCAGATCATAAATAAGGATTTAAAAAATAAATAAAAAATCCTAAGACTAGCTGCTTTGTTTTCCCCTGGCAGCTGGGGGAGTTGAGAGCTGATGGGAAAGTACTAGATTCCCTCCTGGAGATGTGAGTTTCGGTCCTATTTAGGCCACAAGTGGAATGAGCGTGGCAGGGCTGTGACACTTGTCCCCACTGCAGTGTAAGTTCATGTTCTCTGTTAAGAAGACCAGGACTGGAATAGCTGAGTGCGGGGGTGGGGTTGGAGGTCAGAATTGAGGCGTGTCAGAGGAGTGTAGGGCAGGGAGCAGGGGAGCTGTGGATCAGAATTGAGAGGCTTTGGCAGAGCTGTGAGTGTGGGAAGCCCAGGGCTGGAGTAGCTGTGGGGCTGGCAGTTAGGACGGAGGTGCGCTGGGAGAGGTATGTGGGGCTCAGAAGAGGATGAATGCAGAGCCAAATGTGTGCTTGGTGCTGTAAAGTATTAAACCAAGGTTAAACTCTGGAGTGTGCCATGATGCGCTGGATGGATGGGCCTGCCGGGGTGGCCTTGTTAAAACTCTGCAGCCGAAGGGAAGGCTGGGATGCTTTGCCAGCTTCTGATAGAAGATGGATGCTGTTAAACCATCCTTCCCAGAGACCATGACAAGTGAATGACTCTCTCAACAACTGAAGTTTAATTGGTTTGTGTTCCCTCCCTCCTTGGTTCTGTGTCTAAATAGGAAACAGCATAGGCCTGGGATTGGTTTTATCTCAGGCTAAGTTGGGTGGGAGTCCCTTGCTGAAATATTATCATCCCATTCCTGCTAGGAAGATGCTGACTTGACTTCCAAGCTCATGGCAGCCTGAAGTCAGAGCAAAGGCTCATGTGTCAATGGTCTCTTTTGGCCACACCCCCTCCCAGCTTTGAGTATATGCTCCCTTGTAACCGATCCTCCTGATGATAGTGTCTTGCTGGCCCATTTCTTCTTTTTCTTGCAGCCTGTCTTCAGCATCAGAGCTGTGACGTGTGCGTGACCTCGGAGCTGACTTTCAACTGCAGCTGGTGTCATGTCCTGCAGAGGTAGCTCAGATGGGTTTCCTCTCTGGGTCCTAGTTGTGCTTGTGCTTCTGCAGCTGGAAGAGAAAGTTGCAACCTTGGGCCTAATCTAAACTGAGACCTGTAACAGTGTCAGCATCTTTTTAGAGTTTGTACGTGGCTCTTGTTAGGAAGGTGCTAATGTGATCCAGATCTTAAGGGTAAGAGATGACTTGATCACTGTCTACAAATACTTGACATTGCTGATAGTAGAGGGCTCTTTAATCTGGCAGACAAAGGCAGAAGGAGATCCAATGGCCAGAAGCTGAAGCTAGACAAGTTCAGACTAGAAATAAGATGCATATTTTTGACAGTGAGTGTAATTAACCATTGGGACGACTTACCTAGGACCCTGGTTGTTCCCCATCACTTGAAGTCTTTAAATCAAGACTGGATGTCTTTCTGAAAGGTCTGCTCTTGCTCAGCCAGAAGTTATGAGCTGGATGCAGGAATCACTGGGTGAGGTTCTCTGGCCTGTTTTATACAGGAAGGCAGACTAGCGGATCAGAATATCTATTAATCTTGGGCTGTGTCTATGCTGGAAACACTACCCCATTTGATGTGAGATGTCCATTAGGGAAGTCCCCCTTCTTTCGGTCCCCCTTCCATGAGCTAGTATTGCAAACAGTTGTCCTGCTAGTGTGGATGGGAGCAACTGAATCTAGCACAAAGTACAGAGGTCCTGAGAGCCTGCAACTCTCATTGGTTTCAGTTGGATTTATGGGTGCTAGGTACTTCTGGAAATCTGGTCTTAGTAGTGCTCAGTTGGGGAAAAATACATGCCATTTACCTACTGGGGAGGAAGTCAGTGGAGGAATCTGAGAGGGCTGCCTGACAGGCCAGCCCCTACTTTTTTTCTGTCTGCTCTTCATTAGCAGGATACCAGCCTGGAGTCAAATATTGTCTCTTTCTTCTGTCCGCCTTCTCCTTTCAGTGGTGTCCCGATCCAGAGTAGCTTCCACAGTGCTGGACTGTTGGCCTCTAACTTTGCCATGGGCCTAAGCAACCCCATGGATCTTACACCCCGAAGCAACTGGGATGGGCTTGGAATCCTAACCTGGATCCAGAGCCAAACTGGGCCCCTGGATCCAACCCCACCCAGCTCTCCATCTGGACTTTGTGGCTCCGGCCCATCTCCAGTACAGATTAGCTGAGAGCAACGTGTGAAAAAGGAATTCAGCCTGGGGGAGGAAGGGGTCGGGGCTGGCCATCACAAAAAACACCCCACCACTGTAACTGGCACTGACAGGGCCCCTTGCTGGCAGCTTCAGCAGGCATGACCAGGGGTGAATGCAGAGCTCCCAGCTCTACTGCATGAGGCAGTTCTGCCTGCCAGTCCTGCTGCTCTACGACCCAGGCGGCCTTCTGTGGACAGGGGCTGCCGTCTTCCTGGCCCTCCCCTGTTTTTAAGAACAGGCCAGACAAACTCCTGCCAGGGATGGGCTATACTTGATCCTGCCTCACCGCGGGGAGTGGGCGGGACTAGATGACCTCTCAGATTCCCTTCCAGACCTACATTTCTCTGATTCCAAGCAGCAGAGAGAGGCCAGTGAGGGAAGGAGGGGAGCTTCCCAGGGCTAACTTTAGGTTTCAGATGGAGGGACATGTGGAGGGTGAATGGGTCACGGAGGCTGAACTCCCCTCTGGTCCTTACAGTTGTGGGCCAAGGGTCCCCTTGGGTCAGGAGTGAGGCATGTTGATGGGGGAACCTGCCTGTCACTGCTGTGCTCATCCTGAGGGTAAGTAGCGGACTGCAGTCTCCAGAGTGGTCAGCATGGATCCTCCAGCATCTGGGGTGGGGAGGAGGTGTGACTTTAGGCTCTGCCTGCCATCCCAGGATTTAAATAGGGGTCTCCTTTCACCAGCATGGTGAGAAGGAGCATGCAGCAGTTTAATGAGGTTTCAGTGAAATAGGATGTATTTTGAGCTGGTGGCAGGGGAGGGGACCTAGTAACACAGATCCGCTGCTTCCGTGTAGTGATGTTCAAGGAGATGCCCGGCTGCTCAGGGACAACATTCTCTCCAGCACCCTCTTCTTCTCCACTCCCAATAGCGCCCTAGATAGGAGGTGGCTCTCTCCTGCCTCCCTGGCGAAGAGGGGCTGATTGGAATAGGGCTCTGCAGGAAGCTGTGTTCCTCCTTTCTGCCTCTGCTTTATATCAAAGTCCTCCAGGGCTCATGCTCCTGTCTTTTCTCCTCTTTGTGCCATCTCCAGGCACAAGTGAACCTGTGCGACACAGCTGGGGCAGTGAATGGCCCTGACCCCCTCCCTCAAGCTAACATACTAGGCAGACATCAATCCTCAATTCATTGCCTCCCGCTGGGCTCAGGCCGAAGCATAACCCATAGCCATGGGATTTCCTTCTGAAATGACCATCACCCAGTCAGTGGCTTCAGAGGAGAAAATCTTCTGTTATTACCAGTGAGAAAGATGGGTAAAGCTGGTTGTAAAAACAAAACCCCTTCCAACCCTAATAATCTATGATTCTAAAACCCAAACTAAGGCAGATCAGGTCTGGGTCCTGGCTGGTCTGAAACCCTGATGCTCATGGCAATCCTTTTGCAGTCCATCTCTAATTATTGTTGCAGGCAACTCTGGTCTTCCAACCCCCAGTTCACTGAAACTCAGTTGTGCTATTATTATTTGTATTACAGTAACACCTAGAAGCCCTGGTTGAGACGCATTTCTCCCCGGGACCATACATGCATATTGGCCCACTAAGAGCTTACAATCTAAATAGACAAGACAGTCAACGGCTGGGAGAAATGCGGGGAAGCTGAAGCGTGGAAAGATTTAGGGTGGGATTGTCAAGAGGACCTAAGCTAGTCGGCCACTATCTCATTGACTTCCAAAAGGGACTTATCCTCTTTGAAAGATCCCACCTGCTGTGACTTGCCCACTGTCACACAGGAAGCTGGTAGCACATCCACAAATTGAACTGTGCCACCTAAGTCCTAGTCTAGTGCTTTAATCACAAGACCATACTGCTTCTTCATCTGTCCCTTGGCTAGTACAGACTGAATCTTTGCTCTTGCTGAGCTCCTAATTTCCACGGGAGCAACATTTCAGCACAGTGGATCTTAGGAACTCTGTGGGACCTGAATTCCCCAGAGGTCCCCTTCTGCTCAGCTTGTTTGTAGTTGGGTGGGTGCCTTGTATTGGCTGAGCCCTTGATTCACTGTTCAGTGATCCCCTGAAACCTTCCTAAGGACAGAGTTCTGCTCAGTTCCCTCTGTTTTTGCAGAGATTTCTCAAACTGGTGTTTTATTGGTGCTGTATAGTATTATTATTATTATATGTTGCTTTTCCTGTGCAGATGTTGCTGGAAAAAACACACTGTGGAGTTCATGGCCTTCCCCTGGCAGAGTCCAGAGGATGGAAATTCAGACTCACTATATATATAGAGAGAGAGTCCTACTTCTCTGCCTCTCTCTGTCTTCCACAAAGAGGAAAGTTTGGGTCCTTCCAGCACAGCTGTGTTGGAATCCCAATGTCCATGGGGACCCTCTTCTATCTGATCTTTCCAGTCCTCTGCAATTGACTCATTTCGGATATGTATTTGTCCAATTATCTATACATGGTGCCCGTCGTGGTAGCATCTGGGATTCTCAACTGATTACCACCATACATGTGAGATAAGCAATGCCACCCACATAAGGTGGCCACATGACCATTACGGCTTGAACCCTGGCTGCCTTTGCTAGCTGTGTCTAGAAGAGAATGCATCCATCACTGAGTAACATCCCTTCTCTCCGTAGATGCTCCAGTGGGTTTGACCGATACCGTGAGGAGTGGCTATCACATGGCTGTGGCCAAGAGGTGAGATCGAGGGAAGGGTTATTTCCATTGGGCTGACAGTGGGATGATGTCAGTGGCCCCCAGCTTCCCAGAAAAGGTGGATTCTGCTCACAGGTTACTCTACCTCTCTCTCCTATGGTGAGAGATTTGGCTGCCTCTGGAATTCCCACTAGGACAATTGTTTCTCAGATCTGTTTGTAGCCATTTGGCTCCTGAGACAGAGAAAGGGTTGAGTTGCATGACCCAGAACAAAGGAAAAGAGATTCAGACAATGGCATATGTCCCATCCCTCCAGAGATGAAGACTCATTACGAGCTCTGCATGGTCCCTAAGAACATAAGGACTGCCATTTTGGAACAGACCAATGGTCCATCTAGTCTGGTGTCGTCCCTCCCTGCTGCACTAGAAACAGTGATCCATTTTGTTCAGTATCTCACCTCCCTGCCTTACAGAAATGATCGATGGCTCATGTAATCTGGTATCCCACCTTCTTGCTATACTGGAAGACACCAGTAGTCCTTCTAATCTGGTGTCCTGTCTCTGGCATTGGCCAGTGCTGGATGCTTCAGAGAAAGGTGAAACGCCTCCATAAAGCACCTGAAGGTGCAATCCCATTGGGGAAATTTCTTCCTGATCCTCTGGAGCATGATTATTATCCACCCTGAAGCATGAAGATGTTTAGCCCTTGCAGTTTTAATCCTAGTTAGTATAATTATCTCTACACTGCTGAATGAATCTGTTTGCCTCAGAAAGATCAGCTCTGGTGATACTTCTTGTTGGTTTCCCCCCCTCCCAACACCCTCAAAGTCACTGCTTTGTGCCCAGTTTTCTGACTGGGTTGATTTAGGCACAAAGAGGTCTTCTTGCTGGAAGATTGCTGGGAATAGTAGCCTTTCTCCATTTGTCTTTTCAGTCGGACGAGAGGACCTGTGAGGATTGGGCAGAGAGCAACCACTACTCACCGTCCCCATACAGCCCCTTCACGTCATTTGATGAAGATGTCACTACCTCCTCTCTTTTAATTGGCAGCCTCACCACGGAAGGTACTGGCAGCTGGGAACAGGGTGAACAGCTAGGGTAGGGGAGGCTAGCCCAGGGCTAAAGGGAAAGCAGTAGCAATGCTCTCCGGGCACATTGCCCCAAATGTCTGTCCCTGGAGAGATCTTTCCCTCCAAGGCCTAGTGAAATGAAGTCATAGCCAAGAGAATGTAGTTAGCATTCCTGGCTACCCAATCCTTTGGCTCTAGGCACAAGGAGAGGAGGAGTGGGGCAGAGAAAAGGAAGATGAGACTAGAGAGGGGAGAGATTCAATGTGATCTAGAAGGTAGCGTAGTCGAGACCTCCCCATGGAGGGGAATTCACGGCTGCATTGCAGCCGCCTTGCACTGGTGGCATAACATGATTATAGAGCAGCCATAAGGCTCTCCTATCATGGTATCCTCCGTGTGAGGGGGAACCAGGCACAGCAAGCTGGTGTAACATGCATCATTTGATAGGGCTGGAAAAAAGTGCAAGTTATGCTAGACTCATCTCTGAACATGGCCCAGCTTCTCTAGACATGGAGCCACAGAGTTCCTCACCATCTTGATCCAAGTGTTCTCCTAGTTTGGGGACTGTTTGGGCCTGGGGCTTTGATTTAAACTCTACTCCAAAACCTTCCTTTGGTGTAACTCACCAGACCACAGTGTGGGTCTTTGTCTCCTTCTAATGGCTGGTCCATAAAAAAGGTTAAGGACCCTGTTGGACTTTATCCTTTAGCTCAAGCAGTAGAGATCCCCTGTTCGATCCCCACTGATGACCATGGCTGGTGGTGCCATCACATTGTGGGTAATAAACCCAAAGGCGTGTGCATTACCATCTGGTCCAAGACTGGAATTCTCTCTGGTATAAGAAGCCCCAAGTAAAGACCCGGAGTCCTTTGGGACACCCCTGTTCTATTGCCTGTTAATCCTATTAACACATGGGCCGTGTCCTCCAGTCCTAGTAGCAGGTATCACTTCAATTTCACTGTTTAATAGTCCCTCATGCAAAACACTGATTAGAATAAATAGAAAGGAACATGAGTAATTGTCCTTGAGCAATGGAGAATGGGAGGCGTGGAGAGTGCATGGCTGATGGATCAACTTTGAAAAGAGCAATTAAGGGAAGGGGGAAAAAACACCACCACCGAGATGATTTTCCAACTCACGGTTGAGTCTTGGAAGAAGAACAAGAGGCTTTTTGTGACACATTCAAGCATGAGATTAATTTGTAATCTTGGACAGAAACAAGCAGCCAGCTGTGTGAGGCAGCAAATTTTGTCTGGAGAAGCAAAGCAAAACAGGACCCACCCCTTTGCATCTTCCCCACCCAGCCTGGCTTTGCTCAGTGGAGACCAATGTAAATGCAGCTGACTAGCTGGCCTCCTGTCATTTATTTCAGTGCCTGGGGTAGACGGAGTCCAAGCTAAGCAGCAAAGAAATCTGGGTCAGGATTTTTGCTGGACTGTCTCATAGGTGCTCATGTTAGACAGGGAGCCTCCTATAATCTGTATGGTGTTACCTTCCAGGCAGAGAATAGGTGGAATTGGATTTCTGGCCCCCCATGGAGTGGGCTCTGGGTTAACATCCTTGCCTTACCTATATGAGTGAGCTGAGAGCTAGCAACATGTACTGACATGTTGCAGTAAATGGCATAGATTGAATATAAAGAGAGTCTTAAAAGTGATAACCTCATTCAGGTCTGAATTTTCCAGATCTAGGCTTTTGGGGAATTATGTGTGTGCACACACACTCATGAATCAACTAACCTTTGCCATTCCTATCCACTCCTAGCCAAAGAGTGTGATTGCACATCACACACAAACATAGGGCCCAATCCTTTATAGGTTCATTACCACACATAGTGCTTCCATGCTGAGAGTGCTTATTTAAGGAGAGATTCATTAAGAATTTTGTGCTTCAATTGCACATGCACTGAATGAGACTGTAAACAAAACTTCTGAAATTTCACTATTGTCTTGTCTTGTTTTCTGGGTGTTTTTCCCCCCACCAAAATGAACGAGGCAAAACTACTCTTAACTGTAACAGGGCAATACAAAGAGGCATATTTTAGGTGTAGAACTTGATATGGGGTGCAGTGGTGTATAGAATGAAGAGCCCCATTAGGGTCTACTAACTTTCCTACCCTTTTCTTGCTTTTATTTCCCTCTTACAGATGACACAAAGCTGAATCAGTATGCAGGAGGGGATGGTAAGTCCTTAACCTTCTCATCACCCAGTCAGATTCTTCCTAAGGGGAATGTGTTATGTGAAATCAAATGCACTGGTTAGTTATGTGAAGTGTTGTAGCCATGTCAGTCCCAGGATGTTAGCGAGACAAAGGTGGGTTCAGCAAAAGATATTACCTCATCCACCTTGTTCTCTGGCTAGTTATAGTAAGTCAAAGGAGTGGGCAAGAAAACTCCAGATTTAAAGGGATGCAAGCAAGATCAGAATCCTGTTATCCTCACCTGGGTTACTAATACTACCTTGGGATGGTAAAAACTGAGAGAATTGGAACAATGATTATCCCTGAAGCTGTTTGTCTGTATTTGTCTATTTCTCAGCCCTGGCAGATAACTAGGCTGCTCAGTTTTCACTTTCTATATAATCTATTTCACTCTCTGGTCCCCATGCATTCCCACAGGTGAGTTGCCTTTGGGTTTCCTCAACAGTTCAGGAGAATATTTAAATCTTAATATTGTAAAGCAGCCCAGCTATTAGTCCAGCTCTGATTCTCTCTCTGTTTCCTTTATGCCAGTGGTTCATCTCCCGATGTCTAGGTTATCATAGTGCTGTTATGACTGGGGTCTGAGGGCTGACACAATGCTTCTTGCTGTGATGTATAGTTCACAGCCAGTGCTGTGGCACCAGCATCCCTGGACATTTGTGGAAGGGGTATATGTAAACCACAAGTCCATCCCACTTATGCTAAAGTTGCTCATAGAGGTTAATGATAAAATCTCACTGACTATCCTAGGTGCAGGATTGGGCCCCCTGTAAGCACAAAGCCTTTGAAATCTGAGACCTTCTCAATTTCAGCCAAATTGCTTCTTGAATGTCTGGTAATGTCAATACTAATCTGTGCTGGAATCACCCTCCATGACTCTGCTCCCTTCTCCCCTCTGTGCGATTGAATATTCATGGCTAAGAAATGAAAGGAACTGTGGGCAAGATATGCTAAGGACACCAGGCAGCATATGGCTAATGGGTTTCCATCAGAATGAGCATTTTGGTACATGAGGAATGAGCTGTTGCTCATTCGTCTCTCCACCCAAATACTGCCATCCTCTGAAAGGGATTGTAGGATTCGGGAGCCACTCCCCCCACTCCCTGGAGGAGACAGTTTGCTACAGAATTATTTTGGTGTTAAAAAACACAAGAGCGGGATGTGGAGAATGTATTGCAAGGATCACTGTTAAGTTAATCGGCTGCAGGTGGGTCACACACGCAGCACTGCGAAGCCGGTAGTAGAAGGTCCTTCAGCTGGAGTCAAGGACAGTAGCACTGGGGGAACTGTCTCTGGCTTTCCTTTCCACCGAGCTGCCCAACTCGCTGCCACCACTATGCACAGGTCAGTCAAGAGGTGTAGCCCATGTAACTGAGTAGGCCTGATAAATGTAATCACCCATGGGCACTGGTATGCACATCACCGTATCATTGTTGAGGATGAATACTAGTGTGGCTGAAGTCCTCTCTCCTCACTGCCGCGCTGCTGTAAGCTCTCTAGTGTAGCCACTCTAAGCCGACAAGAGAGAGCTCTCCCATCCATTTAATTTATCCGCCCCCAACGAGCAGCGGTAGCTATGTCAGCAGGAGAAGCTGTCCACACCAGCATTCAGGTCAGTGTAACTTATGTCACTCAGCGGGGTGGCTTATTCACACCCCAGAGTGACATAAGTTATCCCGGTTATCCAAGTTACCCAACGGTAATGTGGACAAAGCCTAAGTCTCTCCCCTTGTTCCCAGTTCTGTGTGCTCTCTCTGCCTCTCTGTGATCCCAGCCATTCTCCCTGCATTCCCACTCTCTATCATGATCCCCTTTTCAGGAGTGAGAAATGACCTTCCCATGAAGACAGGCGGGACTCCGATTCACACCGGGACCATCGTGGGGATAGTCCTGGCTGTTCTGCTCATTGCAGCCATTATTCTTGCGGTAATTTACATCAGCAGCCACCCCACCTCCAACGCTGCCTTGTTCTTCATTGAGGTGAGTGGACAGATCTCGTCCCAGGCCAGCTCTCTCTTCCTTTGCTATCATCAACAGAGGTACAGCCACCTGAAAGAGGGAGACATGTCCCAGTCCCCCAGCTTTTTGCTGGCTTGTTGTATGAAGTCCTCTGCAGGACCCCAGCAGGCTTGAGTACTGATTTAATGGACTTCAGCTGGAGTAAATCAGCATGGCTCCATTGACTTCAGTGGTGTTACACAGCTGAGGATCTGGCCTCTAAATCTATTTCCTTCTCTTATGGGTGTGCCTAGCCTCAGAATTCACATTGATTTGTGCAGCCACCTCATGCTGAGCCATGCAGTTGGATGTACTGAGCCATGAATAAGAAAGAGCCAGTTTACCTCCAGGTACAGCTGCCCTCAGGGAATCCTAAACTTCTGGAGCAGGGGAGGGAGTGTGTCTCTCTCTCACCTAGGACTTGGGAACCGACTATGCATTTAAAGTTACATTTTGTTGCAGTCTGAATCCTCTCAGCAAGCTTGATTCAGATATGTTTCAATTAACCTTGCTGCCTTGCACTTATACTGCATTTGGGGAAGCGAGGAGAGAGGAGCAGCAGGGGACCTTTGATATATTTCAAATCTATGTGTTTCTTTTCATGGTCCTACAATCACAGCTAATCTTCAGCTTCCAGTTGTTGATGTCTAAAACCCAGGTTCTTTCTCTTTCACTCACACACCCAGCTTTTCTCTTTCACTCTCTCATAACCTTTGTCTTTCACTCATTCACACACAGTCACAGACTTTCACATGCTCACCCACATTTACTCACACTTTATTTCTCTCTTTCGCACTCTCTCTGACACAAATGCTCAAAACACACACAGATTCCAGACCAAGTGCTCAGCTGGGCTGTAACAAAGGCGAGTTGCTACCTTTTGAGTTGGGTTTTGGAGATTAAAACTGATGGGCTTTAATAATAGATGCCGTTCCATCCTCCAAGATGTAACTGATGGTGTGAATGTTTTAAATGCAGATTTTTCATTTCCAAATAATCAGGGGCTCTGATGTTCTCTCTCTCTCTCTCTCTCTCTCTGCTGTTTGCAAATGATTCCTTGGCTTTCACAGACACCTGGGGCAGTCAGGAGTGAGTTAATTCCAGCATGAGATCTATTTTGGGGGAGGTGAGCAACAGGAAGCTTCCAGCCTTTCTCCTGATAGCCCTTGTTATTCCTTGGTCTGTCTTTTTCCTGTGACATCTTGTGGCCCCTTTTACCATAGTAGCTGAGTGCCTCACAATCGTTTAATGTATTTATCTTCACAATCCCCCCATGAAGCAGGCAGTGCTATTATCCACATTGTACAGACAGGAAACTGAGCCATAGAGAGGCTAAGGCCCAGATCCTCAAAGGGATTTAGGCTCCTGACTTCTATTGATTCCAGTGGGAGATAGGAGCCTAAATACTTTTTTGGATCTGGATCTAAGTAACTTGTGCAAGGTCACACAGGAAATCTGTGGCAGAGTAGGGAATTGAACTGGGTATTCCTGAGTCCAAGGCTAGCACTCTAACCATTGAACTGTCCTTCCTTTTTGAAGGACCTGAGGCCTGGTTTCACCAAAGGCCTCATTTCCTCCTCCTCCTCGCTTTAATCATGTTAAGTGATTAATGCATTGGAGTTAGCCTTTTAGGCAATAGTGTTAGCCTACTGGACTGTAGTGATGTGACACTAGATTAAGGCCTGGTCTACACTTAAATTAGGTTGACCTAGCTATGTTTTCACACCCCTGAGCACAGCGGTTAAGCTGGTCTAACCCTAGCTTGTATGGCTAGGTCAGTGGAGGAATTATTCAATTGACCTAGATACCACTGCTCAGGGAGGTGGATGACCTACATCGACAGGAAAACCCCTTCTGTCGATGTAGGAAGCATCTACGCTATGGGGCTACAGCATTGCAGTGCTTTAGCTGTGCTGCTGTTTCTCCAGTAGCATAGACGTGGCCTCCGCTTTTCCTGCAATCGTGTTCCAGCACTGGGGAATATGAATACATTGAAACCTGTCCTAAGCAGGGTTGGCTCCAGCTTTTTTGCTGCCCCAAGCGGTGAAGGAAAAAAAAAAAAAGATAAAGCTGCAATCGGCGGCACTTCAGCGGCAGCTCTGCCGCAACGCTTCATTCTTCGGCAGCAGTTCGGCGGCCGGTCCTTCCCTCCGAGAGGGACTGAGGGACACGCCACCGAATTGTCGCTGAAGACTGTACGTGCTGCCCCTTTCCATGGGCCGCCCCAAGCACCTGCTTCCTGCGCTGGTGTCTGGAGCCGGCCCTGGTCCTAAGTGATCACAGATCTACACAAATCAGCTGGTTAATGAAAGTGGGTCTTCTCCTAGAGAAGGAGGGTACTCCATGACATATGGAGTGCTCTCTTAAGGCAGGAGGTTGCCTTTTTAACAAGGAAGGGTTCTTGTACAGGTTAATTGTTGTTGTTTCAGGTCTGGGTTTCAAACTTCCCAGCATGCCCCAAATTAAAGCCTCTTCCTTAGCTTTTAATGCACCTGTGTCTTTGTCCACAGCGGAGACCACACCACTGGCCAGCCATGAAGTTCCGAAACCACACCAACCACACAACATACTCTGAGGTGGAACCTGCTGGCCATGAGAAGGAGGGCTTTGTGGAAGCAGAACAGTGCTGAGCACATTTCTTTTCCTTCCCCATCCCCACAACCTCCCTTGTCTTCAGGGTTAGAGTCTCCCGTTATTCTATTGCAAACTCTCTCCTCTGTCTGAAAAGGAACAGGAACCAGAGGAAAAAGACCCAATGGAGTATTGAAAAAAAAATGAATCAGGGCAATGCAAGGATGTGACTCTGCAGGACTCCTCTGGGAACAGCAGAGCCTGAATCAGAAGCAGTGCGTTATAATGTCAGTCTCTACCTGCAGTTTGGTGCCAGAGCTCTGGGGGGTGTCAGTAGGAAAAGCTTCAGTCGAGAGAGGTGTTTTTTGTGTGGTGTTGACTTCTTCCCTCCCACCTCAGGCATCTAAGAGGAGCAGTTCCCAATCTGGGCCGCATCCTTTCCTCCGCCACTCATCATCCCACCCCACTGCTTCGAACCCTACCCCTCTCTCCTTCAAGCTAATAGCTCTCCCCCTCTGTCCAGGGAGCAAAGCAGATCTGGCCCGCACTAAGGCTCATGCCCTGTAAAGGAAACACCTTCAGTGGCACTTCTGCAACCATCTGTCCTTTCTAGTCAATCACATTATTTTGCTGATGCCCCTGAGGGAGATATGGGGGTGGGTGAGAGACCTCAGTTTCCTTCCTCCAAACCCAGGTCCTCTTCTACTCCCATCACAGCCGCCAAACCAGATCAGATTACAATGGAAGAGGGTGGGGAAAGAGCATTATGGAAAATGTTATTCTCTCAGAGCTAAAACCTGAAGTAAACTCAAGCAAATTTTTCACTGAAGTCAATGGAAGTTTCACCTTAGTGAGGACAGAGATGTAGAGTTTTAACTCAGTTGCACTGTCATAAATCCAGAGTAACTATTGGAATCAATGCATCTAAAGCCTGATCCAAAGTCCATTGCAGTCAATGGGAGTCTTTCAGTTTACTTCAGTTGGGTTTACATGAGGCCCCTACTGGGGATTTTCACTGGTATCACATTCTGGCCCTGAGTAAGGACTTTAGCATTAGACCTCAAGAGGTTTTCTTTTTCTTATCCTTTGCAATCAGAACCAAAGACTAGTCTACAGAAAATAAAGGCTCTATCCTGCTCCCTTTGAAGCCAGTTGAATAACTCCCATTGACTCCAACTGGAGCAGGAGTGGGCCCAGAAGTAAGAAAAGACAGACACCCAAACAGGCTCCAAAAGTTGGTGTGAAGTGCTATTTGCTTTCCCAGAAAAAACAGGGTGAGTTTGTTGTGTTGTTTTTTCATGGTCCTTGTCTATTTATTCTGATATCATTTTTGGTGCATATTTTATCTACTGGCTGGTTCAGCTGTCACTGGTGGTGATTACTGCCAAAGGCAGGGTCTGTCTAATTAATGTTTTCCGTCTCATGGGCTGAATTTATATAGCCATTAAGGATAAATATGTATGGATGCTGGGTGGCATTTAGACCCTGGCTTATACTTCTTCAGACTTAGCCACTAGGGAAGCTTTTGCTGCATCTGATTATGTCATGAAGACACCAAAATGCTCAAACAGGGTAAGTCAGGCAGAACCATGCCAAGTTTTTATGGACCATCAGCCCAGACATTCTCTCTCCAGGGATATTTAGAAGATAAACTTTAGCTCCAAGCAGGATCTTGAGCTAGAAGGTTGATTTCTCTCCTCTTGCCCTAAGTTGAATAAGTTTAAAGGAACATTGTCATGTAGTATATACACCAAATCTGGCCTTCTTTAAAATGGTTATAATCTGGTAGGAGATTTCCCCTGGACTTTCAATTTCTTTATAAAATAATCACATTTTTTTCACCTGTTAGAGGTATACAGAATATTAACTGGCAAAGAGAAGGTCAGTTGGGTACTCCTGTTTACCTGTCTCATAATACAAGAGAACATCCAGTGACTGTGAAAGGCTCCAAATGTAAAGCAAATATACTTTACACAATGTATAATTAACCCATGTAACTCACTGCCACAAAAATTATTTCAGCCAAGATCTTAGTAGGGTTCAAAAGAGGATTAGACATTTAGATGGAGAATTAAAACATGCAAAATTGTGTTAAGTAGGATAAAAATGTATAAGTTATATAATAAACTGTCATGCTTCAGGGCATAAACCAAAGGCCTGTAGTCTGAATGCCTGTGGTCAGGAAGAAACTTTCCTTATGAGCAGTTATTTCATAGTAGCCCACTAAGCAGTTTCTTCCATTCAGGCATCTGGTACTGGGTCTTGTCAGAGACTGGATATCACATTAATCATTAAATGAACCGCCAGTATTATCTAGTAATTATCCTAATTTCTCAGCAGTGAACAAAAAAATTTCATTATTGGTTATGCTATGACCATGGTTTTCATCTTTTTAATATTTGTGATTTTTATGTTAATTTGTAGGTAAATTTATGGCTAATTTTCAAGGAGCAAAAAGTTTTATTCAGTGTTAAAAATATGGTTCTCCTTGAACTATAGGAAAAAATCAGACCCTTCCAGAGCTCCACTTTGCTGAGCATGACTTCTCAGCGACACTGGAATACTTGGGGTTTCCATAAATAATTGTCAAAACTGCAAAAATTGTAAATGTTAGGAATTTATCAAAATTGAATTTTAAATTTTTCTTTGGTAGGTTTTGATAAGTTTTAACCTAAAATTGTCAAGCCTTGTCTCTGACTTTACAATACTTCATTTGAGGAGAGAGGATCTGCTGTCTCACCATACGGAGATCATTCTCTACGGTCAGCTGAGAGACAGTGCAATGTGCTAGCACCTGATGGCCTCCTCTTCCGCTCTCTCTCCCTAGAAGGGGACTGGAGTGCAATTCTCCATTATTCACCCCTTCACCTAGCTATTGTGGGATCCTGTGTCAATGTTCTGAGAGAGCAGAGAAGCAGTATAATGTGCCAGTACCAGCTGCCTCCTCCTTTATCCCCTAGAGACAGATGTCAGCAGACTCTGTACTTTCTAAGCCAACATCACCTAGTTGTTGTGGTTGGATCTAAAGTCACAAGTGGACCACAGAGGGGCTAAAGAAGGAAATCACCAACACAGAGAAAACAGTGTGCTGTGGAATCCTGATGATTTGAACTCCTGTTATCAGAACCTCCCTTTCTATATCTGCCTGAGGCTGAATCCTTGTCTATTGACTGCCAATTACCTGAACTCCAATTTATTCCAGCATATTTGGTATCACCCAGGCAGTTCAGCTAGCTAAGATTTTTCTGGACAACTCAGAATTAACCCTTGAAGTGTTAAAACAATGCAAGTTCCCAGGGGCATGTGCTTCCCTGCATTTCTTTGGAACCTTGGGCTTCTCTACACTACATGTTATGTTGGTATAACTTACATCACTCAGGGGTGTGAATAACCCCCCTCCCCGTGAGGGACATAAGTTGGTGTGGACAGCGCTGTTGTCAGTGGGAGAAGCCAACATAGCTAATGCCTCTTGCGGAGGTATTTTTATTATGCCGGAGAGATAGCTCTCTCCCATTGGCATAGAGAGTCTTCACCAGATGTGTTACAGTGGCACAGCTGCATCAGCTAGCCTTTAGTGTCAGGTGAGGCCATTTGGCCCGAGTCCATGTAAAAGCCCATGCTTCATGTGCCCATAAGGCACAGAAAGGAGTTAGTCAGTAGCGTTAATTTCAGAATTAAATGCTTATTGGTAAAATATAGGAGCATGAGTGTGCAATGGAAGAAAACAAAGGATCCCAGGCATTCTTTGGTAGTGAGGTCTGGCTCTGGGAGCTCTAAGACCACTTTGGGTCAGTGGAATCAATAAGGATCAACCTTTCAGCATGCAGGGTCTCTAGTTTTCATTGCATGTGGCTTCACAGTGGAACAGCTCTGTATCCTACTCTACAGAGCAGTGGTGGTGATGATGTTAAAGGGAGGAAGGAGAAATAAATGTGAAGAATTCTCACTGCCAACCTACAAGTTCTGCACCATCGTTCAAAGAAATAGAGCTGGGACCAAGTAGAAGGCCATCTACGTAACTCAGCTGATTTGAAGATGCAGGCTAATCCTGCCATTCTCATGTGCAAAGTTATAGGAAGGAATGCCAGCTGTGTGCCTAGAAGCACCTGGGTGAAGAAGGTCTTTATATCACCTGGCTTCTATAGCCATGTCCTGAAGTTTCAGTTTTGATCAGGGGTGAACACTTTGGCTGGGCTTCCTCAGAAGCAAATTGTATAATGTACATGTGTTTATTGACCTGTGTACGGTATTTTGTAGCTATAAAATGGGCTAGGGCTGCTAGCTGTGCTCAGTCGATTGCTCTGCTGGTTACAGCAAGATACAAAATACAGCCAACCACTTATGCCATTCCCAATGTGTCTTTTTAAGGACAGCACCCTTGCAGTTTGTTGCAACTGTTGATCATGTTGTTAGAGTGTATCGGTGCTGCTTGTACTGAAATGGAGAACAACATCAGGGCATATATTAATTGACCACTTCTCTGTGTGTTCAGCAGTTGGGAAAATATACAATAGGCTTTATTAAAGACAAACAAAACAAGGGCTTGTTTCTGCTCCTGCTGAAATCAGTGGCCAAACCCCCTTTTATTTCAATGGGAGCAGGACCTGGTTCCTAAATATTTTCTCTCTTAGTAACTAACTGCCTACTTTTCACATACTTGAATTTACAGCACAATTGGACTATTTGTGGGGACTAAAGGCACTTTAGCTGTCTTAATGCAATGTATTTACTATTGATTATCTGCATGGAATACAATGTTAATACTCAACAAAAAAACTTTTTGGACTGCTTTGTTTTCAAAATAAAAAAGGCAAAAGATTATTGGCAATGTTACGCAAACTTCTAAGCATAATGGGAATAGGATTTTATTTATGTCTTGTGCATTGTTTAATGGACACTATCAGAATAATAGACATATAAGTATATTTTTAAAGATTTCCTTCTCTGTGTTACTAATAGCATATTAGATTATTAAAACAGAATTTTCAAAAACATGGGGTGTGATTCTGATCTTATTTACCAGAGTAACTCCACTATCTTCAATGGAACGACTCCTGATTTACACCAATGTAACTGAGATCTGAATCAATCCTATACTTTTATTTTCATTGTGCTCTTCATTAATCTTATTTAGATTTTGCAGGTTTTTCATCTTGGACAATGAAATTAGGCAGGTCAGTTTCACTTTCTTGGTCTCTGGCATTAGTACCAAGGTACTTTATAAATGAAAAATAGTTTATTTTTTTATATATGAAAAGATCACTGAGGATTTCAGGAATCCTATGGTTTAACCCAGTGCCCTTCTTGTACGGTGAAGGTATAAACAGGGAAGAATTATATCATGGACACATTGTCAGCACCTTAGCTATGGTGTCGAAAGGCCATTGCTGCAATTAGCAACAGTGGGCAACAGATTAATTCTATCAAGAATTTCACTGTGATCACTTTTATACATATATTGTTCTCAGAATAGTAATGGATACAAACACAGCAAGTATTTCCCTCAGGCATCCTCAAGGTATATTGCCACAGCTGGATTTTAACCCTTTGAATGCTTGAACTTTCCAATTGGATAAAGAAACAGATCGGGGTGTGAGAGTTTATATGCCCCCCCCAAATTGTGTGTGTATGAAAATAAAACTCTTCAATGAACCTTTATGTTTATGTTAATAGTCTGTCTGTCTGTAGCACTATCCATCCAACAATCAGAAAGCACTGTAATTAATGGACTGAGCTTCACGACATCTCTGGGAGGTAGATATTAGTCCCGTTTTACAGATATATAAACTGAGGCATGGGGAAGTCCACAACAGAGGAAGGATGGTCTTTTGGTTAAAGCATTGATGGTCATGGGATGAGTCCTTACTGATGCCCCTTGAATGTATATGATGATCTGTTTGATCTCATGCACTATCTTTTCAGGTATTTTTCTAAATGATATGCTGTAGTTCAAGCACAGTTTGGGCATGAAGCAGGAATCCTATGGCCTCTTATGCAAAAAGTCGGACAAGATGATCACAGAGGTCCCTTCCAGCTTTAAAATCCATGAATTACTGGGCTGGAACTCAGAAGATTCAGATTTAAGTTCTGACTCTGCCACAGACTGAATCTCTCTTTCCCTCAGTTCCTCCATCTTTAAAATTGGGATAATTATCCTCCTTTACTCCAAACCTCCAGGAAGAATTAACCATTACCCCCCAAAGCTGCTGGGTGGATTTGCTACTAATGTAACCTATGTACTCCCTTAGTTAAAACTCAAAGCCAGGATCCAGGGTAGCTATCAGCATCTCTGCCAGGTGAGCTGATAGGAAACCTCACATACAACTCCTTTTTCTGCACCCCTAACTAATCTGGCTGAGCTGTAAAATCAGAGGTGCCCTGAGAATCATCAAACTTAGAGATGGCAAAGACATAGTAGGTCATCTGCCTACACCAACCAAGTGCAGCCATGTTCCCTACATTGTCCAGTTTCAGGCTTTGTCCATTCTTGTTTCAAGTGGCCCACGCAGTGAGGCTTTCACAGCCTGGAAGATGCTCTTTAAGCTTCTCTCTGTAGTGAACAGCACATGAGACCAGATAAGAGGGAGGAATCCGGTAGTGTGATGGGTTGATAATTATCATTTCATCCTCCAGAAAAGCTTGACTAACCAGTTGAATCTAGAGGAGCAGAAAACACCTGCACACCTCCCTTTAGCTATATCAAGCAAAGAGTCTCAATGCACTAACCTTCACCTTCTCCCACCCCTTTCTCATTACAAAGGGATGAGGAAGAAATTCTGAGTCCATTTCACATATTGGAGATTTTCCAAAGGCTCGGTTTTGGGGGAATTGGGGATGGAATGTATTCCCGTTTGGTAAGTAGGTTAGACTAGGCACCAGTTTTCCTTTCTCTTGAAACTGACCTAAATTACACAGATCCCACCCCCTCTTCAACTTGCTCTAAAAGTCATAACAATAAGTAGGCAGATTTGTTATTTTTGAAAACCCAATAAAAACCTAGATGTTTTGGCAGAATGCATGTTAAGCCTTTTTCCTCTGCACAAAAATCCATCTCAGGGTTGCTTTGATAAGAAAGAAAAGCGCATTTATATTCTTTCTTTCTTAAAGCAATGAAAAGAAAAGAGCAGGTTTGCTGTTCTTTTCAGAATAATAGTAGGTTTCATGCTCCCTGACAGGCTGCATGCTAATACACTCTGGCTTCCCGGTGCCTGCTGCTATGGGTTAGTTCAATGACTCTACTTGGCTGTGGAGGGATTTGTAACTCTGTCACCCTACAGGCCTACAGAATAATAAGAAAACCTGCAGTGAGAATTTCCCACTTCCTCCATGCTTCCCCCTACTCTTGGCTGAAGGAGGTGGAGGTGCCAGACAGTCCACCAAGGAATGAAAATATATCACAGCTCTCGCTGTTGGCAGAAAAAGTAAGTGATGCCTGGTGATTCCCGATGGACCCAATAACAGGGCATGAATTTGCACTTGATCCTCCAAGACGCAGTCTGTGCCACAGGCTTTAGAAATGGAGACAGGCAGATACTCAAAATTAGGCACCTGGCAACAAATAGTAGAGCAGGAACCTTGAAACGGTAGTTGGGTAATTTCTTTAGTATTTTATGACATTTCTTGTTATTTTACTCTCTTGATTCAGCATTTCTAGTATCAAGACCTTACCAGAGGCCAGATTCTCTTCTCACTATTGGCTTACTTCTCTGGAGCTGTGATGTGGCAATGTTGTGGAGAATCTGCATCTGGTTCTGTGTGGGACTGAGATAAACTTGAGCCTATTGTTCAAGTTGAGAGACATGAGTGTATGATTGGAGATGGTGGAATATCTTTAATTGTTAAGAAGATACATGATAATTTCCTCCTCCCGTTGTTGTCTACATACCAAGAAATCCTTCAGGAACTCAGCTTTTTCTAAATCTCTAGAAAACTGAAATCCTACTCCCCTAAAGTAAGAAGATCAGCATCCCAATAATTGTAGGATCTGGTGTTTTTCAGTTAAAAGGAAATATTCAAAATAGGATGGTTTCCCACAAACCTGTCTCTCTCCCCTCCCCTTCCATTGGAAAAAGTAAGATATTTTAACAATTATCTTTATGGTTATTACATTTCTATAGCATCTTTCATTCAGAAGGATACCAAAATACATTACAAATGTTAGATATACAGGAATCATTAAAATGCACCAAACTCTGATGTGGAACATGGCAACTGCTTCATTGTGTACAGCAGCATTAGACAATAATTTAGGATAGGAGTAAAGAAAAACTGCAAGTTCAGGGGGGATTTAGGTACACAAAATGTAATTCCCCACATTGGAATTTGATAAGGATCTTAAGGGATAGCACTCTCACTTTTAAAAGAAATGCTGTGGTACATTTAATCACTATGGTGTCAGACCCTTCATTTTATATCTCCCTCCAAGATCGGCAACCACAAGGTTTCCTAGCTAAGTTTTGTGTTAACTTTCTGTGATGTCCTAGAGACAAAATCTCCAGCCTCCTGGCCAGAACTTTGGAAGAAACAAAGAAGAGAGACTGCTGCTGAGAAAATCCCTTCCCCAGTTTATTGCAGTGCTGCTCGGATAACTCATGCAGTGCAGACATGATCTGTAAAGCTCATAGTTACATACCACACTGTCAAATCTAAGTGCTTTGATAGATGGAGCTCCTACTGAATCGTCAGCAACATTGCCTGCAGAAACAAGATTTTCCTTGGAGATGTGTCATCCACAATGACCAGGCCTACCAACCTGCCTAACTTGAGACAGTGAATAAGACCACAGGCCAAGATGGTATTGGCTGCAGTAAATTTCCTATCCTTAGAGAAGCTTCTGATGGCCTGTACAGGTGATTATCTTCATGTGGTGCTGACAGGTTCCTATCTGTTTAGAGCTGAAGACTACATCTTAAAAAGCATCAGAGAAGAAAACAGCACCTGTTACACTTTAGCGGTCTTGCTTAGCTCTTCAGAAATCGAGAGGAATTTTATCTGAGAAGCTAATGAAGTCATTCAGGTCTTTCTTGTAACAATGTCTATTTTTTTGTAAAGCTGAAGAATGGAATGGGTCTGCTTGTGCTGCTGGAGATTGGAAAACATACCTTTATTCTACTAGAGAAGGAGTAGATTGGAAAAGCCAGCTCTTCAGCTGGCATTTATTCATTTTATTGGAGCTGTGCTGATCTGGACTCAGCCCAGAATGTCCAGTGAGGCTATATAACACCAGAGGGCACAAGAAGGGGACTTTTCACAAGCCTGCACCACTTTCCCATTTATCTGACCAAGGCTCTTCCCTGCCTTTCAGTCTTGCATTGCCTCCACTGAAATATCTTAGTTAGAGATGGGGACTAAGGATTCCTGGCTTCTGTGCCCAACTTTGCCATTTATCTGCTGCGTGACCTTGAGGAAGTCACTTCACCTCTCTTTGCTTCACTCTGTATCTTATCTGCTTCCCAGGGAGTGTTTGTGACTCTGTGATCCAATGTATCCAAAGCATTTTGAGATTCTCAGATGAAAGGAACTGCAGAAGGACAAAGTATTATTAATATCTAATACTGTGATCAGCTTCAGGAAAGAGGTGGGGGAGACCGTTAATTCCATTTCTGCTTTCCTTTAGACTAGGTCTCTCTTCTGCTCTGGTGTCAAGAGGATTGAAGGAAACGGGGAAACACCTTAATTGCCTGCTTGCTGATGAACATCCCATTATGTCCTTCAGAAACTTTGAGGTTCCATGGCACTTCAAAAGACTACCACTCTGTTCTGCTGCTGCAGTGTGGACCAGCAGCAAATGGATTAATGCAGCACTACAAAAGTGAAATTAGGAACACTACAGCAAGGGTTAACCTGACAGAATGATCTCAGTGTGAGCCCTGCACTGCAGGACCAAGTGAATCCTCAAATAAAGGCTTAATGCTTAGTCCTTTCCTCTAATTACTTTGTGCTTAATTTTCAATGATCTTTCATTCCTCCTACTGCATCTGATTCAGGTTTTCCTTGTTTCAGTATAGAAGAGAAAAAGGGTATGGAATTTCAGCTATTAGAATGCAGCAGGATTCGGCCTCTCTTCCTTTGAGCACCATGTCAGGACTTGGGTCATGTTCTCTTTGAGAGCTAGGCCAGAACCTGGGTTTTGTGGGCTCCCACCACTCCCTCTTAGATCTGAGCGATACGTCTGATTGCCTGTACATACACTGGAGACACTGCCTATATAGAAATTCTAATTAACCAGAACATAGTGGTTTGATCCTGAGCTCTCATTAAGGTGATCGTATGATACAAAATATCACCTTAATTTGTTCCACGTGCTAATAGAATGAATATCAGAGCTGGTGCAGACACAATCTTAAGGCGTATTGTAGATTTTTGTCATTTCATAAAAAGCTTTAAACGGTTCTGTTCAAGTATAAATGAAAAGATACATCTGAGCGGTTTAACAGCATCTCAGGGTTCCATTTAAATCTCAGGAGAAAACAAGTGTTTGGCAACTGAGGGAGAATTTTTACTTAAACAGAGTTAAAATAAGCACTGAAGAACCTTTACTGCCTTGCTAAGCCTCTGTGTGAAGTGCCATGAAATTAGGTATGTACTGCATTCTTTCTTCCACGTATTATCATTATTATTTATTTTCATTGTGGTGGTGCCCACAATGAACTGGGTGCTGTGTGCATATGTAGTCATGCCACCTATCATGATTTTATTGTGAGTCTCACCATATTTGGTATTTTTCTTAAAGCCCCAACTCTTGGTGTCAAGAGACCATAAGAGAATCTCAGCTTTCTATCGTTCTGTTACTATGTAGCTTTCTAACTATTCATTACGTTTAGAGTCCTTAGCTGGGGCAAAAAGTTTAAAAACATGAAGTGAATGTACCGGTACCTTAAAGAAGGCAAATAAAAAGAACACTTTTTTAAAAATCTCATGATCTTTAAGACATGACTTTTTGAGGGGCCTGACTCCTGATTTTTGACTGCTTGGGGTTGGCAATATTGTCCCTGTCCCCAAAAGAGGTCACAATCTAAGAAGTGTTAATGCTCAGAGAGGCAAGCCAAATCTGGGATGAAGAGGGGTAGAATCTATGGCCATAGAAACACTTCCCCTGCAAAAAATAAAATGCTACCATTTGCTAATTTGACCCATGCAATGCAGACTAACTAGACTGCACATTAGTTAAATTGAACCTATCATCATTTGGGTTAGAAGGGACCCCTAGTGGCTCCTCTAGTTCATCATCCTGTATTATAGAAGACTTACTTTCTTTACTCCTACACCATCCCTGACTGATTGGGTTACAGCTCTTAATTCTTGTTCTTGCAGGGTATAGGCCCATGCTAGTTGCTTTAAACCTATTTGCTGCTAATGTAGCAAGGTTCTAGCATGTTCTCCCTGAACAGCATGAACATATACATATTTTTAGTTTCTGAGAACTGTGCAATCTTAATGATGCTAAATATTTAGGCCCTGTCTCCACTGTCCTTGCAGCTGAGTTTAATAACCATGCTTAAATAAGGTTGCAGCTACCCTATGTTTCTAGTGAATGCAAGGTATCTAACCTGCCTAGATATTTTTGAAAATCCCAATAGGCACCTAAATATCTTTGAAAATCTGGCTCCATGTGTCTATCCTAGACTTTTCACTTAAAACTTCCCCCTATTGATAGCACTGGTGCAGCTCCACTAGCAGTAGGAAAGTGGGAGAACTATGTTAGACATCTTGCTGGCATTTTAACCACAAAGTCATCTAACTCTGCTCACACATACAAAAATAAAATAATAAAAAATAATAGTGTAGATGGAGCAGATAGAGTAGAAATATAAGGCACTCATGTGCAGCATTATATATTTAACACTCCAGTAGAATATAGGCTGTTCTGTCAAGTAACTTGCATGACAGAGGGTAGCATGGGTTGCTGTAATAAAATCATATGACCAGCAAATGTTTAGTATTTTTAATTATTTTAATGACCTCACACTGCACCTTTGCTTATAATATATATAATGACTGTACTTTATTTTCCTTAGCAACTTTCATCTCATTATCTCAAAGCAGTTTATAAACATTAACTAAGATTGCAGTGTGCCAAAGGAAGATGTGTGTATATATATATATATATAAAGGATTATCCCTCCCACCATGGGAATTCAGCTATCTCTGGGGTGGAATACAGCAATACAAAGGAACAATGCACATAAGTTTAGTACAGGAAGTGAAAAAAAAAGTACTATATGCAATTGAAAGTGCAAATGGAATTCTACCAGATGAAATTTAGACAGAACACTAGGGTTAGCAGCCTCACTCTTGGGAAAAGAGCCATAGGGTATTTAATAAGCACAAGTGGTTAGCATGTTAACCAGGAGGGAACTGGCTTGCTTACAGCAGAAGGCTTAATGAGGTCCCTGGACACAGCAGGTGGGAAAGGTCAAGCTGCAGAAATCTCTGAATCTTCCAATTCTTTTCCTTCATTTGGGTCCTTCCTGCATTATTCCATTGCATCCCAAAGGAACACTCTCCATGCCCCATCAAGACACAGCAGTTTTATAGCCTCTTTTAGGGAGAGGGTTTGACATTCACACATTGTCTCTGGAAGACTCCACAGAGAGACCTCAGTAACAATCCTAGCTTTCAAATGTAAGATTTGCTTTTAAAGTACAAGTTGTCTAACCTGATTCAACTATATGGGCAGAGCATGTGGCAAAATATAAGAAATAATTGTTTTACACTATCCAGTTTCCCTATGCAGCAAAATTCCTACAGCACTGTTGCATCATCATGGCATTCCCATTCTGTAGAGTCTGATCATTCTCTTCACTAGACAGTTGTCAGAGGCCATGATGCTTGGGTTTGTTTTTAGCGTTTGTTTTGTGTTTCACTTTCTAGGAGGAAAAATGAAATAAAACAAACAAACAAAAAACAAACCCCCAAAACGCCTGACTTTATAAAGGCTATTTGTGAAAGATCTATTAAATCTACTGCAGCCGTCTACTGCCATCTCCTGGAGACTTTTGTGAGAGCACCACGAGGTGGTGTACCAAAGGGTTCAGTTGCCCCACTCTTGGAAAATCAGTTAATAGTGAGTTACAGTACATTAGAAGCTAAAGTTGCTGCTGGAAAGAATCATTGTTTTTAAGGTTCATTTTCCCAATGACTTTGACCTAATTACCACTCATATTAAGAGTGGCCACTTGTCCTGTTTTTCTGGGACCGTTCAGTGTCACGTATCAACAGTGTGATTTTTTTTTGTACAGTGTAAGGACCGTGTGGCAACTTGTTACTTCTCATTGTGGCACAACTTCCATTGGAAATATTCTGTGTTGGTGTTTTGCAATGCCTTCGGTGAACAAGACCACAACATTGCTTCAGGACACAGATTTTGTGTTGTGGCACAGTGACTTTGTGTCGTAACATCTTTGCATCACAATATTGTCCGTGGATCGCAGCACAATTAATTTGTGTTGCAACTTCATGAACTTGTATCACAACATTGTGCCTTGACATCATAGTGCAAGAACCTTGCACAACGACAGTGTGACCTTATCTCACAGACCATTATGTTATGTCACTACAGACTGACTTACATAACAGAGCAAAAACTGTGCCATAGTACATAGTGGCCTAGGGTCATAGGGCAATAACTTTGTACAACAATATTAATGCTGTGATGTGATAACCCTGCATTCATTAAAAGGTGATGGTGTGCCTCTGACCTGGGGACATTTTGCGGACAGGGTGACCTTGCATCTATGATGCACTGATAGTTTATAGTGTCCTGGTGACCTAGTGCTTTCAAGATGATGATGCCCTGTGGTACCACGCCAACCCTGCAACCATAATATGGTGCTGCCCTGTGGTGCCCTGGTGAATGTGTGCCTGTGACACGGTGAGAACCACAGGTATGGCACGCTGGTGCCTCATGGGGCCACAGCAAACTCTCTCATGTGACACAGTGATATCTTGTGTTGCCATGAAAGCCTCGCAGCTGTAACATGGTACTCCCCTGTGGTGCCATAACAACTGCACACCCATGACACAGTGCTGTCTTTTGGTGCCCATGGCAAATGGGTGTCCTTAAGATGCTGCTGCCTCGTGGTGCCATGGTGAGCTCACGCCCTTGACATGGTGACACCCTTTGCTGCCATGGCCACCGTGCACCTGTGACATGGCGCTGCCTTAGGGTGCCACGGCGACTGTGGTGCCAGCTCAGGATAAAGCTGAGTAGCCGCATGTGTGGTAACCAATATGGCAGAAGCTTAGCCAAGCTGGGAGCGGGGGCACCACAGGCATGAGGGGCTCCCAGCCTCCCACCCTCCCCCTCCTGCTGGGGTCACTGCCCTTCCCTCAGAGAGTGGGTCTATCTGAAAGGGAAGAAGGAGCCTTCCCCCCTCATTAATTATTCATAAGAAGGGCGGGGCTGTTCACTTTGAGGTGCGAGGATTCCACAGTAAATAACCAGGGAGGGCGGTGGTTCTGGGTTAGAGCTCGAATTGAAGGGCGGGAGAGGGATTGTTAATTATTCATAAAGGGGGCGTGCCCGAGCTGTCGGGAAGGCCGGTCTCGAGCCTGTAGGCTCCCCCCCGCTGAAGGGGGGAAAAAAAAAAAAAGGGCGGGAAACGTGAGGCGATTTAAAAACACTAATAAAGCAGCTGAAAAACCATTTAAGTAATTACCACTGGAATAAAATGTTTGATTTCTGTGGTAATTTGCTGCCTCCAAAAATCTACATTTGCTACTTTTCCGCCCTTCCCCTCCCAATTTCCATGAATTAATTCACTTATCAAATTATCGTATCAATTATTGCTGGAATTAATTTTTTTTTTATTTCTGTCGTAATTCTATGTAGTTCTATTCCCCACCCCCACCCCTGTATAAACACATAGTTATTTCCCCCTGAGGAAAACTATTAAAGCCTTCCCCTCAAACCAAATGTGATAAATTTTAAAAATCATCCTGCATACAATATATACTCTTTCATGAAGTTTGAGAAATTTCAGCTAATTCAACGCAATTTCTTTTTTGTTTAGGGAAAGTCGGTGCCCTTATAAATCCAGACAGCAGGGTCTGAGCTCACCCATATCACCCCACCCTCAGAGGAATTTCCCTAGGGGTGAAACAGGGTTTAGATCTGTTCTGTATCAACTGGATCTAGGTTTATTTGGAGGTATCACTCTTTTAAAAAAATCTATTATCATTGACGTGTGGCAGGTTTTGGAGCGTGAGTGCACAGAATGAGGGTCAAAATGTGACCCATAGGGTCATATCATCCAGCCAGAGGGTTAATTACAGCCCACAGTGTTTATTTAGTGAGGCCCAAGGTACAAATGCAGCCCAAGGGGTTCTGAAGTGCAGCAGCCCAATGGTCACACCAGCCAATGGAGTCATGAAATGCAGACCAAGGGCTTGTGGTGACCCACAATGCAGCCAAAAGGCCAAACACGACCCATGGTTTCACACAGTGTGGCCAAAGGGGCAAACACAACTTGTGTGATAACAAGCAGATGTTAGCATCCCATCCCTGGGACTGCAGCATGAATCAAAGCACAGACACTTTGGGGTGAAGTCAAAAAAAAGCAATGCCTTGTAGCAGAAAGACACAAATAAGAGCTAATGTTAGGATTATCAAGGGCATTTATTTTTTAATCTGTAATGTTATGTATGTTTATGTTAATTTAGATGGCTTTGGGGCTGATTCTCATTTACCCTAAGGCCTTTTTACACTACTCTAACAGTGAGAAGCATCCTTAAAGTGGGAGCAAATCATACAGCATTTCATCCACTTTAAGGCACTGCCAATCTGGTGTAATCAGGTCCTTTTAATGGCAAATTAGGTGCAGCCCATGGATGGCTGGCATGCTGCCACTTCAGTCCTCTGTGTCACAAAATTTGGTTACCCCTGCTTCAGAAGCTCTCATGTTTTTAAGTGTGCGAAGGGAAATTGAGAGAGAATTCCTATTTATGTTCTTGGTGATTCATTTATTTATTTGTGAAATGCCTAGGGAGGAAAAAAGACAAAACCCTGAAGCTGCTGTTTGAGGTAAATAGCTGTTGGTATTATATACTTAGCAAAATGATAATGCAAACCCCAGAAAAAATTAAATGATTAAGAAAAAGGTGTATTTATTGGATGAAAATATATGGACTGTTTATAAACAGAAAAGAGTATAGAAGGAACATTGACTGTTGATGGCTTCTGTCTGCCCTATAAATAAATAATTATATACAGAATAAATAAGAGACAATCACTGTTAATTATTATTATAATTAATTTGATTTTATATGCTTAACATTTACATTTCCCTCTTCCAGTCTTGATTAGCAGTTCTCCAGACAGGAGAGATCCACACAGAGGTTGTTGAGGGCTGCACGAAGTTGCTAAGTGAAATCAATCTTGTCATGTTTTCGCTGATCTCCCTGAGAAACATGAAATACACTGAGTGCCAAAAATGGAAGTCAAAAGGGAGCTTTGAGTAAAGGGCTCTAAAATGTGGCCCATAACGTAAAACTTCTGTCACATGCTCAGTTTTTATTTAAATTGCCCTTATTCTGCTCCCAATGAAAATAAGGGAGTTTTACCATTGACTTTAATGGGAGCAGTGTTCAGTGCTTTTGAAAATCCCACTCATCATGTTTAAGTGGCTGCTTCTGTACATAATATTGCTGCAGGCTCTGGATGAGATTTTCAAAAGCACTTAGTAGTGCTCTAAACTCCTATTGACTTCAGTGAAGCAGAGTTAGACCAGCACTGACTGCTTTCAAACAAATAAACAAAAAACACCCTGAGATTATAACTCTATTTCTAAGATATGAATCAGCAAAATGTATTGGACTTAGCCAGCCTTGAAAGAGTTTTAGTGGTGAAGAGAGTTATATTTTTCTTTTACTAAAACAAGCCTTTAACTGCCTTTATGTACAAAGTAAGACTTTTTATTGCCCCGCACCTGCAGTTGTCTGTAAAAAAAAGTCCCACTGACTTTAAATGTGGATTTCTATGCTTTTCAAAGGTGCTGTTACATACATCTATGATGTTATTTAAATAAATATTTTTGTTGTTTTTACAAGTATCAAATTCATTTGCTCTCCTTGGTTGCTTAAGTAGTCAAAAATTGAATAAAATGCTGTAATTTTAAAAGTCATTAAATTTGCTCACAAGCCGTGTGAAAAGTTAAGCTATGGATTTCTTCAGCTAACATGAATTATCTCATAACTAATTTAAAGATGCCTGTTATAAAGTATAATTCCCTTTCATGAACAATTGAAAAATGAATTGAAACATTGTCCTGGGCACAGAGGAGAAAATACTATTCATTCAAACATGTTTGTAATGCTTTAATTAAATGGTCCATAATTTTTTTAGTTCATTCAATATACAATTCTTGCATTGGAATTGTGATAATTCACTATGTTATGTAAAATGGTTCCGTGAATATAGAAATGTGCCTTGTTTACTTGATGTTTTCAAATTGTTTTTTGCTTAAGTAAATGTAACCTGTCGACTGACTAAGGTGCATCAGTACATTTTCAACCCTTCAAACAATGAGTATAATTAAGGGGAGAAAGAAGTCCACTTGTGGTGTTACCATTGTTACCAACACTTACAATTTTATTCCAAGTCTTGCAACATTTGGTGATTGTCTGAAAGCCCCAGTTGCTGGAATCAAGAGATTGCATGAGAATCTTAGCTTTAATTTTTAAAAATAAGTTATTAGCCCTCACAGTTACAGAGAAAAGCTTGAAAATATTAAGTGTGTCCCCCTTAAAGATTCAGAAACTGGAAGGCAATTATAAGAACACAATGTTTTTTGTTTTTTTTTAATTCTCACAATTTTACAGACAATCTTATGGGTTATGGGGGCTTGTTTCATGATTTCTGTAAATCTTGAGGATGGCAATACTGTGCCACATTACAATACTTGCACATTCTGTGCTGTGCTATTTGTCATTATCAGGAATTAAGCTATACCTCACTTTAAATAGTGCAGGGAAAGTGATAACTTGATGCTTACTTACATTCATAGAATATCAGGGTTGGAAGGGACCTTAGGAGATCATCTAGTCCAACCCCCTGCTCAAAGCAGGATGAATCCCTAGACAGATTTTTCCCTAAATGGCCCCCTCAAGGATTGAATGTACAACCCTGGTTTTAGCAGGCTAATGCTCAAATCACTGAGCTAACCCTTCCCCCCAGTACCAAATCTTATTTTTTATTGTTGTGTACAAGAATACATACAAGTAGAGTGCCTCAGACAGACAAGAGACATACAAATCCTTCGAATGGCCTCCTTAATTTTTAATGCTCTGTTACATGGTTAAAGTAACATGGAATGGTAAAGTATTAGAAGGATATTGACTTATTTATAATAGCTCCTTAATATATTTTGTGGCATTTCATATACCTGCTACACTTTTATTCTTTCTCTTAATTATTTTTTGAAACCTCCTGAGGCCCTCCCTATCCCAATACTGGTCACTGCTATCCCCACCCCACTCTCCACTTATAACTTCTAATCAGGATACTTTCTTCCCCAGACACTGAATTACAAAGCAAAAATAATTTCTCATACACACACAACATGTATACAGTCTCTCTTTTTGTGCTATATGAAAAAAAAAGAGTGGTTTTACTGGTTATACTGGAAAGAAAGGAAATATAGAACAAGAAATGATAAATATTGATTTGGGAGTGTATGGATGTAATTTTGTTACATTTAAAGTAAAACTGTACCTTCCTACCCATGCAGTAAGACTTTCATATTCCATTATCATATCACTCAATCACTTATTTCATTTCATCTCCCTTATGGGTTTCATTTCCTTCCCTATATGCCTTCTGTGTTTTCTCTGCAGGAAAAATTTATGGGACTAGTAGAAGGATGACATCCACTGTAAGTACCAGCTTCACCTTGATTCCCAACCAGAAATACAGGCGCAGTAGCCGTCGCTCCAAACCATTCTGCAACACTGTGGACACAGATTCCGAATCACTGTCAACTCTCGGGAATTTCAAAGCACTGCCATTAGAGATCTTTCAAATGGTCTTGAAATATCTCTCAGGTGAGGTTCAGCTTGGGTTCCTGAAGAGCCTCATCACACACACACACACACACACGTAATGATAGTACTCAGGGAGCTCTTTGAAGTGTTCTTCTGCCCACCTTATATAAAGATGACAATTTAACAGATATATGCAAAATCCTGAATGACCATAATTTGTTGGTAAAGGAATTTACAGTAATGACATTTGTCTCTTACGTCTTTCTGAAGTCTCTTGGCCTCCTTGTACTGAGATGTATAGTAAAGTTCTTGACTACTGAGCAGTTGTGTTTTTGCAATAAAGGTTTACAGGTATACGGGGTTTTGCTTTTTCAGTGAAGGATATCAGCATGCTAAGCATGGTGTCGAAAGCCATCAGCAACCGCCTTATTAATTACATCTCAACCTCATCAGGAAACAGAAGGCTTTTACTGCAAGATTTTCATAACCTTGAGATATCTGGCAAGAGAGAAGGATCCTGTGTATTAGAACACTACAGATCTCTAGGTGACCTTTATAACAAGAATGGTAACAATTAGGAGAGAACTAAAATCAATTAAAGAGCTTCTACTGTGATATTTAGTGATTGATAGCAGTTTAAAATGGTGAAAACGTTTTCTGAAGTGTATAGGTGTTTGTGACCCTCATTGAGGCTGAAATTCATCCTTGTGCAAAGGACCAGCAACAAGGCGCATACACACTGAAGTCTCAATTAAGCTTTATGCATTGTGTGTATTTCATCATGAAAGAATTCTTTCAACATCTCTTAATATACTTTTAATCAACAACAATAATACATACATTATATAAGTATAGACAAAAATAACATATCTTTTGCTTCTTCCTTATTTAATTTTTAAAGAATATAAAAGGGCAAGAGAAATATAAAAGAGCAAGGTGAGTGGATCTCTCATGAGCATGAGAATGAAATACAAAGTCACGGCTGAGATACAATGCGAGAATCGGGCTGTTGCTGCCCAGGCTGTACTATTAGTTTCACCTGCGCAACTATAGCCTAGCATGGCAAAAAATAAATATAGGTCAAAATAATGTGACTAGTGAGTAGCACTGCATATTTTCATATAAAAAACCATTATTTTCTTTTTAAATTTTGCACTAAATTACTACTGAATCTTGGCAGCCAAATTCCCCTTAATCTCCCTCGCCTTCAATCAAAAGCAATGCAGTCTTTCTTCTCTTTTATGCCACTTGGACGGTATCATTTCTCTCCCTCCCCCCATTCACTGTAATCCTTTCTCTAAAAGAGAAACAAATGAAATCACAATTTGAACAATATTGATATAAGCCTCCTTAACTGATAAGGTCTCATAATTAAATTGATCCTGACAGTAAAACAAAATTATGTCAAGATTATATTCAGGAGCTAACTTTAAATTAAGAGATTCCCAAATTAAAAGAACAATGTCAAAGTTAATTGGGCCAAACATGAGTTCCCTTCAAATTTACATGGATTGTTTACAATATCTTACTGATAACTTCAGTGTTTATTTGTTTTAGTTTTAAAATGAAATCTGATTAACTAAATATTATGCCAAAAAATAGTCAGCACTGTTTTGTACATTGTAATAACAAACTTTGTGTTAGAAAAGACAACTGTTATTTAACTACTGCTGTATGAACTCATCATTATAATAAGCATAGTCATTTAAACATGACATACTTAAAATATGTAAATCAGTGCAAATATCTATCATCTACTCAATGTAAGGGCCCAATCCTGCTCCCATTAAAGTCAATGCCAAAATTCAGTGTACTTCAATAGGAGCAAGACTGGGCTCTAAGGATAAATTTTGCTTCTGTGTAGAGAGCCAGCACAAGGCTTATACACTGCATTAATCTCACTTAAACCCACAGAGTGAAATCCTAGCTACATTAAAGTCAATGGCAAAAAACTCTCATTGGCTTCAATGGGACCAGGATTTTTCACCCTCCAGTCTTAAATTGGACATGAGTAACACACAATTTTTGTGCTGTCCCTCTGCACAGGTGTGAATTTCACCATATGAAAGCAGGCCCAAACCTTTGCAATGGTAATAAAAAAGTTATTCCCAGGTTGACAACTGTACTCATGTTTGCAGTTATATTGTGAAAGACATTCATCTACTCTTTAGGGGTCTGATTACAAACCCAGTGAAGTCAATGGAAAGTTGATTCTTTGGGGGTTTGGATCAGATACCAGACTGATAAAGAAAATTATGTCTGCCATTTAAGAATGTTAACAACATACTTCCAGATTGGGAAAAGAGTCCATTCAAAATCACAGGAAGTGTATAATACACTTTTTGACATCACAGAAATAACATGTTCCCCAGGAGATGAGCAACTTAGAAAAAATGTGAGTACTCTTCTGTAGATTTCTTGCATTATTAACAAACAAGATATATGTGGTGTTCTACCAGATGTTTTTGAGGGGAAAGATTTGCTTTCCATTGGCTTAGAAAAATTGTTGCTTAGCAAACAGCTGTTCTGTACTATAATATATTCAAGCCCTTTGTATCCTAAGTTCTTCTAGCTTTGAATCTCATGTAGAAGAAAAAAGAAATTCTACCATCTAGCTATGTTTTATATTACAACAGTTCAGAATAACTTTTCTGTTTGACAATGTGGTTGGCTTAAAAGATTTTGGAAGCTCAGCTTTTGATGATGTAAATAGAAAACTAGTGCATCTTCTTCAAATGTTACTTATTGTGCCTCTCTTAACTGAAATATTTTTAACAGCTGTAATTAAAAAACCAATATAATAATTTTTCAGGGCTCCAGCTGTGACTCACATGGAATTTAAAGCAACTTAGTAAACAAATTATGTCATGAGAGCCTTGCACACTCCCCATCAGGCTTTCTGACATAAATGGCATCTCTATTACAGAGGCTAGCATACCCTTTTACAGTGCACAGCTCACCATAGGTGCTGGAACTAAGAGTGTGGGGGTGCTGCAGCCCCCCTGGCTTGAAGTGGTTTATATTATATACAGGGCTTATAGTTTGGCTCCCCTCCCCTCACTATAAAAATTGTTCCAGCACCCCTGCAGGTCATTATAATATACCACTTTCTTTTCTTGCAGAAATAGTATGGTATTGTATTGCTTGTGCAGTGTATTCTTCAACTACTCCAATTATTTTCATCATTTGAATGATTATGTATGTGTTTCTATTCACAGGTTTGTTGCTTAAAAGGTGTACACTACTACTGCCCACAAAAGACAGGCTAAAGTACATACACAAGATACTCTCAGAAGTAAGCTCACACTCATTGCTCTGTGCTGAATACTTCTAGAATCTTGTTTTGAACTATCACTTGCATCTATATTAATATTTAAATTTTAAAAATGCTGTTAATGTAATGATTTAAATTAATTCATTTAATTACTGACATATCTGTAATGCTCATCAGTGTAATATCATGAATTTACTAACTTGGAATCAGTCTCTTGTTGGTTAAAAATCTTCCTTGGATATTTAGGCTGATATTTCAAATCTTTTGTACCTGAAATTAGGTCCCTAAATCCATATTTAGGCATTTAAATAAGTGATCTGATTTTTCAGAGATGCTGATCCCCTAAAGCTTTAGACTGAAGTCAGTGTGAGCTGTGGGTGTTCAGAACTATGTCTAACTCTAGGCACCCACTGTTTGAAAAATATGACCTAGGTGTAGGATTTTCAAAAATATCTAAAGGAGTTAGTTGCCCAACTCCTAGTGAAAGTCAGTGAGTTAGGTGCCTAATTCCGTCACATTTTTAAAACCCCACTCTTAGTGAGTATAATCTTCTACAGAAGTATGATTTTTATGTTGAATTTTTAAAACAGGTCACCCAGTGCAAATAATATTTGCCACTTTGTAACAGAATGAGCATAGGTTGAAATTCAGCCCCGTGAAGAGAGCCTACAGAAGGTCTATATTCCACTTAAATTCTGCTTAGAGGGCAAAGTGGTGCATAATGCCTTGGGCAGGCTCTCTGCACATGGTAAATTTTAACCATAATTAATTCAAAACATTATGTTACCAAACTGTATTAGTTTCTGGAGGGGAAAATGGTTATACATAGCAACAGACATTCTTAATAAAATATCACATCTGTCTGAAGACTCTAAGGTGGTCTGAGTGAAAGTTCCCAGAGGACCAATGGCCACATCATAAAAAACATCCCTAATTGGCAGCCTTGTTGGGTGTCTCAGCAGAGATGCAAGGGTTGAGTGAATGTAGTGTAGAGAAAGAAATTCCTTATTAACCCTGGAGATAGCCCCTTGGGTCAGTGTTGTGGTAGATTAGCCGTGTGGGAAAGCTTCAAGCACAGAAATGAGTTTATTGCCAATTAAGCTACATTGATGAAATGAGGCAACGATGTTTTGTCTTTGCAGGTTTCCTGTTTTAAACTCAGTGGTTGCCCAAGCCCGTTGCATTGCTTGGGATTACAATGCTACGGAGTGTTTTTACAGGTATAGTGTATTTTTCAGAGAAGAAGAAGGCAGGTATCATTAATATAAAAGAAACCAAAGTTTGCCTTTTTAAAAATCTATCAATGCTGAAATACTCAGTCTTTTAAAAAGAGTGCAAATAAACATAATCATCATCCAGCTTAGTTATACTTTGAGAAGCAGTGGGCTGAAACTGCTTTGCAAGACATTTCAAAGTTTAACATGGCTTTCAGGTCCAAAAGAATACATTTATTCAGTACCACAGTTCTTTCTGGCTCTTAAAATAGTTAACGCTAAAGAATTTATCAGTCTGGATCTTATTATTAGCCAGTCTGGATTTTAATTTAAATTAGCAGTTTATTACCAAAGAATACACAGGGGGCCATTTCAGTACATTACTTCAAACATCAAATTCACAGCACTCTAAACAGGGATTCTCTGGTTTAAAGGCAACTGGCCCAAGGTCTGTAATAAAATGGAGGAATTGTTCTAGCTATTTGGGATGCAAATGTGGCCTGTCCATAAATACAGAAAAATTGATCATACATTTATGACTATAATAACAAGCATTGTGATTTGATTCTATTTATCTGTCCTTCATTTGGTGTCGTCAGACCTTGACAGCAGGCTGGGATGAGCTAGAATGCCATCGTGTTTTTAACTTCCTCTGTGAGCTGAGCAATCTACCCCGCAAAGTACAGACAGTTGTCAGCAGCAAACCAGGTAAATACCTGAAACAAAAATGTCCTGGAAAATACAAATGATGATGATAATAAGAGACTGTCATGGCAGCTATATCATCCTTTTGCTGTGAGTTCCGGAAATGGATTCAGATTATTACAGAGGAGATGCACCCCAGACTCAAGGATGGTTTGTGCCACATGATCCCTGCAGTACCTGATCCTTTCTTGATCCATATTTATGATGCTTTAGCTGCAGAAATGACAGAAAATGAGTGCTCTGACGCTGGTAACATGCTTGCATATAGCTGAAGGAAATCAGCACCATTAACTGAATTTAGTTGTTTTCTGATGAAAACAACTAATTGACTTTTATCTTTGGCATGTTCTGTGTGGTGAAGTACATCTCTTTGAGATGCAATTGATTTTGTTGGATCTTATAATTTCAATATGAAATGATATGTAAAATTTACATGCAGTGGACCTAATTCTCCACTGCATTACACCAACACCAGTGCAATCAATGGAGTTACACCAGCTTAAAACTGATGTGGTGCAGTAGAAAATCAGGACCAATATTTTATGCATATCCTGAAGCATTGCTCTAAAACCAAATATAGCCCCTCCAGAAATTCTCCGGCACAGTACTCAGTATTTCACTGGAAATGTTCACATGTGGCCTCCTGCATAAGTGGTTGTAGAAGGCAAGCATGCAATCAACTGCTTCTATTTACTCCTTTTGGCACCATATAATAGAGTCACAGGCAGAAAGAAGCTCAGCAAAAGTAAAAAATAACAGTGTGCCCCTGAAACAGAGCATGAGAAGTGGCAGAGAAAACATTGGGCAGGCAGCTAGAATCAGTGGTTTGAAGCGGTGCAGTGTGTCTATTAGACTAAAGCAGTCATGAGATAGTTATAGCTCAGAATTTCAGGACCTTGTGATCTCAGTTACTCCAATTTAACACTAACTCAATGGGAGCTATGCATCTAGAATCTTAAAAATCCCACTAGGCACCGATCTACATCTGTAGGAGCCTAAATACCTTTAGAAATCTAGCCCTATGTGCCCGTATAGCCTAAAAACCTATTTCCCTCTCTCTCCCCATCTTTATAAACATGTTGAAATCACCAAAGTGCAATGCCTGATGGATTTATAATATACAAATTCTCTTGTCCTAGGTAGTGCCCGAAAGCTTGAATTACGGATAAGGTTATTCTGTCGCAGTGTCCTGCTAAATCACTGGATTCATCAAAGTGATTCTGCATTTTGGCTGACTCGTATCTTAAAACCATGGCCAATGGTTAATCAAGCCCGGCTGTTGTACATCATTTTTGGGCCAGTCTCCTCTCTAAATGGTGAGTAAATTTATCATGATAGACCAGAATTTCTCCCTTAGAAAACAGGCTGTCTCACAGCCTGTGTAAATAAATGGGCTTTCAGGGGACCAGTGTAAGGGTTGTATGGAATGGATTCCCCCTCAGTCAAGAGGTAGGGCTGTATATCCTGGAATGTCTGTGTGGACACTACTATAGACCATAAGTTGTAGTAGGAGCAACAAACTCTCTTTACCCATCGTTGTGAGCTTTTGGGCCAAAGCGTATACACAAGTTGTGAACCCATTATTCTCTCTTCTGGTACTCCACTGCACACCCCACAACAGCTCTTCTGGATTCCTGTGGAGAGAGTTGCCATGGATCTTTTCAGCAGTGTTCAGAGAACTGTGGGGTGCTGTGTAGTTTCTCTGCTTTCTAGCTCCATGTATGGCAGAAACACAATGGTACACTTTGTTATGGGCCTTCTCATAGGCCAGGAAGATTTCACCCCCGGGGAAAAGCACCTGTGTTTATTGCATTTGACTTTAGAAGGGAACATTTACCTCCTATGCAGACTTATCATTCCTAATAAACTTACTCTTTTTCAAGATTTGACCACACTCAGTTCATATTAATTTGGGCAGAACTTAAGCTTCCAGGTAATTGCTTGGACACACTACTGAGAATGTTTAACAATGGTGCTGATTACTCGTGATTTACACCAGTGTGAGAGGGAAAATAAACCAATTAACCTCACTGATGTCACACAGAACATCTTAGCCATTTCCCAATACTTTTTTGTTTTGCTCCAGCTACATTACAGTAAACTCTTGAAGACAGAAACTCTGACTTTACTTACCAGTGTATGGCCATGCACTCCTATGATGTTACCTACAGGTCTGATTTTTCACAAGTTCTGAGCACACACAAATCCTGCTGAAATCAAAGAGAGCACCACCACCTCTGAAAACCAGGCCCTTTATAAATAATGAAGTATAAAGTTTAGAACAATTTACCCCTTACCTGTTTAGCATGGAGCTTTTTAAAATTGTTTATATTACAGTTCACGTGAAGAAATTACAGACTGTGTTTTCCCTCTCTATTTGCCTACACTTGTCATGTGAAGGTAGCCTTAGCATTGAACCAGAAGCATGTGTTATCGCCCTCTGAAATCACATTCTCTTTTTCTCACTTAAATATTAATTCTGTGTTTCCTTAAAGCATCCCGTGATTCTGATTCACGTTGCAGTCTACACTGTCCCTTCTGCCACAAGTGAGATGAAATAAAAAGCACTTGTACAAATAGGGATTTATGCTTTTGCCTGAATCACCGTTTCTTTTTCCAAGCCATGCTTTGAAGTCCCAGTATAGGTCTTCTTTGTTTAGCAAACTACATTGTCACTTAGTAGTGATTGTGATTAATGTTACCCAGGACATGTGGTTTGGCAGAAAATGATAGAAGGACCAACAGATGAGACCAGTTTAAAGGGTCTAGCTGATGCTATTAAACTACTGTATGACACAGAAGCTAAAGAGTGGACAGCAGATGATGTTATCAGTCTTGTGGATGAATTGTCAGGTATATTTTTGCCTTTATCATAGACTCATAGGATTATATGATCATGTCCTCCCAGACTAAAGAGATATGTGTCAGATAGTAAAAAACTGAAGCACATTGGGAATCTGAGTCCCCCCTAATCCCTTGCAGTAGCTGTACTATACTGGAAGGTCAATAAAACTGGAGGTTATGCAGTAGTCAGAGATGGAAGAGACCAGTGCTGCTTATAAACCAAAGCCTTTTTTCCCAAAAGTGAAACGTTTTAAGTAATAACATATGAAAAACTTCAAAAATAAGTGTTCTGTTATCATGTTCAAGAGACACTATAACACTGTTTAGGTCCAAAATTTAGGTTTTATTCATAACAAAGTTTTACTGAACTTTAATAGATATGTTTTCATGATTTTTTAAAATGTCAAGAAAAATTAATTTTTGTTTGACTTGAATCATTTTTCCTATAGCATTTGTACCCTGGGCATTCTTATTCTTGGGGTTGAGAACCAAAAAGTGACATTAATTAGAAATGAGGGAAACTAATGTATTTCCATTATCCAAGCTGTCAAATACAAATATAAACAAAAAAGATAAATAGCAAAAAGGTACACTAGATTTTTTTCAAATCTAATGCATGGTGGTTATTAATAATCCTGATAAAGACAACTTTTGGTTATCCCCAGAACTGATCCCATCCCATTGACTTTAATGTTAATGGTATTTGGATATTAACTGCTTGGCGTGCCATTTATTGGCAACCCTTTGGAAGAGAGGTTCCACTTGTAATGAATTTGCTGGGTCTGAGTCCGCAGCCCGGAGAGCTCAGGGAGAGGTACCATGCAGTTCTATGGGCCCCCAGTGCTCCCTGTGGAAAGCTCCAGCTGCAGGCAGGCTTGCAGGGCTGTAGCCAGGGAAGGAAAGCACTGGGATGTGCTGAGCCTGGGCCACCAGTGCCAGGACAGGACACAATCTGGAAGGGGCAGAGAGAGGTACTGTGCAGCCCCATAGACCCCGAGTGCCCCCTCTCCCCATGGAAAATCTTGGCTGCAGGGACTCTAATTGGGGCTGCCCATTGGGCAAGGATGCTGGCACCACAGCCCATCACCTCCTGTGTGGGCAGCAGGTTCTCGGCCACGGGGCTGCCCCATGCTATTGTCTCAGGTAAGGGCCATCTGCTTATTATTGGGAACTTTTGGATAATGGAAGCTTTATGCTGGGAACCAATAAGTTGGTAATAACTGGTATCTGCTGTAGTTTCATTTTTAATACAGGTCAGGACAAATTTTTTTTTAATGTGTTTTTTTCAAAACCTCTTTAAATACAAAGTATGGTGGCCTTTACTGAGAAAGACGCTGGTCTCTGAAAAGGAATCCATTCCAAAGAATCCATGATTTCGTAATTTGGTGGAGTTATGTCTTAAGTTTGGTTTGAGTTTGGAGAGATTGTATTATACATTTTATTATCATCAGCCTTTTACAAACAATCCCTATTGGCACCATAGTAACTCCATAGCTTCCAGCTGTGCTGCAGGTGTGTTTGAATGGGCTTTCTTCTCAAACATGTTGGATGGCTGTCAAATGCAGTGATTCATAAATTCAAATACTTCCAGAATTTTGTTCAGATAATTTTCTTTTGAGTTTAATTGTTTAATTGTAACCTACATTTTATAACTTTATATTTAACTAAATTATATTCAGTCTGTTGAATCATAGGTAATGAAAATCCTTTGTGTTTTATTATAAAAGTGGTTCCCCGGGAGTGGCTCATGGAGAATAATGCTCGCCTCCTCATCCTGAGTGGGAACAACATCTGTTTCACCTTCATGGCTAGTAAAGCTGTGAATGGGAGGGCTGTTGAGCTGGCCAGGCTAGTGGTCTTTCTGGCTTTGGTGAGTAGCACTGAATAGAATGTTTCCTGGCATTTTGCCACTAAATCTGCAACTCTGCTTTCCCAGGTCTGGGGCCTGATTCTCCTTCCACTTACACTAGTGCAACGGTTCTCAAACTGTGGGTCGGGACCCCAAAGAGGATCGTGACCTTCTTTTAATGGGATTGCAAGGACTGGCTTAGACTTCCTGGGGTCAAAGCCCAAGTCCGAAGGCTTCAGCCCTGGGTGGCAGGGCTCAGATTACAGGTCCCCCTGCCTGGGGCTGAAGTCCTTGAGCTTTGGCTTTGCCCCCACCCACCCGGGGTAGTGGGGCTTGGGTGGGCTCAGGCTTTGGTTCCCCGTCCTGGGGTCCTGTCATAATTTTCGCTGTCAGAAGGGGGTCATTGTGCAATGAAGTTTGAGAACCCCTGCATTAGAGTAAAGCAAGAGTAAGTACATTGAAATCAATGGGCCTGGTTCTCTTTTGCCCTAAGGCCCCTATGCACCGCTTGAAGGTAGCAGCTCTATCCCTAGGGAAAAATTATTCCAGCATAAGGTGGGAGTGGAGTTCTCCCACCTTCATAGCACTGATGGAACAGCTCTGCCACAGCACCCCCTCCCTTAGGCCCTGGAATAGATTCCAGAGCAGAACTGAAGTTGACTGTATTATGGGATAGTGCCTTAATTGTCTACTATGAATTGTAATACTTCAACTTGTGTTATTTTGTTTTTTACCTCACCACCATCCTGGACACATATTATAATATTTCTTGTATGTTCTAGGTCTGTGAGAAGGACTTGTACTGCATGGATTGGGCAGTAAAAATGATGCAGAAAGTCTGCAAGGTTTTCAGCACTCCAGGCGAAAGGAATAACTTCCTGCAGAGTGTGGAGAATGCATTTGCTCACATGATCATGGACATGCTACAGTCAGTAATGTCTGGTGAGTATCTATGCCTGTCTGCAACAGGTGAGCCCTTTCAATGGGACATGCTCACTAGCCAAGACTCCTCCAGAGTAGGATTTGGGAGCTCCTGTATCATCACAACTCCAGCCAGGCCCCCTTCTTAGCTAGCCAGAGCTACCCTGGAATGGAGTTCATTGGAAAAGATGGGCTAGTCTTTTTATAATTATAATGCTCTGTTGTCTGATTGTTTTGTCATGTGGATTGGGTTATTTTCAGCTGGTTTTGTAAAGTGTGTGTGATTAAGATTATGCTAGAGCACTTAGTGGTACAGCATTAGGAGAAGCAGCAAAGAGTCCTGTGGCACCTTATAGACTAACAGATGTTTTGGAGCATGAGCTTTCGTGGGTGAATACCCACTTCATCGGATGCATGCATTAGGAGATACACTTTTTGTAGGAAGAAATAAATATGCAATTGTTCAGTGATAATATATTGAACCATAGGTGCTCAAAATATGTAACTACATCCAGAGGGTGGGAGTGAGATCTGTATACTTACACTAAGAGACTCCTAGTGGTTTAGATGATGAAACTCACTTCATTTTTTTTAAACACATGACAAAAGTTTTATATCACTTATTTGATACATTTAAATCAGAGGTGCCCAAACTTTGCCCAAAGGATGGACACACTTTTATCTTGTCAGATGATAAGAAGCACTTAATTTACATAAATTCTGACTAATTGCAGATACCCTTTCCTTCTGCAAGATACAGGTTTGAAGACACTATGGTCCTGATTCTCAGTTGCCCTGCCTCTCATCCAGGGATGGTAGTAGTTTACATTCATTTTGCACTGTTCTGACATAGTAGCATTTTACACCCAGCTCTGCTCTCACTCCACATGGGTGTAAAGCAAGCGTTCTCAACCTTTTTTTTCCCTGAGGCCCCCACAACATGATATAAAAACTCCACTGCCTACCTGTACCACAAAAGCTGTTTTCTGCATATAAAAGCCAGGGCTGACGTTAAGGGGTAGCAACCAGGGCAATTGCCCAGCGCCCTACACCACAGGGCACTCCACAAAGCTAAGTTGCTCAGGCTTCTGCTTCAGCTCTGGGTGGCAGGGCTCAGAGCCCCAGACTTCAGCCCTGGCTTTCTTCCCCAGGCTCCAGTGATTCTAACACTGGTCCTGTTTGGCAGACCCCCTGAAACCTGCTCATGGCCCCCCAGGGGGCCCCGGATCCCTGGTTGAGAATCACTGGGAGGATGACACAAAGCACAGGGCAACAAGGACTCAGACTCTAGTAGTCCCCATGTGCAGTGTTCCTTTGTAATCCCAGTAGAAAACTCCTTGGAACAAGCTGGAGCATTGTATCTTGGGACCTGGAGTCCTTTTGGTCTGTCCTTCCATTCAAAATCAGAGTGACACAACTAAGTACTCACATATCAGCCTAAGCAGGCTCTGCTGCCCCTCTGCAGGTTAGCAATAGGCATGCCCCAACCCCTGAGCGCTCCGATCATCCTCCTGGAGTATCAAGCCCCTGTTTCACTGGACACTCAGTATTCATACATTCACTGCTCCCAAAGACGCGGAACACTCCAGCTTATCAGTTTCACCTCAGAGCACTGCTCCATTTTACACCCAGCACTTATATATGTTCATAGTGAAAACAAGCAGAAGTTTATTTAACAAAGAAGAGACTCAAATGATAGCAAGCAAAAGTATTGGACACAAATGGCAGCATATATAATGATAACATGAATCCTAGAACGTAGACTTGTTTAACAAAATACTGTCATGGCTGATAAAGTATTGCTCATCAACGCTTTCTAGCCAGGCAGGCTGTGATCCCTTTTTCATAAAACAAGACACATTGCCAGCTTGCCCCCGAGGTAAAGGATACAAGTGTGTTGTTTTGATTCCCTAGATATACAAATCCCTTCCTTTGTCTTCATTCACAAATGGGATGCCCCCTGCTAGTTGTTTTTTCCTGTATACTCCTTTCTTGCAGATTTTTTGATCTCTTGTCAATTTTGCAATCTGGATTAGTCAGTGGCTCAGTGTGCAAATGACTTACATTGAGAGAGACACAATACACAATGACCAGACAGAGAAATGAGGATCATGCTACCACCTTCCTGAAAACAACCTGACTGAGGCATGTTTTCTCCTGTGGGGAGGGAGAGCTCAGTGGTTTGAGCATTGGCCTGTTAAACCCAGGGTTGTGAGCCCAGCCCTTGAGGGGGACACTTAGGGATCTGGGGCAAAATCAGTACTTGGCCCTGCTAGTGAAGGCAGGGGGCTGGACTCAATGACCTTTCAGGGTCCCTTCCAGCTCTAGGAGATAGGTATATCTCCATTTATTATTATTAACTCCAAGGCTTTAAGAACATAATTTTCAGTATAGGTACATAACTTCTCAAATATTGTCAGTGTATACAGTTCACAACAATTATGATGACCAGTGGGCTACTAGCTTTCGGTAGTGACCTTGCATGCTGTGCTTTGGTGAATTATTGTGTGCATCTGACTTAGGGGATCCCTGTTAAACTCTATCCCCTGCCCTCTGCCAATTGGCATCAAGAGGTACCTGGGTCATACTTGGCCTCTGCTAAGATACTAAGTAGTTTCTGAGATCTTCTCCCTACAAATGAGCCCTTTGTTTTCATTAGCTATTGTTAATGCTTCCCTTCTGATGCTTAGGAGATCGTGATGAAGAAGACAGCAGCTTTTTGAATTTGTTCCACCTTGTGAATGCACAAGCTAACTTCCATAAGGAAATTCTGTATCTGACCATGAGAAGCACCTCTACCTAAATACTTCGAATTTCAGGCTTTTAGAGAATACTACAGTGATTCAGATAGGTGGCCTTTTTCTCCATTTATTTTCTCACACATAGAAAACAGTGTCCACCTACTTTTTAAATTCACTCTTCAGCAGTTGCTTGCAAAGTTTTAGCAGCTACGAAAATAGAAAATATAATAGCCAGTTAAATCTGGAGCTATAACCTCTGCAGAAGCTGTAGGAGGCTGACTGGAGATGCTAGTGAAATACAAAGTAGAAGAATTACTTAAACCTATGAAGACATATTGAGGCATAAGAAACTACAGCACAGTCCGTGCAATACACTTGTCTAAGCCTGTATGTCAGGATGTGCTGAGGAGCCTATCTGTGGCATTCCATGGTTTGGCTGTTATGGGCGGGAATACACACTGCATTCTTCTCCCACTGTGTATGTTTGGATACAAAATAACAATGACATAGTGTTAATATTTGATATACATCCACAAATTAAAGAATGTTATCTTAGTTCAGAACAGAAAATATTTTGCTCTTTTAATGTTGTTTTCTCTTTGGAATCCATTAAGACAAAACCAGTGTAATGAGAAAGGCATGGCCAAGTTTCTCCAGTTCAGCTCACACCTGGGTGTCTATAATTCACTCTTACATTCTTTGCTTCAGAACTAGATATCCTGCATGGATTGTGCATAAAGTTTCATCACAGAAGGAGACAGTCTCTGGAAAGAGTCCTAGTTTTTTAAGGAAGGCAAAAATTAGTTTGTTTTTTTTACAGCACATGCCTTTCAGCCATAAAGCAGAAGAAACTTCAAACTGTACCTTTGTGCTAAATATAATAACTGGATAGTTAAAAAAATTATATATCTGGAACTCCGCAAAGTTGAGGGATGTTTAATGCATGTAGACATTCTAAGATCACTGTTTTTTATTAAAGTACACAGATATGTATCCTATTTACAAAAAAAGTTTTATATTTCTGGTACATAGCTTTAAAAATTGAAAATATTTAATATGTACTAACAGTATTTATTTCATTTTGGATTAGTTACATGATGGTTATTTTCTTCATATTATTAAAATACCTTTTTCCCCCATCAGAAATATTTCCAAATTATTTAAATATGTGTCAAATTTTGCCCTTTGAGACAGCTGTTCATCTCCAAGAGGCAGATCCGCAGCTGGCATAAATTGTGGAAGCTGACAATTAACACCAGCTGAAAATCTGCACCTAATTGATTTCAATGGTAATGAGCTGATAACAACTCCTGATGTTTTCTGTTTAAATAGATCCTTTTTCTGAAACATACCCAAGGATAGAATTGGGCTGCATGTATGGGTGGGAGTGGAAGGTAATTTTTTTTGTTAACATTCACCTAGAAACTTAATTGTGCACCAATAGATGTCAGAGATGAAGCCATTCATTTAAAAACAAAATATGAAACATACTGGTATGTTTATTGTTTTTAAAATCCATGTTCTGGATTTTAAACAATATTTTAAAACACATTTTTGTTGTGTCTCTCTCTTTTGTGTAATAATTATTGACCTATTTTAAAATAAAATACAAAATAATGGGAAGGATCTGTACAGTCATTGTGATGCTTGTGCTGTAGCATAGTGAAAAAGATGCAATTATAAATGAGACAACACAAATATGTTGTAGGTCTTACACCAGTATATGCCAGTTCTAGAGACCCATGAGTGAACCATACCCATAAGTGAAGGCCCAATAGCAATAAATTGCAGCAAATCACAAAAATGTCATAAAATTGCAGCTATGCAAGAAAGTGAGGCCCTTTGATTTAATAGCAACATATGATAAGAAATACTGACTTCACCAATATTAGTCCACTCTCTTAGCAAATCTTCAAGGATTTTAAGTTTATGGGTGTGCCAGCTTGAAATGTTACAATGTTCCCAGTATTATAATGATTAGTGTCTTCTTTTTAATAGATACAATAGCTCAGGGAGTGTTTGGCATTAGTTTCAATTTCTTGGTGCTCCAGCCCTTCCTTCCGGAGATTTTCCTTTCCAAACAACTGAAGTTCACACCTCTTGTCCTGAAACAGGACTTCCCAAATAGGTTTGTTTAAACTGACTGACAGCCCAGCACAGCCAGCTTTGTAGCCAGACAGTCTTGTGTCAGGATCCCATTAGAGCTCCCAAATTTATTATTACTAACCATGTTTATTAGGGTAGTGCCTTCAGGCCTACCAAGAATGGGCCCTATTGTGCTAGGCACTGTACAAATACATAGCAGTAGGTGGCCTGCCCCAGAGAACTTACAATCTAAATAGACAAGACAGACAGCGTAGGGGAAGGGGCATCATTAAGCATCATTACACTGATTAAGTCAATAATCAAATGGGAGACTGAAGAAAACCCTGTGTGCTAAAGGAATTGGTGATGATGATAATTCAGGAGTTGGCACTTTTTCTTCTGAGTTAGTACTGAACTGGTGTCCCTATGATGTTAAAGGGGCACTGAACTCCTAGAAATGCTCAGTGAAATCTTGGACCTATTGAAGTCAATGGCAAAATTCCCATCAACTACAATGCAATCAAGAGTTCACCCTGAATCTGTTTGTATAGGAAAAGACAACACTTCTGATCACTAAAGATCACATAGTAGTTCTAGAAAGAGTAGGGATATTAGTCCTGATATCATGGCTAAATTTCATCGTGAGCAATTACATTTCTCCTACTTAAAACTCCCCCTGCAGTTTCAATTGGATAAGGGATTTGTCATTTCCCATCTTCAGCTGTTGTGTGGTGTTGGCAGTGCCTTAAACAGCTGCCACATTCCACTGCTGAATTAGTTGCATTTGGGATATGGCTAAAGTGATTGTTATGCATAGTTGGTTAGGTTGCTAAAGTCCTTTGGGGAAAGAAAGCATTTATGGAAGGATATAATTAGTGTCCCTGTTTTACATCCAGCTGAGGAGCCATTCCACACATTCCTTGCTGCTCTCTGTCTTTATCACTTTAAATTGTTGAAATCAGATATACAGACTCATGAAACTGAGGTTATTGAACATTTTATTTATATTCAAGAGTTGCTTCCCATAACATTTAGAGTTTCCATTTTAACTGCTTTGTGGGGAAGGCGAGAAGAATTAGGTTCCTCATTTTGGGTGTGTCACCCTTTTTAAAGCCCTGACTGTGACTCACAGTTGGGCCCTGGCAGTGGCATGCTGTGTAATGCAGTTTGGGCTGAAGCAGATGCACTGGAGAATATCAGTTTTGATCCACAGGCAAATATATACACACTGTACTTCTCCCTCGGGAAACTTTGTACTGACAGGAGATTGTACTATGTCAGGTTCTCAGCTGGCACAGATAATTATAATTCCCATCTTTATGTAAACATTTTTTTGTAGAAAGTCTTATCAACAGATATCAATTAATTCTTGCCACTTGAACCCCAAAAGTGCTTATATAAGCCACAAACACTACAATTCAGAGTAAATTTCCTCCTAATTACAGTGGTGTCATGTGAGTTAAGGATGCATCAAGCTTTTTTCCATTACAAAACTTCTATTTCCAGGGGTGTATTGCTTCCCAGCAAGAATTAACTGCAGGGGGAGACCAGCCATACAAAAATCTTACCTTCTAGGAGGGTTGTTTTCATTATACAATACAATCTGAAATAAACATTACATGTGATGCTTATTACACAGTAGTGGTTGACTAAGTCTTTCATGTTGTTGGTTTGCATTCCATTTTTAACCCCAGAAAACTGTTTGCATTTGTCCAAAATAAAAAGTGTCTGTTATAATCCCGTGTGTGGACTAGCAGTCTGGAGGGTGAGGAAGAATTAAACATGACTGCAGTGGTCAGGCTAGTGCTCAGATGGATATGGTATACCTGCACCGCTCACTGCTACTGAGTCAAAATTCCTGCTCCCACTCCTGAAGTGTTCTAGCTAGTTGCCACCCTCCACCCCAGAAGTAGCTGCATTTAAGCAATACCCAGTGATAAGCAGTGAGTGATCAGTGAAAATGAAAGGTGACATGTCTGAATAAGATACTATTGTGATATTCAGATTTTGCTCTAATTTTGTGTTGTTTTCTTAGCTTTTTTAATTTTAAGTAAAAAAAATATATATACTTTCTAAAACTAAAAAACAGCAGGTACTTATCCCAAGGGCGGGGGGTATCTATGTGGCCACAGAACAATGAACAGTTACATTTCCTTAATACCAGCATGGCAAACAAAACAATACACTACTCCATAGTGAGGTTTCATTATCGCTCCCTCTCTCTCTCTCTCTCTCTCTCTCTCTGTCCATTCTTGAGGCCAGGTTACTTTGTATTTGCTCTTCAAATGCATTACAACTCAGACATTCTGCCAAGGGCATTTATAAGTCTTGACATCTGCACTGTCCAATGGCTGCTCTTCCTGGGATTTTCCTCTCTCCAGCTGCTCGGGAAGCGAGTTGCTTGCAAAGGGTTAACTCTTTCTCCAGATGGCTCTGGCATTGCTGCTGCTGCTGCTGAGGATAAGGTGACACTTCTCTGACCCAGGCCTGAGAGCTGCAGAAACCCCAAACATGCTTAAGGATGGGAAAACTGCACGTATATAAACACAAGTGACAAAAGGCATCAGATTTTTTATCAACTGGGCAGCAAAGTGGGAACGTGGGAGCTGTTGCTAAAATGATAAGCAAGAGCGCCAGCTATTGCAAAACACCCATCTGCCTCCATTCAAAGCATGCAACCAGACTCGCTTATTTTATCTATAACTAACATTATATTTTACTTCTTTCTCAGTGGGACCAGAAATCGCTAGTGCACATAGCATGGTTATTAAAGGCAGCGGAAAGCCCTTGATTTGATTGGGAGTAACTGATAGATAGAGCTGGAGGAAAATATAATAGATTATATATATTTAATCAGGCTGCTTAGAATAGTTAAACAAAAAGGTGTCTCTCTCCCCCCACATCAGCTACTGTGCAGGAAACGGCTGCTGTGATGCCAGCAGCATGTCTGGGTCAGAAAGCCTGTGAGAGCACTGGCTGAAAACAAGAGCATTGCAAACAAAACTAACCATCACCTTATTCCCCAGCAATTAAAATGGTTTGGAGCAAATCCTCACCTGGACGATGCTTTGATTGGCAGGATGGATGGCTGCTGTGCTTCATCCTTCCCTTGCACTGCTGTTGGAGCTCCTAGAGCAGGTAGATGATATAGGAGAGGATCACCAGGCCGATGATGGCAAAAAACATTAAGATGAAAATATCCAGCATGGTGGATGTGGCGGAGGCAGGGGCACAGGATTCCTGTTTGGACTGCAGGGGAGGGAGAGCCTGAGCGGCAGATGCTGCTGCAGTGAGGGAGGCAGGCAAGGTGGCTGTAATGGCAGAGACGAGGACTAGCCCAGATCTCGTTCCCCAGCCCCCACAGTATTTCCCTCCTCTCCCAGCCGGAGGACAAGGAGCCATGCCCAGGACAGAGTGAGGATGCCTGATCAGACTGAGCTATCGCTTTTCATCAAGGACCACAGCAGAATTTTAAAAAAATGAAAAGGAGGGGTGGGAGTGGAGAGCAAAGGTTCAAACTAGGGAGGAGCCCCCTGGTTCCTAAGGATCTGACTGTACACAAAGGGGCTCAGCCCGCAGCCGAGCTAGCAGGAAGAGTTGCTTTGCCACCCGCTGTTTCGAACAGACCAAGCGCCAGGCTGCAGCTGGTTCAGAGGAGGCTGAGCTAAATGGATGCGTTGCTGCTAATATTTGCAGCTATGGGCCCTGGCTGGGCAGAGTCACAGGTAGGAGCGAGGAAATGGGACAGCCCATTGGGGGCTGGTTTTGTTATAGCTCAGATGTTTATTACTAGCGGTCTTGTTGTGGGGCTCGCTTTTAAAGCCCAGTCATCACTGCAGCATGTCTGGATAGTTTGGTGCCTTTCAGGGCATCCCAATGGAGGCCTGAGCTGCCCTGTTAAGGCATCACCCTTGAACATAGGGCTCACTGTGTGTTTGCATGGCTGGCTGTAGAGAGACAGTGAGGATGAGACAAGCCCCAGGACAGCCCCTGGTTGCCTTCCCAGAGCCAGCTGTTTATAGAATGATCCACACAGGGCTCCTCTCTTCACTCTGTCATTAGTGGCAGCGGGGGACGGGCTATTTAACTGGGGATGTGGTCTTGCTTTCTGCCTATGAAGTGGTAAATGGGTTCTTAGCTCCTCACACATGCACTGAGCCCTGGGGAAGGGTGAGATAGATAATTATTAAAGTAGGACCTAGAGGCACCAACTGAGAACAAAGCCCCGTTGCGCTAACTGCTGCTCAGACACATCATGAGATACAGAATTAGCTAAGTTCATGGAGGATATGTCCATCAGTGGCTATTAGCCAAGACACTCAGGGCTGCAGCCCTATGCTCTAGGTTTCCCTAAACCTCAGACTGCTAGAAGCTGGAACTGGACAAGAGGGACTAGATCACTCAATAAATCACCCTGTTCTGTTCACAGCCTCTGAACCATCTAGCACTGGCCACTGTCAGAAGACAGGATACTGGGCTAGATGGACCAGTGGTCTGCTCTAGTCTGACCAGTCTCATGTTCTTATGTCCCAAAGAGCTTACATGCAAGACAGTCAAATGCCACGAGACAGGGCATCTTATCTGCAAGAGGGAAACTGAGGCACAGAGATTTAAGTGATTGCCCAAGGTCACACAGGGAGTCTGCGACAGATGGAAGAATGGAACCCATATCTTCAGAGTCTACTGGCCACAGGAGTACACTCCCTCTCAGTGACTCACACAGAGTACGTCTACACAGCAAGCAGAAACCTGCAGCATTTCAGAGCCTGGATCTACAGACTGGGGCTCGTGCAACAGTGCTAAAAACAGCTGTGAAGCAATTCTGAGCCTAAACCTTTACACAGCTAGAGTCCCTAGACCCGGGCTCTGAGACTCGCTGCTGCAGGTTTCCACTTGGGGTGGAGATGTCGCTGGTGGGTCCTGGTAAGTCAGTTATAGAACTGGGAGCCAGGGCTCTTGACTCCCAGGTTGATGCCTTTCCCTTGGCATGACAAGCAAAGCCATTTTGATGCAGTGACGTGGAACCAGTTTAAAAGGGGACCTGCAAAACTTTTCCTTCTTCGGAGTCTGACGCAGCTACTCCCTGCTACTTGCTTTAATTTCTCTAGAACACCCATTTTCATGGGAGGGAGTTAAAAGTAATGGTGACCTTTTCCCCCCTCATGTAGGTCCATGTAATAGTCCTCTCTCTCTTCTTTCAAGGGGACTTTCTACTCCTAAATCTTTCAGGTATCCTTGAAAATCCCACCTTGCATGGCTCCAACAGCCAAAGTGAAGCACTAGCCGCCACCTTCTTTCTGACAATAGGATTTAGTCACCAGCTGGAGGAATGATGGGCTACTTAGGAGGTATTCAAAGTTCAAGTGTGACCAGGTACACTGGAATGGGAGTTTTCCCCTCTATAGGAAAAGGTCTCCAATTTGACCAATTAACTTGATGTCTGCAGCGATTGATAATTGCTACAGAGAGGGCATAGAAAGCCAGGAGGTTTTGCCAAATGTTTTACCTTGCTAAACTCACCGACTTCTATCGCCCTCATGACAATGGTATCTGAGAACCTCATTCGGAGATTTATCCTCCCCTCTGTGTAGAAGGGAGGTATTTCCCCATTCTGCAGAGGTGTTGAAGGCACACAGGTTAATGAACAGATATATGGGAGACCAGACCTCCTATGGGGTGCAATGGGAGCTACCAGATACTTAGTGTAGTGGAGCTCTGAAAATTGGGACCAGGCAGCTAAAGGTTTGGTGTAGGGCCCAGATCCTCAAGAGATGTTTAGGTTTGTAACCGATTTCAGTGGAACCTAAATACCTGTAAAGGATCAGGGCCTAAGTGACATGCTAACAGTCACACAGGGAGTCCATAGCAGAGCTGGGAATGAAACCCAGATCTCTGAAAGCCCAGGCACAACCATTCTCCTCCATAGCAGCAGGGCCGGCTCTACAGTTTTCGCTGCCCCAAGCAGCGCGACGAATTGCTGCCACGGGCGGCGGGGACAGTCCATGTGCCCTTAGGGCGGCAGGTGAAGCCGCCGTGGACAGCTAAACATAGATGCTGCCGCCGAATTGCCGCTGCCGCGGAAAAGCGCCTGCTGCCCTAACGGCGCACGGACTGCCCCCGCAGCCCACGGCGGCAATTCAGCGTGCTGCTTGGGGGCAAAACAACAGGGACTCCCGCCCCTTGCACGTTGCCACCCCAAGCACCAGCTTGGAATGCTGGTGCCTGGAGCCGGCCCTGCATAGCAGGGACAGAAGTGGCTCTGAGCCAGGCAGGCAGCTATTAGGAATGGACTAGAAGCCTGGCTGTTGATTTAGCTCCCAACAGACTTCACTGGGCACCACACTGCGCCCATGAAATCATGTCACTGCAAAGTTGTTTTTAAAATATACAAAAACTGATTCAAATTCATTTCCTTTGTTACTTGTCCTCCCTCTTCCAGCACAGCTGGTAACCCGTTTAAAGCCAGAGGAAAATTTAAAAAAACACAATTAAGACCACAGCAGTCAGCAGGTAAAAATTATATTTTTATTTTAAATTTGAATAAGAGGATTTGTTGGTTTGTTCCACTGAATGGTTCATTAAAAAGGCCAAATACATTTCATTTTCTGGGGGGCGTTCAGGCCCATCGGAAGAAATATACAGACAAAAAACCCACCAATAATAATAAAAAAAAAAGATCTAAACCCGGCACTGAAATGCAACTTGGAAAGCTAAGATGTAAGACTTGTTTGTTTAAAAACAAACACACATTAATGAAATGGTTACAATGATGCAAATTTAGCTTTTATCTTTTTTTTTTTAAGATTTTACTTATTTATTTTAAATACAGGTTTAGGTGCTTTTTCAGCTATGAAAAAAAGGCAAAAAAGTGCATAAGTCAGAGAGAAGGCAGAAATCAAGCAGTAAGATGTCTGTTTTCCATGGCAGAAGGAAAAAAAAGTGGGGGGCAGGCAGGAGAAGGGGAGGATAGGGACAACAGTGTCAAGGTAGCATTAAAAAAGTTTTAGGCCCAAAAACTTAAGTTTCCTGTGTTTTCATTTGGTCCATTAAAAAAGGTTTATTCACATTGTTACTTCCCCCCTCCCCAGACAACTGGCTCTAAGAACAGAGTATTCGTAATCAGGAATGTGCACCTCTCCATTCCCCCAGGTCTTGTGCTCACATGTTTCAGCATCACCAAGGATTTCAATTCCCTGCAGCCCATCGCTGCCACTTTTATGCTCTGCCCAAGGCTGGCTGCATCTCCTTTCACCCACGCCCCTCCCAAGTCTCCCACAAGCCCTTAGATGAACAGGAAAGCTGGTTAAACAGAAGGTTCACCATTATCCCCAGCCCTGCTGCTAGCTGGCTCGTCCAGTGGGATGGAACAGCTCAGAAACCATTTTAGTACAGTACATTGATCTGGGGACAGGAGATGAGAGACCCTCTTGCCCATACAAGCTTCAGCACTATAGCAACTACCAGAGAGAGACTAGGAAGTGACAGGTTTCAGGGCTCGCTGCTGCTACTCTCCCCTTAGGCCCTCTCACTCAAACATTTCACCTTCAATTCAGTGTCCCTTAGGCACGGTTCTGCCTCTCCATTGTGCTTCTGGAAGTGAAACAATGAGCACATGAGAAAGAGGAGAGGCCATGTGTGGAGTCCTCTTCCATATTTCAGGGGTGGCTTCCCCATTTTAAGAACCTAGCAGCCTGTTTCTCCCTTCCCCCGAAAGGGCAGCACCAAGGTAAGAGTGTACAGAGCAGAAGTGGAAGTGTACAGAGGGGTAAACCCGGAACAGTGCACTGGGATCGAGCAGAGGTCTCCAGTGCGCTCAGTGAGAAAGGGGCACCCATCAGGGAGACTCTGGAAACTGACATGCTTCTCAGCTTAGTCCCCACATTGACTCTTAAAGCCAGATATCAAAACTCAATTAAAAATTACAAAACATTTAACCAGGCCTGTCTGCTTAGAACTTACAGACCACCTCACCGCATGCACCATAAAAAGCCTCCCCTGTAATGCACCATCAGGTCAGACTCCCCTGGGATAATGAGGGCCGTAATGCTACATGGAATTCCAGCTGAGAGGGAGAAAGGCACCAGGGAGTGGGGGTCTCAGCATGCCAAGGCAGAGAGGGCAGCAGAGTTGATCCACTGGGGAAATGTGGGAGGATTCGCAGCTAGTTATTATCAATGCCCAACTTCCTTCACCAAGGACAACATAGCACCATCTTCCCTGCATACAGATTTCCAGTTATAGTGGCCCCTGGGCCCAAAACATTGGCTTGGGTTGGGGATGTGCTTTGAAGTTTTGGTCCCTGATGCGATCCAAGCCAGCAGCAGCCTGGAACGTCTACCACCAGCCTGGACCCAGTGAGAATGCAGAGAAGGTGAGGGTGGAATGTATCTGTTCATTGCCCTTCCTGGTCCCGTTGCCACTGACCCTTCCCCTCCGCGGAGAGAAGGCTGTAAACATCCCAGCTCAAACTGGAATGGAATTGGAACTAGAACTGGCCCTGCTGCCCCTGGGAAAGGCACGGATGGAACTGGCTGGCTCTCTCTCCTCCTTCCAGCTGAGGGTTGGCTGACTGTTGTGTGGGGAGGTTTGTTCTACTGAGAAAGGCACATGCCAGTGCAAAGCAGAAACTAAGTGGAACTTGGTAGAGCCAGTCCCTGGTCTTTGCCCCCCAAAAATCCCCCAAGACACCTCGTGCCTTTTTCACGACATCTCCCCCAGCCACTCATGTGGCAGAATCTCTCCCATGGTCAGCTCAGTTCGTTCATGGACATAGGATGAAAGCAGAGCTAGACTGAGCAGTCAGTGGCTCCAAACAGCCATGGGGCAGGAGGTAGTGAGGGGGCACTAGAGACTAGGAACCGCTCCCCAGACCCTGCTCCACACGGCCACGCAGACAGGGAGTTCATCCAGCAGCAGGGATGGGAGAGCGAGCAGTGACCCTGGCTGAAAGCTGCTGAGCGAGGTGAGACAGAACCCTTCTATGCAAGAGATCAAAAGGAATTTGCTGCTGCAAAAGGTAGAAGCTGATTGGAAGGCACATGGGCCCTTCCCCTCTACTGGAATGGTATTTGGTTCTAGAGGGGGTTCTGGGTATTGCTTTCCTCCTCACCCCCCACGGGGACTCCTGGATGACCATGGGGGAGGCAGGGAGTCACCTTCTGCCCCTCCCCATAGCTCTCAAACACAAGCAGCTCATCCAGCCTCAAGCATAAGCAGCCCATGGGCTACTCCTCACTCCCAGGGCAGCCGTAATCACCCCACAGAGCGTCGAGAAGGCCCAGAGATGAGATGGCCCAATCCAGGGGAGCTCAAATGGCATGGCCAGGCCTGTGCGATGCTGCTTTTGAGAGCCCTACCCTGTTCGAAGGACCACAGCCCCAAAGCCCCACTGCCTGCCACTTCTGCCTCTGTCCCCCTCAAACCCTGGGGATCCCAGCACCTCTGCAGGCAGTGACACAGCCCCAAAGTCAAGGAAAACGCTAGAGGAACAGAGCGAAAAAAGATTAAAGGTTAATCGATTGATCTTAGATTCTTTGGAACTAATCTTTTTTGTTTAAGTTGGTGAAAAAATGAGAAGTGGAAGGGGGAGAGAGAGAGAGAGACTGAATGGAAACATTTAATGGTGGCAATGAGATGGGAGAGGCGACTGGGGATGGCCCAATGCGAGATCCCTGCAGGCTTCCCTGCTGCCAGCTAAGCCCTCCCTCCAGGTGGGAGGTACTTATGGCTCTAGAGAAGGGGATCCCCACTAACCCCCTCCCCTAACTTGCTGTTAAGGGGACACTTCCTTGTCATTTGTCCCTTGCTGCCCCTCCAGCTGCCTGGCTTGGGCCCCAGCAGAGGTGGGTGGGTTTGGTCCTATCAGACAGGTCAGCTGGGATCCTTCTTTAGCTCAGGATGGCAGCGATTCCAGTTGCTTTCCTCATATTCCCTGGGGATGCAGGGCATGCGCCTGGTAGCTAGGCCCCCACCCCTTCAGAAAGATGGGGGTGAAGGGCGAAGAGATTAGAGGAGGGAAGCTGCAATGCTGGGGCCAGCCTGAGTGGCCCCTGGAGAAGGTTCCCCACCTAGTCCCAACAGAGCTATAATAGCTACAAAACAAAGCTAAATTGGCAAGAGAAACCAGAGCCCGCTGCAGAGTACGGATGGGCCAGAGGTGCAGCTCTGATGGAGTAATGGCAGAACGCGGCAGAGAAGGGATGCTGGGCGAGAGAGACATGACAGGGGACCTCAGGTGGGCTGGGTGCTTCGGGTGTCACTCCACGCCCCCTCGGCCACAGCTCAGATGGCCTCCACGTAGTTGGCAGGGAGCATGCCGGTGTCCCCCGTGCGCTCGACCGTGCCGTACATCCAGCCATCGTCGATCTGCTGCACGTTAACGATGGTGTCCCCATCCTGGAAAGAGACCTCGTCTTCGTCAGCAGCGTTGTAGTCGTAGACTGCACGGAACCGCTTCTGGGGAGCAGGGAGAGGAGGGTCAGTGACACGTAGGAGCTCTAGCTCCCCCCACAGCCTGTTCATGGCAGCAGCCCCTGCTCTCCTTCCAGCCAGTAAAGCCCCCCCAGAGCAGCTGAGGTTTCTATGGGGAAGAGCTTGCAATCAAGGGGAGTTGAGGAGCATTGAACTTTGAAGGATCCACTCCTGGGCTCTGTAGCAACAGCTTCACTGGTCAGCGAGCTGCGGGGCTGGGCCCAGCTCACAGCATGCCAGTGCAGGCCAGACACTGGGCTGGAGGGCTCAGGAGGCAGAGTTCAAGCTCTTCCCCCACCATGGGCCTTAGTCAGAGAGCAACCAAAAGGCAAAGTAAGGGGAGACCAGGAGCATCAGCCCTGATAATGGCTGCAGTAGGATAGCACAAGGGGTGCCCCCCCCCCCAATCTACCTGACCCTCACCCCCATGCAAGAGGGTTTGCAGCAGCTGGGATAGGTTGCATGACTGCAGAAAAATGCTGACCTGCACTAGCGGCCACTACGGGATCCCGCCAACTAGCGTCAGCGCTTGGTAGGTTAAGTGCTATTGCCGCCCTTTGGGCTATACTCACTCCTCCTCCTCCTCCTCCTCCTCCTGAAGGGGCATTACGCTGTGTAGAGGCTGGTGCTGCAGGCTCCTTGAAGCCATAGGACTGAGATGGAGGCTGCTGCTGCTGGTAGGCTGAGAGAGAAACAGTCCCGGTTAGTCGTGGCAAACCGCCGGAGTATTGGGTTATGGAGACCCAGAGCCCTGCATCTCTCAGGGATGCTGCCCTTCTTTGTAACGAGCCTCACTCATAGCTTGGGCCGGGGGAGGGGGCTTTAAGGGGGGAGCCACAGGTGGGCAGACACGTTGGGAAGAAGGTCCGCATCACTGGGCATGGACTTCAATAGCCCCACTGCAGCCAGCGAACTGAAACCTGGCTTCTTTGGGGCTTCGGCGTCAGAAGATGAAGGTAGAAGGGGGAGGTTGTGCAGGAGACAGGCCGTATCTGAGTAATCAGGGCTCCCCCCAGAGAGTGTTCAGAGCTCCTTACCAGGGCTGCTGGGCTGGACTTGAGGAGGCGGCTGATGCTGTTCCACAGGTCTCCTGTAGTTGGCACCATCCTGGGAGTTCCTGCGTTCCATATCACCACCCTCGCCGCCACTTGGGCCCATCCTGCTCTTCTCAAACTCTTCATGGTACTTGATCTACAAGAAGAAATTTAGAATTAGAACAGTTCCAGGGGGCTCCTGGTCCAGATGGGGGCTCCTGGCCCAGATGGGGGCCTGTCCATGCCAGTCACAAGGTCTGCCCTTGGAGAGCAGGTTTTAACCCATTAAGAGTGCTCCCCCCCCCCAGAAAAAACCCCAGTTGCATCAGACCTATTAGCGCAGCAAAGACTAGATCCAGGACTTTTACAATCCCCAGGCAACGGCCCCAGCAAGACCTCACCTGGACCAAGCCTCAGTGCAATTGTCTAGGTGCACTGGGCGCTACTCATGGTGCTGTGTGCTGCAGCTGGAGAGGCCATCTTTGGGGTCATTGATCCCACAGCCCTTTTCACAAGGGGCAGCTAGAATCCGGCCATGACATCCAGGCTACTTACGTTCTGCCCACCTAGGATTCCACCAGGCAGTTTCAATGGTGTAGCCCTCACTGCCTGTCCTGAAGCAGGATGTCCGACAGTTCTGTCCCAGCCCAGAGCTGCAGCGCAGCCACTCCTACACGCTGCCTGAAAAAGGCTGCATTGGGGCCGCTCGAGAACTATGGCTATTCATGTGCCAGTCCAGCAGGTGGCACTGCAGACTCTTGGCAATTCCAGAGACAACCCTGGTTGGGGGAAAGGAGTCAGGCATCCTAATCCCCTCCGCCCAGCTGGAGGGTTTGACAAACAGGGGAGGCGATGCTCTCCCTATTAACACACACATTAGGTTTGGACAGATTCCTGGCAGGTGACATCCTTTTCCTCCTGCCGCCCAGCATCAGTTCCTCGCCTTTGCTGCACTCTTCTAGGGCCCTTAGCTGAGGGGCCCGTTTGTGCCGCTGTATGCCACCCAGGTCTTCACGGGAAAGGAGCTTTCCGGCCGTCTAGGCTGCTGCGACCCCCGCCCAGGATGCTGGCCAGCGTTGTCACTGTTCTTGTACTCCTCCCCCATCCGGCACTAGCCACCTGCTGTCCCATCTTATGCACGGACTGTGAGCTCCTTGGAGCCCGGCTGCAGTGCCTACACGGCCCAGGCACGGCCCAGGACCCCTTGTGCTAGAGTTCAGCAGTGTACAAACAGCGCCCCATCACCCAACAGTGCTCGAGCAGGCCTGCTGAGACAGCTGGGAAGGGGCAGCGATGAACAACACTGCTAGGCCCAAGTCAGCTGATGGGCGCTGCTGGACTCAGGGCTGGCTCCTAAGCCTCCCTCAAAGGAGGCTGGCCAGGCTCACGGGGCAAGGCCAAGGGGAAGGATGCCACAGAGATTATTCCAAGACTGCAGCTCTAAAAAACAGGTTGTAAATCCTCCCCACCCCTCTCCCATCAGCCCAGTGCAGCTTTCTGGCCAGCTCAGCAATGCTGGGGACAGTAGCTGGACGATGGCATCCCCTGGAGTGATAGTTGTGTGTGTGCGGGGGGGTGTATATGAAGTGTGCTATAGTGGATCTGCCATAATGGCAGTAAGGGCAAGGGGGATGAGGGGAGAGAAGACTCTGAAGTGACAGGATGAAGCAAGGGGCCTGCAGCCCCTTCTATGCCAGTCCTAGAATCCCCCCCGTACCTCAATGCCAACCACAGCCCCCCTGCTATTCCAGACATGGGCTCCCCAGGCAGCTCTGCCAATGCACCTAGATTGTGATTTGCAGCAGCCCTGTCTCTTCGCATTCCCAACAGCTTCTGTCTGAGGGTGGCGGGTTAAGGCCAGGAACGCTCTGAGGTGGTTTATTTGGTTCCAGCTCATTTCCACTTGTGACCAAGGCAGGGTTTGGACCTAGGTCCTCGGAAGAAAGGCTAATGCAATAGCCACCTAGCACCAGCCTCCGCTGCGGCCCACTTCTCTCCAGTCCCCCCAGCGTCCTTGGTCCTCACTGACGCTTAGCGAGGGAAGCACACACGTGGAGGGGAGGACACCCTTTTCAGGCTGCCGCAGGCTCTCGGCATGGCTGCACTTTACAGCCTCACACCATGGGAACGCCTCCAAGAGTGGTGAGAAGCTACAAGCCTGCAGCATCCCCTGGGCAAGAGGCCTCAAATCTCCCTGGCCTGACAGAGGCTGCGGAGGAACGTCCATCCCCTGCACCCCCCAAAATCTGGCTCTAAGCAGAATGCAGGCAGGCGTGCCTGCAAGTGTTAGCTTCTCTCCCTCCCTGACCCCTGCTTTGTCTTGTGCTTCAAGTCAGGACAGTATTCAGTATGTGTGTTACAGCAGCACCTAGAAGCCCCAGTCAAGAACCAGAACCCCGCTGTGCAGGGTGCTGTACAAATAGTGCAGCTGTGATTGTAGCTGCATTATAGGACATCTTGAACACATCCCCTGATGCTGTGGCAGCAAGTGCAAAGGGGGCTTTAAAGCAGAGAACAGGCCCCCAAACCAACCCCAGATGTGGTCTTCACTCAGTTACATGGAGAGCCTGGCATGTAGCCCCTATGTCCTGCGTCTCCACTCAGAGCCCCACCTCAGCAGGTACAGCCCTTCTGGTCTCCTTCACACCTCTCCTGGGATCTCAGAACTGCTCCTTCAGCAGCTTGCCTCGGAGTTACTTAATTGACACTTAGGCCCTGCTCACACCAAGATTAGAACCATGCTTGAACACAGCTGGCAGGGGTGTAGATTGTGTCCCTAGCTGGTGCAGACAGCAGTTTCTCTGACAGCCACATTGGCTGAACTGTTAACAACAAAGATATAGGCAGCTTGGGTAGCCATGGTGCCCTCATACACAGTCAGGGAAGCAGGGCTTTGAACTCTGCTAGCAGCAGCGGCTGCTTTTAACAGCTGTCACTAGAATGGATCTGAGGGCGGTGTTGGCTCCCTCGGTCTTCAGGCTGCTCTGGGAGAATCCCTCGCTCCTGGCTTTGGCCTCCAAGGCACAGTGGCTCAGCCTCAGATTCCTGGAACTGGGAATACTCCCAAGCACCCAATTAGGGCCCTGGAGCTTGGCAGCTAAGGAGAAGCAGAGAGGCTGCTGTCCAGGAAATCAGAGGGCAATTACTCCATTCAAATGCTGCAGTATTTGTAACAAAGTGAGACAAACAGAGGGTGTGGGAAGGGAATCCCAGCAGAGGATCTAAACAGAGGGCTACAGATTAGATTCATCTCACCCCACCTCCTCAATTAGGTTCCCCGCATTAACCCTTTGAATGCCAGCTCTCAGACAGCCAGAAGGAGCAGATTATCTAGCCACAGTCTGGAGATGTTTTGCAGTAAGGTTTAGAGGAGGTCCCCGTTACCCATCATGGGTGCAAGAGCCCCCACACCACCCAGACAGCATATGGAGGACAGAGACAGGGATGAGGCCATGCGCTAGGTGGCAGATTCTCAGTCAGACCAAGAGGGGCAGGGTTAGTCCCCTCTATTGTACTGAAAACACTGAGACCCTGAACCAAGTCAGATGCTTCAGAGTGTCTCAATCAGCCCTCACTTGGCAGACAAGCATCCCGTAAGTGGGAGGCTGGTGCTACTTGTGTCTCCACCCCTGCAGTGATGCTGCATGTGGCCAGCCTGCTAACAGCCCCGATGCTACAGAGTAGGAGCAAATAACATCAGCCCCAGTCAACTCCCTCCCCAAGTACTAAGCAAAGTGCTTGGTAGATGTTGGTGCTTAAAAGCAAGGAGAGAAGCTGGCACAAGACCAGGACAGACAGAATCCTTGCTTCCAGGGCACCTACAGCCACTCCTGACCTGCAAAGGCCCCCTTGCTATTCCAGTCCTTAGCCTTTCCTGCTAGGAGCTAAATTAAATCCCACCACACCCGTCTCCTCCCCCATGAGCCAAGGCAGATGTGAAACCTAGGTTCTACGAAGTGAAAGTTTAGCACATGGACCTTGAGGTGTGTGTCACCCTTCCCAAACCTGTCACCACAGAGACCCCCAAAACAAAGTCAAATGCCAAGCGCCCTACCAGAGTTAGCCCTGGGGAGAGAAGGATCAGCATGAGGAGGAGAACGTTTACAGCGGCTAATAGGGGATCTGTCCTACACATCACTGAGGAAGTTCAGCTATGGGAAATCCTCCTAAATAGAGCCCTGAACAGTTAACAGAGCCAGGGAGATTGCTGGGAAGGAACCAACCGGAAGAAAGGAGGAGGCTATTGTATTTTCTAGAGGCAACAGTTAGCCCATTAAAGCAAGGATGGCATGTTGCTACCTTCTGCCCAGTTTCAGGGACCTTCACAGTAGAGAAGAAACGTGACTGAATTGCAAGTGAAAGCAAAGGAGACCGCATCCAGCAGCCTGAAAACACAGCCCATGAGAACCAGCTCCCAGACTTGCAGTCTCTCCAAGCTGGGCCTGGACCCAGTAGCCACAGATGGAATTGCTGGCTGCACTACACTGTCGAGCCATGTCTCCCAGAACTCTGGTGCACGGGAGCGTCTGCATTTTAAAGCAGCCGTCTCCCTTGGCTATTCTCGCCGCAGGTCTGTGCACAGTGTTGGGACAGCACTAGCTGCAGTTCTTCTAAGTCACTGATGGATCTGAACTGACTGTAGCAGAGGACACGTCCTAGTGTAGACACGGGCCTGGGGCCCACCGCACGTCCAACATCTCTCTACACGGTATGTAAACAGGGCAGGGCTGTTCAGGTCATTGGCAGAGCTACCTTAGCCATCTATTACAAACGGGCAGAGTGCGCACACAGGCGTGGGTGGGGATCAACTAATCAAACAGAACCTCAGAGAAAGTATTGAATATTAAACATTCTGTAGCAGGCAGGGGTAGTTTTCAAGGGTAGCCAAGTCCCCTTTTCAAAAGAGATTTAGGCTCAAGTCACTCGTGAAAGTGGCACCGGGGCACTTTTCAAAGTGTTACCCAACATGCTCTGGGCTAGTGGTCAGATGACTCTGCATCCACCTGTCACACTGCAGCCTGCTAATCTGTCGAACCTCTATCCACCACCAATTAAACTGATTTTGGTCTAGAAATCAGAGGGGGTCCTAATCACAGACTCAGCAGCCTAAGCAGGCTCAGAAGCGTAGCAGCAGATGCCACCAAGACGCACTGGTTGTGTACCATGCTCACAGCCCTCCGTGTCCCACTGCAATCTGTTTCTGCTTCACTTTTGCTCAACTGCAGGCCAGGAGGGCAAAGGGTTAACGTCTGGGCGTGGGTGTAAAAATTAATAGCTACTTGAGTTAATGAATACACAGCCAATGCAGGAAGACACCTGCAGCCCATTTGTTAGCTGGTTAAACAGTTATTTGCTGCAGGACACGAAGCACAGGCAGGAGGGAAAGCCTGGCGCAGAGCTCTGCTTCTGGGAGGGGAACTACCCTGAGCAAAATAGTTTGCTCTATAAGTCAGTGAAAAAATTGCATCTCCCTTCTCCTTAAGAGGGGTTGAAATCCTGACCCGAGGCAGCCATCACCTTGCTTACAAATCCACGCTGTTGCGTGGTCAGAGAATCAGAACTCTGGGTTCTATCACTCCCCGGCTACATTACCTTGCACCAAGGGTGCCTGGGGCTGTCAATGTTTGCCACGGACTGCTAGAGCCTCTGGAGAGAGGCACCATTCTATCAATTCATAGAGAAGCTTTGACGTGAGAGGGGGAGGGGCAGGGCAGAGAACAGCATTTGTCATGAGCACCCCCCTTCCCCAACAAGGTTAGGAGAAATAATTTCAACATGCTGGGGGGGCCAGGCACCTTGCAGCCCAGGTACCCCCTCAGCTGCTAAACTCCCTGTAAGCCTTAGAGCTCTGCCTGCACTCCCGGGCTCTTTGTTCAGGGTCGGAGTGGGTATTTGTATCTTTATTAAATAACTAGTTTTATTGGAGGACAAGGTGGGCAGGATTGAGGCTAGACAGCACAATGGGGAATCCTTCCAGCCTTGGGGGGGGGGAGCGGGGATGGGAGGTGGGTGAAACAGACCAGGGAAAGTGAAAGCTAAAGGCCCAGTGCCCCTCTCCTGAAATCCACAGCAAAAAACTGCTTGAAGCAGCAGGAGCAGGACAGAGCCCCACCCCACATGGCAGCATCGAGCCGCCACACAGCACAGACGGGCTCAGGGCTCCATTGTGGTTCTTGTTCCTTGCTGAATTGATTGGAAGCTGCTGAACTGCCCAAAACAAAGCTATTGTTTCTATTTAGCAGTAGAGACAGCGCCCCACACCTGCCCCAGCTGCACGGCAGGGGAGCAGGCTGCAGCATCCATAAAGCACCTCACCTTGGTGAATGATTCCTCTGCACCCAGATGGCTGCTGGAAGTGCACTGGCACAGGGTGGGGAGGGAGAGACCTGCCACTCAATCCCAGCTCCCCCGCAGCAGGGGTTATGCTTTAGTGTCCCAAGGAGATAACGCTGCACCACTACATGCTGTCATGGCTACCTGCTCTCTCCAGAGGGCTGCAGCTTGCTCCTCTTCTCCCACTGGGTCTTTCACGCCTACCCAAGGGAAGATCCTCCATGTAAAATTCCTCTTGCCCTTTCCCAGGCTCATCCCTTCCCTTTCACTGTTGCAGGCTAACGGGGTGTGTGGATTGGGGCTGGGGAGAATTGGTCTCACCTCAATCATGCAGGGGCACCTGGTTTAGCACCGCAAGCTGGAACCCTGCGGAGATCCTCACTAGCTCGCAGAAGCTGCCATACAGGATCAGGGCAGGTGACCAGTCTGGAAGCTTTGCCCCTCCCCTTCCCCTGGACATTTTCCTAAGTTGGTGCCAGACCAAGTTTGAAGGGCTATCAGAAACAGAGCAGCTGAAACCCGGCTGTGATGCTGTCCTCTGGGCACTGCTGCAGAAACTCTGCATCTGCTCTCTTCCCAGAGCGGGGCCAGGATACTTGTACATTCTTAGGGAGGAGTATCTCTAGCTACAGCTTTACCCCCAGATTATTGCTGGTAGAGATCCCCCCCACCCCACAAAAAACAGGGGAAGGGCAATAGTCTGCCCTCAACTTCCTACTGGAGGTGGTTATGGGGCAGGACAGGGGACTCAGCTTCCTGGCCAGGACGCCATCTGGCCACGCCATCTTTACTAACTGAGCTGGGGCAAGGCCAGAATCTTACCAGCCCCTGGGCTACATTAACCTTGGAGGTCCCCAGTTCATCCCTGGGACCTATTTCAGGCCTTACCCCTGGCTAAGGCAGAGACGAGATCTGCCCCAACTTGCACCCTGCATGCCACGGCCACCATAAGTATCGTGGCAGCTGGAGAACAGCCAAGCACAGGACTGAGAGGCTCTGGGCTCCAGGGGTAGTCTCCGGGGGCATTACAGTTGCTTTGCAGCCTTTGTGCTAGCCCAGGCCTAGGACATCAGAGAGCCCCAAATCTCTAAAGAAAGGGAAGTGCCTAAATGGAAGCAGGTTGTCAAGTGGAAAGTGAGCAGGCGAGATCCCGTGCAAAGCTACAGCACTGAGGGCTGGTTTCACTAGCAGCTTTCTGTGGATCCTGCCCTTGACCACACCGGTTTTGCAACAGCCTCAGTCTGATAAGAAAGTTAAATACACACAGGGCAGCAGCTAAAGGTTAGTTAACTCTGGGTTCTGGAGGAAGCAGATGCTGTGCACCCCTCCCCCCCCACCCCTCAAACCCTACCGGTGTGGGAGATCTCACACTCCCTGCCGGAAGCAGGAGTGACCCCAAACCCAGCGCACTCCTGCGCAGGGCATGGTACATGCGCGCACACCTGGCCCTCCCTCCAGCTGCTTGTGGGGGAAGAAACAGTAACGCACTGAGACCGGCTGGCATCACACAAGCTCTGGAACTAGCTGGGCACCAACCCAGACCATTTGCAAGAGGACTGAACGACCAGGTTAAGTGTCTCCCAGATTTGTGGACTTAGCTTTCAGCTCAGACATGAACCTTATTTTTGGATTGGGGCGGGGGCGGTGGGGAGGAGACGATTTAGGGCTAGTTAGCGAGTCAATGAGCACTGGACTGGGACTCCAACTTGAAGGGTTTTGTGCTCCTGACAGTAGCCACTGCTGGGTGAGGCACATACAGGGTCTCTAGTGCACCACTTTAACCCAGCCACATTGCTGGGGATCGTTGCCTTCAAAGAGAGCGTCTTAGAGGTCCTAGAGGCAAGACATTAGGAACTGGGCCCTTCGTTTGCCATCCGAGTGGGGGGGAAGTGCTGGCCTTCTCAAGCTCCATTTGGAGGGCTGCGTCCAGCACGGAGTTTAGTGAGGCAGCTGGCAGCCTAGCAATCAGCACTCTACAATGCCAGGTAGGAAACTGGGTTACACAACCCATCCTGCTGGAGAGCAGCAGGTGCCAGGATTACCTTGGCTACCGTGTCTATTCAGCCCCTGCATGGCCTGAACAGCTGCAGCAAAACCCTCCAGCAGCCAGGCTGCTGGAACCAGCTTTGGACAATTGGAGGCATGGTCAAGTCAGAGGAATCTGGCAGAGGACCCCGCACAGCTGTCTGAGTGAGACACAGCAGGAGGAAGCGAGGTGCGTTGGGCAGAGGTTTCCCGAGACAGCACGGAAGGTGAAATTAAACTGGAGTCATTCTGCACTCTGGTATTCCCACAGCAGGACACACCATGAGACGGGATTTGTTGCTTAGACAGTTCTCCTACAGCCGGGATTCAGTATCTGACAGAGTCCACAGTATGGGGCAGATGTGACTGGCCCCATTCAGGGCCATCCCCTAGGGCTCACCCCTGCTTTGTTTCATTTTGCGAGTCCCACCAGCCTCCAAATCCCCCTACACTTTGAACCCTTCATGGCACAGTTGAGACTTGCAAAGTCCTGCCAGCTCCTGCTGCAGCTCCCATCATGGGGCATCTGCAGGGAACAGAGGCTTCCCATTCCAGTTGCACAAACGTACAGAAATTATGTGCACTGGCAGGAGGACTGTGCCCACTCCCCCGCCGCCCCCAACTATCCTAGAAGGAACCAAAAAGTTGCAGTAAATAAAGACCCTGTTTTCACACCGTCAGAGTTTGCAGGGCTGCTCCTTTGTCCCCCTGTCCCACACCAGAAAGCCACAGGGTACACAGCCACATAGGGCTCTAGGGCACAGATTAAAAAGCTACATACGTTGCTGATCTGGTCCTGAGTCTTCTTGATTCTCTGCAGCTCGGGGGTGTCAGCCACCACGCTGAATCCCTTCCCTTTGTTCTTCTCAAAATCCTCCTTGTAGCGAATCTAGGGACGAGAGATAAGCAAAACAAGCTGTTTTAGACACCATGAGAATCATCCAGAGCAGCCCATGTGGCAAGACCCAGCCTCTGCGCGATCCGCCCTTTTTCCAGCATTGCAGGCTACCCCCACGATAGCCTTTCAGCCCAGCCTCCCAGCAATAATGGCAGGGTGGGTTATTCTTAAAGGGGGGTTATGAGCTCCGGATACAACAGCACTTGTGCGACAAAGTGAAAGTCTGCCACCTCTGGGGTGGAACCCAGTTAGGACAATTATAACCAAGTTACAAAGCAGGGGGAATTGTGGGAAGCAGACTATGGTGACCTCGGTTTGTATTTGGCTAGTACCTGGGGATCAACAGATCCATTCTGGGGGGGGTGGGGGGGAAAAGGGAGGAATTATTTTTTTAAAGGCCCTGAGTCATCTCTCCTCTGAGCAGCTTCAGCACCATACAACTATTAGATACACTGACATACCACCACTCAGACCTACCGAATAGCCCTGAGCTAATCCCATCCATGCGGATTGCCAGGCCCCCCCCCCACTTGACCCTGACTCCCCCCAGTACAGCTTCACCATTCCCCAGAGTCAGCCAGAGCCCCAATGGCTTCTGCAGAGACTAAAAACCAGCCACTGACTCAATCCCTCCAGCAAGGAAGGAAATGCTCAGACCAGCCTCACTGGATGGAAACTGTGCTGCCTGCATCTCAGAGGAGCCCAGCAAGAGGAGGCGGTCACAGCTGCAGGCCACTTTAATTGCTGGTCACAGTTGTTAGGGAGCTTTCAGCAGCAGAGGGCTTCCAACAGAGAGCAGTGGCAGGAGGTCAAGCAGCACCTTACCCACTCCCTATTTAGGAGGCAATAGTCTGCATCCAGGCCTTCCCTAGCTCTCTGGATCAGCTGCCACCGTCTGCAGCAGAGGGCCAAGGGCCTCCCCAAGGACTACGGGTGGGATTTTCAGGAGTGCCCAAGTGATTGAGGGGCACAAATCTGTGACTGAGACACTTTGAACCCAGGTTAGCAAGTAGCCCCAGTGCAAGGTTTGTGCAGGGAGGGTAACAGCTCAGTTTAACTCTGCAGTGACAACGCACCCTTTGGGATCTGCACCCTTTGATGCTCCCAGCTTATCCCTTTTGGATACAGTAAAGCCTTCAGAGGAGGACCCTGCTTTGCTTGGCAGATGCTCATTTTAAGGAGCTGCCCTGAGGTTCCCTCAAAGCTTACACAATCCTGCCCTCCCCTGCTTGGGGATCCCATCTCCGCTAGCAAGTGAACCCATGACTAGAGCAGTCACAGGTCACCGCACTCCAGCGTCAAGAAGGAAGGTCAATAACTTGACTCATAGCTATAAGATTACACCCTCTGCACCCCTGTGTGATGGGCACCCATGCGCCACTGCACCCTCTGATTTGGGTCTCTAGCGTCCCAGCCCCTCCCCATGGGAGGTCGGGGCAGTCAGGAGGGAGAGCACTCATGCAGCCCTATGGGGTTTCAGGCACTGCCCATTCTCAACTCCCACACTGGCTGCAGCGGAGAGCAGAGGAATCTGAGCAGGAGGAGACTTTACAAGGAGGGGGGCTGGGAGGGTAAGAAGGCAGGAAAAGGCAGGGCAAGGGAGCATGTGGACACGTCACTCCCTCTCATTCCCCTCCTCATCTCAAAGCTGGAGCGGGGGAAACGCTCAGAGCGGTGGCCAGACACCAGTGAGTCTAGCCAGCACCATCAGTTTCCTGTAACCCTTCCCGGCCCACAGCCTGAGAGGATACAACATGACAACCGCAGAGCAGTTAGCCAAGAGGCTAAATCACAGCTAGGCATGCCAGAAAAGGGCTCCTCGGAGCCCCACACCGACCAGGTCTTCAGAGAGTTGTACACACCATGCCGACAACCTAGGCTCAGACCCTCCCGCAGCCAGCAACACTAGCGAGGGATGCAGAAGGAGACACAATCCAGTCCAAGCAAAACAGGATTTTCACAAGAGCACGTGCTTCTCTCCCCCCCTGCCCCTACCCTTCCTGGGCATCTCCTGCGCAGTAAGACTGCATGCCTCTTCTTTGGCCTTGTCACCTGCACACAATGCAGAGGTAAAGCTTGGCGATTTACTGCACGAAGGAGGAACAAGCCTGAGACTGCCCCCCTCCCACATTCAGCCTAAACCCAGAATCTTTCAAGCTGTCTGGAGAGAACTGATTTTTATGTGCAACTGAACCCAGAAACAGATTTCACACAGAAACATGGCAGCTCTGTAGGACTGCTAATACTTCTCTAGAAACCAAAGCTCTAGGAGCGCCTTCTCTGCCAGGGCAGGTTTCCCGGTCCTTGGCCTTGTCTGGGCTAGAATTAAAGGTTTTAATTAAAGAATTAAATTATAGGGCTGATGTCAGCGAGCACATTTGAGAAGTACAGTGTAGGCCGGGCAATGGATAATCCAACAGCAGTTCTCAAACTGTGGGTTGGGACCCCAAAGTGGGTCACGACCCCCTTTGAACGGGGTCCCCAGGGTTGGTTTAGACTTGCTGGGGCCCAGGGCTGAAGCCTGAGCCCCACTACCCAGCTTAGGACAGGAGAAAGCACAAAGGTGCTGGTTTGTAAGTTAAACAAGCAGGTATGGGAGGCTGCCATGATTGGCCACCTGCAGACAGGAGCTGATCCCTGTCTTGCTTTCACTAGAAATTGTGTTTTCTAGACTAGGATTTAAAGGCATGTTCCCTAAGGCCCTGGTAAGGAAGGGAGAGAGTGCTACAGGGCCATTTGAGGACTTGCTTTAACTAGCATTTAAAGATGCAATAGCCAACAGATGCTAGCACAGACAATCCTGTGTACAACTAGCAGTTTAGCACATTAGACAAGGCAGCATGTATGCTACGCTAGGATCTATTTGCGTTTGCTAACGTGCCTTTAAATCCTAGTCAACACAAGCCCCAAGCTGTTACTCCTTGTCCTACCCCACTCATTCTGCTCTCTAGCCGGCGGATTACATCCCACCGGGTGGCCATTTCTGGTTTAACTGTTACTCCCAGACTCCTGCAGCACTGTAACAAACACGCTGTTAAAACCAACCCAGGCCTTCAGAGCGCCTTGCTGCTGTTCTGCTCGCAGGGAGCGGAAGCCCATGATATCAGTGCTGAGTTCTCCCGGGCCAAGGGCATCACATTGCAAACTCAGAGCACAAGCAGACGGGGCAGGAACAGGGCTCTAGAGCAGACGGCGAGTTAGCCTGGTCCATGAGTCATTTCATTCATTCAGTCCAAATTACTCTAGCTTAACCGTGGGCTTTGTGACTCCTGCATCTGAACCACAGGCGTAGAGTGGGAGTCTTGGTAAAGGGGCAGGTCTCTTTCAGGACTTAACAGAAAAGGGGAACCCAGCCCTTTAACCCCATATTCCCTGCATCACAGTCAGCCTTTCAGTCACGACAGGTTCTAAAAAAAAATCTATGGTGTTGAGCTGCTGCAGCAGCTCAACACCCTGCTGTTTTGTTCAGTTCTAGTGCTTGGTGTGAGCTCCGGGAGGGTTTGAGAGAGGAGACACGGGCCTGTCAGAGCCAGCTAGACTACAGACCCCATCACTCAGTGTTTGGCCTGGCCTTAAGTTACCCAAGCCAAATGGGGGAAGGCAGCCAGGCGTGTATTTCAGCAGCGAGCCAGGCACAGCGACCCATGGGCGTATGTAGGAAGAGCAGTTTCTCTGGAGCAGCCGCACACAGGGTTAAGCAACGAGCAGGAGAGAAGGGAGGAAGTGCTCAGACAAGGCAGCCTTTTAGTTCTTTCTGCCCTTATATGGGCACTAGGCTGGAAGACGCTGAGCAGCGAGCGGTTGCCTGCAGAAGGCCAGACAGAGTCGGGCAGCCGAGTGCCTTGGTTTCCACATAGGATGGGGGAGGACAGACAACGGAGGCAAAATGCACCAGGGGGAGGGGGGCAAGCCATGGCCCTCTGACCCACAGGCAGCCTTCACTCCTCCACTGCGGCAGGAATTCCATTCAGCAGCCTGGAGTCCCTGCCCAGTGGCTAGAAGAGCTGAGGAAAGCCATTAGTCTAAGCTGGGGCTTGCATGCACAAGTCCCAGACTGTAGCAAACCCGAGAGTGGCCTTCTGCAGGGCAATGGGACTGATCACCTCAAAAGAGGCGTTAGGGCTGACAGGTCTGGGCCCTGCCACGATGAATGGTTTACCAGCTGGCTCCCAGCTCACTTCCCAGCCCAGCCGCTCACTTCAACAGCTCCTTCCAGCCTGGGATTTCAGGCTGTTAATTCTTGCCTAGAAAGATCCTCAGGTCTCCTGCCCTCTCACCCCCTCCCAGGTGCATATTGTTTGCCCAACTCTACGGATGCAGAAATGGAGGGGAAGTGACCTGCCCAAGCTCACACCAGAAGTTAGTGACAATGCCAGAAACAGAACCAGGAGCCAGAAACAGAACCCGTTGGTGTCCATGTTCCACCCCAGTTCGATAGGCCTCCTCGCTACTGGATCTGGTCTCGACTCTGCCAGGGCTCCTTCCCCATCTGAGAGACGAGGTTCTAGCCTTTTCTCTATCACTGTGAAACCAATTCACTCAGGAGGGAAGATTCCTCCACTCTTGCAGTGGGAGGCATAGACCTGAAGACTGCTGTGACGCGGTACAATTTACCCCAGCTACTGCTTAAAGGCAGCTACAGAAGAAATACCCCATCACTTGCAGCAGCTTTCAGTTCATGTGCATTAGTGAGCTGGTGTTTGAATGTCCTTTGATGAATGAACTTTCAATGAGACCAAAGCGCCAGCTGCCTTGCTTCCGAAAGGGGTTCATGGAGCAAAGTGAGAGACAAAACAGCTACATGCCACCCACACAACAGGTGCCTCCACCCCTAGACAGGAAAGGTTGCATCAAAATATTTCTCCAAAGGGGCCAATTTCAAGAGTCTGGGAGGGAAGCCACAGGATGAAAACCCTGTGATTCTTCTGGCATGTGTGGGCAGGAGGCAGGGCGCGAAGGCGTAAAAGCTGTCACTTTGTGGGCCTAGTTTAGCTGCACAAGCGATAATCATCTGCTTCCGAGAGTGACCAGAACAAGAAACGCCTTCTTGGCGAATAGAAATAGAAACCAAGAGATTTGATGCAGATTATATTACCCAGTTCCAGCATGGCACACAACAAGGCCACAGCTCCCCTGTCCACAAGAAAGTTTCAAACTGGAACTAGTAGTTGGAAGGAGGGCTCTGGAAAATGTTAGACGAAGCACTAGAGATGGAGTCTCGATGAGCGTCCTGAAGAACACAGCCTGAGACAGTTCACACAGCAACCCCCTTCTTTCCATCCCACTGAACCCCTTCCCTACAGATTCTACAGCCAAGTCTACATTTAAAGACTTCTGCTGGTGTAGAAGTGTCAGCTTGGGGGGGGGTGTGATTTTTTTTAAGTTCATTTTTATACTGGCAAAAATCCTAGTATAGCTATAGTTATACTGGCACCACTTTTGCCAGCTGGAGCTTGGGTTTGTCCAGTTAGCCTCCAAGACTGGTTCACTGGTAGCACAAAGACTACAGGAGTCACATTCCAGACCCTGCGGGGTTTGCTCAGCTCTGGGCAGATTGGGCGGCTATCGGTCTTTGAAGCAACTGTCAGTACAGATAAAAGTAACTGTGTCTTAACTAGAGTAAATGTTTGGTGCTTGGAAAACAGAAGACTCCCTTTGTAAGCAGAACAAAGGCAGATATAAGGAGAGAGGAATTAGGATCTTATCTTATGCCTGTTTAAGATCTATCCTCCCTAGAGGGTCATAGGCATTTTACTCAGGTAGTTTTCTGCTATTCCATAGCTCTTTGCTCCTCCACCCCACCTCTTCCCCTTCCAGCTGCAGTAAGGCTCCCTTGTGGTCCTACTGCCAGCACCCAACAGCAGCCTCTCCTCCCTCAGGCTCAGCAATTAGATCTTCAAAAAGAACAGAAGTACTTGTGGCACCTTAGAGACCAACACATTTATTTGAGCATAAGCTTTCGTGGGCTTCAGCCCACTTCATCGGATGCATAGACTGGAACATATAATAAGGAGATATATATATACAGACACACACACACAGAACATGAAAAGGTGGGAGTTGCCCCACCAACTCTAAGAAGCTAATTAATTAATTGAGCAATTAGCAGCAGGAGAAAAGTAACTTTTGTAGTGATAATCAAGACGGCCCATTTCAGACAGACTAACAGGGCTGCTACTCTGAAACCTGTCAATTAGATCTTGTAAGTCACTCTGGCCTGGAAGAGATGCTCAGGGTGGAATCCTGGAATGCACTAGTATAAGTGAACATACCCCCCTTCAGAAGCCTAGTAATTGTTCTCATATGAACACAGACCTCCTCAGTTGGAGGAGCCATTTATATGCTTCTGCACCAGCCCACTGCCAATCAAATATGCACCTGACCCTTCTCTCCAACATTACACAAGGGAAGTGATTTACTCCTCTTCAGTTTCTCCTCTTGGCACAACCAGACAGCCCTTCTCCACAGAAGGACAGGTGAACACAAATTCAGGCCTGGTTCATTGGTCACTAGCAAGGCCATTCACCCATACTGTTCACCCAGGGCAGCTGCAGCAGAAATCCCAGGCTAGATTTCTCTGCTCATCTGGGCAGGGCTTGAGATGGGGCCAGGAGACATAATGCAATTATTCCTCAGCCTGTTCTTTGAGCCCCCAGCTATGCTCAAATGGAGAGATTTCATTCAGGCCATCAGTCCTGCCACCTTCAGCCAAGCTTGATGAATGTCCTCTTCCAGCAGGGGACAGAGCCCTCCAAGAGAAGTGTGACAGGAGAAGGAACAGTTTGGGCAGGTTGATGGAGTAGATACTAGCACCACTCTACGGTGGGACAGGATCTTAATTAAGTAGGGTAAGGCCCAGGCAGTACTTTGAAGGGAGGCCTTGGAAAAAAGCCTGCTGCTGAAGGGATTCAGTAGACGTGCACCCTTTGTAAGACATACTAATTCCCAGTTTTAAGGGAAGGGGGGAGGCTTTCGTTGCTAGAGGTGCAGTCTTGAGAAAGAAACACCAGGATTTTCAGAAGTGACCCCTGATTCGGGGATTTCCTAGTTTGAGATTAGTTAGACCCTCTCAAAAAAACGACATCTTAAACGGGCACCCTAATTAGTCCCTTAATCTTGGCTATTAGTCCTAAAAATTGCTCGGCGATCCCACAGAACCAAGGGTGTTACCCTCTTCCTCAAAGATATTTATATGGCCTACATCACCACAGCACTGAGCATCTGGGGAGTGTTCTCATTGCACAGATGGGCAATTTAGGCACAGCACAGATTAAGAGATTTATCCCAGTCTCTCAGACTCTGGTGTAGCAGGGAATTGAACCCAGACTGACCCTAGCCACTGGATCTATCCTTCCTTGCCCAGCTAGGATTTCACTCTACTAACCCTGTGCCCAGGCCATTTCCACTGGACTATGCTTCCCGTTCAGTGCTGCTCCGTGCTGTTAACAGCTGCCTCATTCTACCCTGGAGGCGGCATGTCTGTAATAAATGAAGCAGAGCCTTAGAGAGTTTAGTATTTGCCAAATGACTGGGAGTCTTCAGATGGAAACTGCTGCACAGATGGTCTCCTCTAGCTCACCTGAACCACAAACCTTCCCATAACAGGGCCCTGCACACACCACTGGGGCAGGAAGAAGCTTTGAGCCTCCCAGTACCATAGGAGAGAGGGATAGTGCCCTAGTAGGACCCCTCCAATGTTGCTTGGGGCATTGACCCTTTAATCTCTTCTATACCCAGATGTTTGGGCCAAAACAAGAGGGAAGTGGGAGGAGCTAGATGCCTGCTCCAGCCTCCTAGCGAGAAGTATAACAAGTACCCTGGGGCCCAGACATTCAGCATGACAGGCAACATGCCAGTTAACCTGGCACCCAGCTTGCCTCCCGCCCCCTGCCATGACTACAGCTTTGCTGTGTGGCCAGGGGGCGGGGAAGGGAAGGAAAAACAGCACCTGACATTTACAGCTACAGACACACAGCCTCGCAAAACAGCTTCCTCTGGGGTGGAAGGCAGCAGCTAACCAGCACAACAGAAGATGGCCAAAAATCCCTTCCCGTTACTGTGCAAAGGATGCTGGGACAAACTTCTATTCCTATGAGGAGAGTTGTGGGATCCTTCCTATCTATGCAAGGAAGGAAGTGACACCACACAGTAGAGCGACTCCCCAATATAGTCTCAACCCCTCTGAAACAGAGGGGTTTGAATTTATGATCCCAGAGAATGGCTCTAGGGTTAAAACACCTACTCTCCTAGCCTTCCCCTCCAGTGGCTTAGGCCAGAAAGGTCCCCTGTATTCAGAGCACTGGCAACAAGAACGGCCCATCACCACCAACAGCTGTATCTGGGGCTGCTGCTGGAACAAATGACGACTAGTTAGTCCAGTCTGCCTGTGACTGCAGAGTCCTGCCTGTCAGGTGGTAAGCTCAGCTCCCGCAGCTGCACGAGACATCCTCCCCCACAGCCACGACTGGTCTGTTTTCTTTAGAGAACATGGCGAGAAAACTGGGGGTTCCAGTGAGGCTACTGGAGGCTGTTTATTAGGAGAACTGGCCCAAGGATGAAGGAGACTCTACATTTCAGTTCCAAGGTTTCCCCCAACCTGACCCAGCAGACTAGCGTTTGCTCCCGTTCAAAACAGGAATTCAGGGAATCTTTCTATGCCCTGTGTGCTCCAGGAAGTCAGACTAGATCAGGGATCTCAAATTCAAATCACCATGAGGGCCACATGAGGACTAGTACGTTGGCCCAAGGGCCGCATCCTTTTCATATAAAGATACAAAAGCGCCTCCACCTCTGCCCCTGGCCCCGCCCCCACTCCACCCCTTCCAGGAGGCCCCACCCCTTCCCCACCCCCATTCCAACCCTTTCCCCAAATCTTTGCCACCTCCTCCCGAGCATGCAGCTCCCCGCTCCTCCCCCCTCCCTCCTGGAAAACGCTAAGCACCGCCAAACAGCTGTTTGGTGGCGGGAAGCGCCTGGAGGTAGGCAGAGGAGTGGGGACGCGCTGCGCTGGGGGGGTGGGCGGCAGATGAGGCGGAGCTTGCTGGCCACAGGAAATAACTCAGTGGGCCATGTGTTTGAGACCCCTGGACCAGATGATCCCAATGGTGATCCCTACTGGCCTTATAATCTAAGAATTCCTCTAAGTAGAATAGATCCAGTGAGGAATTGCAGGGACACCAGCGCCAGAGAGGTCCTAGATAATCTTTGGGCCCAATGGGGATATGCTGGAGAACTGCCCCAGGAGATTCGCCAATGGGGAAAAGGAGTAGCACTGGCTGAAGTAACCTGAGCAGGGAACTCTTGGGCTCTCCTGTTCCCCTGGAGAAGCAGCACTTGCCTCCCCCAATAGCTCCAGGAGGCCCAAAGCAAGTCTCGACTCTTCAGGCAAAGCTGCATTTGTGCAAGTCAGAGAGTTGTTGGGAAACTTGCTGCGAGGAAGGGACCTTACAAAAGCAGATGTTTCAAAACTGGAGCTGAAGGGCCCCTCCCAGAAGATACCCCAGCAGCCAGCATCTGCCCTGTGCCCTAGCTCCCCCTCCCCCTCCAGCAGGGAAACCGTTCCCAGCAAGCTGCCTTTTAGCTCCCGGCACGTCTCAATTAATGGGAGAGAGAGAAGGAAGGTCACTGTGCTCTTCGCAGCCCAGTGGGGAGGGGAATGCACTGATCCTGAATGATGCCTGTTCACCCTGAACACAGCACTAAGGCAAGTCTCGGGGGGTACATCCCTCGCCTGGATCTTTCCAAGCCCAATAGCGCCTCTGTTAAGCTTCTGCAGAGCCAGGCCAGCATGCCTTGGTGAGGCCCTCAAAAGCAGGCTGTTAACCCCTTCTCACCAAAGGAGGGTAGGGAAATAGGGCAATCAGATTCTCGGCACAATTGCCACATTCTCATGCATGTGCGACAAGCCAACAATTGCTCCTGGATGCATTTTCCTGCCACGGCAGAGTATTCTGGGCACTAATCTGAGGCTGTGTTGCTGCCTCAAAAAGCAGAGGCACAGCAGCTCAGGACAGTCAGAGTTCTATAACTTGGCAGCAGCCATGAGATCCAGGCCTTGAGGTCATCTCCTTTGGCTTGGACTCCCCCGCACAGCCCTGCTCCCTACTCTCAAACCTCAGCAGTGCCAAGGGATAGTGAGTAGGCCGAGAATTCACGCTACAGAAGGCCCGCTAGCCAAGCCGTTATTCCCAAACAAGCTCCGCCCCTGTTTAAAGGGAACTCTACAGATCGTGATCTAAGCTCCTGCGCTTCAAATGCTGCATATTTCAGTGCTCCAGGCAGGAAAAAAGAAGAAGAGACCTTGGCCCACCTAGAACCCTTAACAGATCTAAAGCCGAAGCCAGTTCATATTGTGCCATCAGAAGTTAGGTGCTAATCCAGCTCAGAGCTCTACCTTGCAACTGGGGGCTCTTGATGACCCAGTTCCATCTCTGGACCACAGAATGGGAGGGGGCTGTCCAGACATGGCCCAAGCAAGCTCAGAGATTTGTACCACAGGGAGACTCTTGCACCACACCAGGTCCCATCCCTTCCTCTCCTCCAGTTTTCAGCCTTGGGAGCAAGTTGCCTATCTGGGGGGGAGACAGCTCACAGCTTCATGTCATCAGGCCTGTTGGTCTAACCAGGAGGGGAAAATGCTGGTATAATGAGAGAAGAAAAACCAGGCTGCAGGACATCCTGGCTTCTCAGCTCAAAGAGATGCTGGACCATCAGGGCCAGGGTACTGGGACTAGCCTGACCAGTGGCATTGCCAGACTTGATCAGTCCATGCAATATTTCAGAAGTGACCCACCCCAGAACAGGCTAGGGGTTGAGGGTCATCAGTGGCACAGTGAGGCAAGCTACAGTGGCCAGGCAAAGGGTCAGGGAAGCCTCGGACAGGATTCTTACCTGGCTCTGAAGCTCGCTCTGCTGCTTTAGGCGCAGGTTCTCCGGAGTGTCTGCCACCATGGTGAAGGACTGCTTCGGGTAGTGTCTGAGAGGAGAAGCAAGACCCTGTTAGCCATTACCAACCCAGAGCCTGGCCACAGCAAACTGGGCTCATGCAAGGGGCCACCCCCTAGGAATACATCAGCCCCACTCCTAACCCCCCCCCCCCCCCAGTTCAGTTCTTTGCTTCAGCCTTGAGCTCACCAAGGACTCGGCAGGCCCCTAGACCGAATGCCTTTAGTTCTTCAAATAGGTCCTCTGCTAAGCGTAGAGCTGCAGCATATTGTAAAGGCACCGATAGCAGCAGTGTGGCTAGAGGACTGCAGTCAGTCTTCAGGGCTGCTAACATGGTGCCTTTTGCTAGAATGGAGTCAGTTTACAAGGAAAGAGGTTTTAACTCTTTAAGAGGAGATTCTTTAGCACCCCCTCCCCTATCCCCTTCAAAGGGGCAGGAGAAAAACCCGAATGTTTCTGGAAAGAGCCTAGCACGCCTTCCTGAAGCACGTCGATTGCACATTAAGCAGTGTCGTGGTCTCCACGTTAATGGTTGTAAGGCCTGGCCTATGCAGATTTTTGTGCCTGTTTAGCTGTTTCAGCTGAGTAATTTTTTTTTAATTAAATAAACTCAAGTAATTAGAACAGTACAACCAGCACCACTGATGCAGTTCTACTGGTACAAAGGGGTCTTCTGCCAGTGTAGACGATCGGTACAGTAATACAGCCAACCATTTACCTACATCCGCACTGGGGATGGTACTTCTTGGCTATTCTGGTACAGAATTAGCATTACCACTTGGGTTTAGACAAGCCCCAAGAACTCATTAACATGGGGGGGTTCTGTACAGCAACAGAACGCCGTCAACCTTTGGCAGCTCGCCTAACTGCTATTATCCCCAAGTGCTCCGTAGTAGCATCAGAATGTTACATGCAGCCTTTGCTGTAGACAACACAAATTAGCACTTAGAGGAACTTGAGTACTGAAGGCAAATGCTGAATCCTGCAGCTGGAAGACAAAAGGATGTTGGGAAGGGAGGCGACTCTCTCCATCTAAGCCAGGAAAGAATTTGCGCTGCCTTCTTTACCTATGGATTCAAGGCACAACTGAGCCACAAGTGATGCAAGAGCCCAAACTCCACCACAGGTACTGTGCACAGGTGACATTCTGAGCAGGCCTTGAACAACAGGTCAGGACTACGGTGCATTAGTAGATACGGGGGAGAAAAGCTGGCCCAGCACATGCCTATGCTCTAAAAATACCAGAGTGGTGCTTAGTGTGGCTGAGGAATTTGCTCACCACTTCCCCACTGTCCAACAAGACAGGCCCAAAAAAGGAACCTGCCTTGCATTTATCTTGCTTTGCTCAGCCAACAAAAGTGTTGCAGGCAGGATTTATACACATGTTGTGTGCGATACACAGATGCTGATTCTTTCTTGGTATGGCTGATTGCCAGTTCTAATTGGCCAGAGGTAAGTATTAACCCTCCGATACCGGTGCAGCCACCACTCTTACACCACTCTCAGGCAATGCACTCTTCTGCATTACAATAAACTCCATGCATTGAAAAGCACAACTGCCACCAAAGTCAGTCTGGTCTTTTCCTTGCCTCCACATCTGGGGAAGTTTAAGGTTGGGGGAAAGACAAGGCTGAGGAGAGGAGAGCTCCAAGACAGGTGCCTCTTGAAACTGCCTTGAAATTGGTTGTCATATGGGATCTTAACTATTTATGCACCAAACTCCCTGGGAAAGGTGTGTTGAGGAAACTCAAGCCTTAGCACTGGTGTAACTGCTTTGTGGGATGGCAGAAGCTAGAAGATCCCACTGCAACACTCAGGTGTTGGGCAGGAGACAGTGAAGAGAGAAAGCTGCCTCAGTAGTTTGTCCTGGGAAACCTCTGATCCTTTCAGGCATGAGACAATGGATAGAGTAATATGGATTGAAAAGCTGAAGAGATGCAGTAGTGCTGTGCGGTTCTACGGTAGACCCAGGAATAGGAAGCAGGGAAGAGCCACTTCCTATTACAGCAAGGCCAATGGAGGCATAGGGTTGAAATGACACCTAAACTCATGAGGTAAAGTTCTTAAAGATCTACTAATGAAGCAGAGACCTACTGAGGTTCTGTGAAACCTACTGTTTCACGGTCATCTCTAGTGCCTCAGGAAGGAAGCAATTGCTAAATTCTCACGAGAAGCCATGGCATTTAGATGCTTATCAGCAGTCTGGGTTTATAATGTTAAACGCCCCACTCCTCCATTGTGTATTAACTCTGGAAAGAGGTCATTGTGTCTCACCAACCTACTCCGGCCCCGTTCATGGAACGGACTGCAGTTGCTGAAGAAAGAGCCAAGGAGGAAGGACTAGGTCTTTCTCTAAAGCGCCTTTTGCGATTTTAAGCCTTTTCCTTGAAATCACGACATTCCCAATCCTGCAGGGGAATTTGGGTACAGCGCTGAACATTGGCCTCTTTCTGCAGGCTCCAGCCAAAGTGCCCTAAGCCACAACCAGAGAGGTCTGGTGTTACGGTGAGTTTGACCCCTCACCCAGCAAAGCAGATGGAGGCCACAACGTGGGTCCCCTTGTAACTGAATTAAGACCCTGGAGAGTCCATGGTTTGAGTATCCCTTTAACAGGACACCCAGAATCCCATCTACACTGCAGCTTGGGGTGGGGGGGCGAATCTATTTTCACTTGTTGTGTCATCTGTAAACTGGGGACCTGAAGAAGTAGGCAGGGAACTCAGAGCACAAAGCAGCACTCTGTGCACACCTCCCCCTGTCCACACCTCTGCCACACGCACCAACTGTGACCCATAAGCACCACATCAGCCTTAGGTGAGAACCACTAGTGAGGCAGCAGAGTCCTCGCTGTCAGCTACTGCTTTTGCACAGCTCAGTCCTGGTGCAGGACAGCAAACAGACGTCTAAATAGACACCCAGCCGCAGGCCACTGCTCCCCTTCCTGCAACAGCAAATACCTGTGAGCACAGCAGCAGTGCAGGAAATTCAAGGTTAAAAATAGGTCCCTACCTTAGGTTTCAGAAAAAAGCCAAAGCCCTTTCTAGAGTGTAAAAAGCAACAAGAAACAATGTGCTGTCTTCTCCCCTCCCCCAATCCTGCAGTGCTACCTCAGGCACACAACCCCTCTCCCCCAATCAGCTGTCTGAGAAGCATAGCAGCAGACAGTCCATTCCCCCCCCCCCACACACACACACCCCTGTACAAATTCCTAGTAGCAGGTGATGTTACAAACAGGCTGTGTCCTGTCAGCAGAGACAGGGACACTCTGGCTTGAGGGTGGGTACAGAAATTATAGCTAAGTGGCCTCTAAATCTCTGCAGAAGGGAAAATATTCTCCCCACCTCCAGCCACATTCACGAGCAGAAAACTACCACGTGCTTCAGGAGACTGGACCCCCACACCACAGGGTGTGGAGCAGAGAGATACAGACACATGCAGGCAGGATAAACCTGCTCATCCCTGCACTGCCCAACCAGAAGTCTGGCTAAATGAGAGATTTAGAAGGGGGTGGGAACCAGTTTTACAGCATCTACAGCCCGCTCGCTGCTTAAACCAAGGTTTTGGGTTTTTTTAAAATTCCAATTCAGATTAATCTGATTAAAGTGGATGTACATGGTGTGTACAGATGACGCCTGCTGCCCCCCACATCCCAATGCAGACTGCAAAGCCCTACAGATGCAGCTATATACTCGGTCTGAACACAATAGGAGGGTTCTGCTCAGTGGCTATCCCCCAGAACAGCAGTAGAAGGGTGTGGCCTTCAACAAGAAAGCTCAGTTCCCTTTGGGAGCCCTGGGAGCTTCCGGCTGGGTGCTCCACACCTGCCATTCTGGCCACTTAATTTAAACATTAAAAAAAATAAATAAAAAAGAGCTGGCCTCCCATTTAAAAGTCAGGCCATCAATGCTAGCCAGGAAGTGGCAGCAGCAAGGTGACTAAAATGTCAGTCTAGCCACAATGTCATCTATGCTTGCCCAGGGCAGAGTTAAAAAGCTTGTTAAAAGTCCTGACCAATGGATTTTTAAAGAGGAAAGAAGTCTCGTGGGGACAGCTTGGCTGTTGCTGGCACAGATCTGACCCCATCTTTAGACAGGCCTACCCCACCATTAGCAAGTTTCCCTGGGCTTTGTGGAAGGGTTTCCACGAGAGAAGAAGAGTTCTACATGGGTTAGATGCCAAACTCGCATAGTATTTGGCTAGCACAGATCTCAAACCTAAAGGTTACTGTGCTAGGGAAAAAAATAAAACAAGAGTCTAACAACTGGCTTTAAATGCAGTTAGCATGGTTTCAAACCTAGCTGGGAGAGGGCCCAGATCAAGACCCCAATACAAGAAATGTGAAAGTTGGCAGGAGCATATGGTTGGGGGAGGAGGGGGAAAGATAGGAGAAAATATGGGGAAGTGGGTGCTAATCAGTCAGTCATCGGTGGTGCAGAAGTGGTAAGGTTGGATATACATATCAAAGAGATTTAGATTTAACCTGAACCATGCTGCTAGGAGACCCTGTTCAGAGCACTGGTGTATCCCAGTGGTTTCCTGCCACCATTTTTATTCCCTGATTCAAAGGCTAAGCTAGGGACAGGGTTGGTCCTGACACTGCACAAAGGCAGAAGAAATCTCCCTTCATGACAGGATTCAGCCTGTAACAGGCTCCAGAACATGGTACCAGAGTTGTGACATTGGTACCACTGGTCTCCGCTGTTCCAGGCAGCATGTGGAGATGATGCAAGCCCTCTCCGATGATGCCTGGAATTCTAGTGCATCACATCTCTGAAACCCCCAGGGATGGTGTTTCCCCACCCCAACACTGCCATTTCCTCCTCTCTCCTGCCCCCCACCCCATTCCTTCCCTAGGAGGCTCTCAATGCCAGGAGCAGAGTCGAAGTTTCTTCTGACATTTCAGACTGAAAGTGACAAGGCTGCGGTTCAGTTAGAAGCAGCCCCCTGTTACGCTTTTACTGCTAAGTGTTGAGCCTAGCCAATGGTGGTGTGTTAATCCAGTAACGCACGGCCTCAGTGTATTGGGGCAGGAGAGGACAGTTCGGGCCTTGCTCTCCTGCTCTTTTCTCACACTGCCAGGAAGAGGCTGCCAGATTCCAAGCTGCTCCCCATACCAAGCAATTGAGCTACAAGTTTTCCCAAGGCAGACTCCCTTTTCATGGTAATGAGTGCAGTCTAAGAACCCAAAACAGGATCCAAAAGCCAAGCCGGGTTCTCTGTTGGTGGGTTTGAGAGCCAGAAGATTCTTCAGGCCAACCCTGACTTCACTTATAGCCAGCCACCTTGAAGACATTGGGTTGCCCAGGTCTGACACTGCAATTAGAATAGAATAGACCCCATCTTCCCTCTCCCATGATACCCGTGGGACTGAAGTGTCACCAATATCAGCTGATCTGACTATATGCACAGAGAACACATCTGCCAAGGAAGGTGGTGAGATCAGTAGTCTCTCTTCTAATAAGAGCTATATTAGGATTATGGTTCACTTTTTGGAGAGTGACACCTCCCCTGACATACCAGATCTCACTGATAAATGGAGGGAGGGAGGGTAGAAACCCTTTCTTACCCCTTTCTTATACATTCAGGCCAGCCAAGGAAGCTGCTGCACTGCAGTGAGATATATGGGTTCCGTGAAGGGGAAATGCAGTTTGTAAAAATCTCACTGGCAAGAATGGATCTGCATTTATGGTTCAGTCATGGCCCATGAGCTTCATGCTATCTGCTAGCACTGAGAGCCTAATCATTAGGTTACTATGGTAACTGCATCCGATGCTCTGGGCATGCTCATATGCGAGAGCCAGAACTCCCAACCATGGCCTCAGGGTGTTGGTGTGGGAGAAGCGATGGTCATAGCATTGAAAGCTGCAAAGAGTCCTGTGGCACCTTATAGACTAACAGACGTATTGGAGCATGAGCTTTCGTGGGTGAATACCCACTTCGTCGTTTTCACCCATGAAAGCTCATGCTCCAATACGTCTGTTAGTCTATAAGGTGCCACAGGATTCTTTGCTGCTTTTACAGATCCAGACTAACACGGCTCCCCCTCTGATACATAGCATTGAAAAAAAAGCTTTTACCTGGTGAGGGCATTTAAATCCTTCTCAAGGAGCTGGTTTATTTGGGTTTTTCTGTGCTGGTCTGGTTAAGAGATTCAGGGGGCCTTCCTTCACCAGGAAACACACTTCAAGGGCACGTTTTACAGTTTCAGTCGGGTTCTAGCCCCAGCCCCAAAAAGTCAGTTTGTTTTGCTTGTATACCAAGACATGCTTGAAAACAGATCTTAAAGCTCCTGGTAGAGCACATCAGAGGCATTTGCAGTTCAAGTGCAGCATGTACATTCAGCTCACACCAACCCCAATATATTTTGCAGAGAAATCAGATAGAAGAGGTCAGCTGCTATGTATACGTCACCCTCTCAGGTCTGCGAGCCCTAACATGGGACACTCACTGCTGGTTGTGACCGCAGACTTCCATGCAGTTCTCCCAGGGAGACACTGAGCCCACTAAGGATCTCCCTTGTGACGTGCCTGCCAGGATTTTTAAAGACAGGCCTCCAGAAAGGCAGCTAGCCCTCCCAACATTCTGCATACTCGAGAGGGCTTTACCAACAAGGACTAGTTAACCTAATGCAGCAGATAAATATCTGCACTTTGTAAGTGGGGAAATCAAGGCAGAGATGACGTAGTTTGCCCCAAGGCCAAGGGGAGAAAGGATTAGAATTCAGGACTGTGCAGCGCAACTACTGGACTACCTGTTTTCTTGGTTAAATGCCACACATCGTTTGACAGAAGTGAATACTGCTCTGAACACGGGAATAGAACAGGGCTGCCAAGAGGATGCAGGGGGCAAAGCAATTTCAGGGGCCCCCTTCCATAAAAAAAAAAGTTGCAATACTATAGAATACTATACTCTCATGGGGGGGGCCTGGGGCCAATTGCCCCACCCCCCCCGGCAGCCCTGGAATAGAAAGCTGTGCGAGTGCCCACGCCACCAGGGAAGCAGTCTGGCTGGATCAGACATGACGATATAAAAGAATAAGCAAGCACTTGAGCCTTCTCCCTAGATTTTACATCACCGCACTCACGATCATAAGCATGAGACAGAAGGGCTGCCTGATTAAGAACAGACATTTAAATCCTTTGTGAGTCTAAGGCAGGGAGTTACTGATTGGCCCTAGCCAGTCACCCACTCACAAAAGTCAGTGCTTCCCAGTATAAACACAGGAGCCAGTATTCTTGGAACAAGGCAGAAAGAATCATCTCATATACATGAGAATCAGCGACAGAAACAGGCAGCAATAAATTAAACCTTAATGAGAAAGCACGGGGTGAGCAGTCTTGGTTCAGCAACAGAACACAAGGCAGCATGCGTGGGAATGACAGCTCTGCTCTCTTTCCCCCCTCACCCACCCTCAACATCTTCGGGGCTTCAGGGAAGGCAGGTTTTTCCTCACATACCATTGGAGGTCTCCTGGTGGGGCGGCGGCGAACCATGGTGGATTCCTTGGCTTAGAGGGCCAAAATCAGAAACCAAGAAAGGAGTGTAGCGGCCAGCATCCCTGTTCCAGCCTTCCCCATCAGCAAGGCCCAGTCTTGGCAGATGAGGTCCCCATCATTCATGTTCCAGAGGGAAGAGACCCTGCCTTTCCCTTCCAAAGGCACAGCAAGCAACCCCTCCTGAGCACTGAAGTAGTTAATTCGGCACAGACAATCCAGTTGCACATGGAACAACATGTTCCACTGCATCTCCTTCTGGGCATTTGAGTCTCCATGCGGATATCCTTTAAGAAAAGGGAGCAGCATCCCCCACACATCCAGTCAGTTTCCAAAGAGACTGCACTACGAGATTAACAGCAGTGCACATCTATAAGCCAGGCTACTACTCTCAGGGCCCATTTCTAGGCATCAGTGCAATGCCATGGCTAGACCGTTAACCTCTGTCTGGGCCATAAGTTAAACCTGGCTCCTGGGATACTGAATCTTTCAGACCTAAACTGGGCTGGATGCCCCATCTCACACCCCCAAGAGGGCAACTGGCTAATATTTGCCCTGATTAGCAGAATAAAAGACCCAGGTGAGAGTACCTTGGAAATTCAGGGGGAGATTCACCTTGAGGTTAAGTCTAGACTGTAATACAAGGCACTGCATGGGTTGGTGTACTCACACTAGTGCAGCCAAGGATAGCTGTGTAGACAGGCTTCAGCACAGGCTAGCAACTCAAGTACATGCCTAGGGCCCCTGGTGTGTTTGTACAGCCTGCACTGAAACCTGTGCTGATGCATCTACTGTGCTGCAGTCATGTCTCAGATCGCAGGGGACATCCCCTAAGAGGAAAAGCCAAACCAGAAACCTGGTTCCTTTCTGCAGGTCTTCATTGCAGCTAGGAGTGAGCCGCCCAGCCCAGATAGACAGACTTGGGCTAGCAGGGCTCAAGCGAGTGCAATAAAAATAGCAATGTGGATGTTGTGGCTCAGGGGCTCAGGCCGCCCTGCTGCTACATGGAAAAAGAGAAACACTTTCCCAGGGAAGGTTTTTCGACACAGGCAGCTGAGAGGGCGAATACAGGGAAACTTAAGTCTAGTCACTGTGACTAACTGAAAGGAAGTAATTAGTCCCACCCACTCTCAGAGGTGAGGTTTGTGTAGAGTCTGCTGCTAAGTGATAGTAACTCGACAAAAATACCAAACCTTTCAATGACAGACACAGCTGATACATCCATTTAAGTCATTATCTTTACAGCTAGAGTGACATGGAGGCAGAAGCCTGGGTTCAGCTCTGACTATCAACTGCATGTGGCCTCGGAGCAAGTCACTTTGCCTGTAGAGAAGTGGAAGTATCAAAAGAGACTTCCCCTTGTCCGAGGCTCTGGATGTGCTGAAGGGGCGGAGGCTGAAGAGGGGACTGGAGGTAGTGAATTGAGTCTCAAGCATGAAAGCCATGCAGGGGGCGTGGAACGGAAGTTGTTTGGCACCACTCAGAAATGCCACCAATTCTGGACAAGTAACTACAAAACCTAGGGGCAGTAAGAACAAAGTGAGATAAAGCAGGGACAGCGAGGATAGGAGATGACCGCCCAGCCCAGTGCACACCTGTGTCTCAACAACTGCTTTAGCAGCAATGCAGATGCAGACAGATTTTAACATCGGTTCTGCTGATAAGGAGACAGCCCCAACAGACAGAGCGGGATTTGCCTCACACTTCAGGCCTCTTGGATGGAGGTTGTCAGTAGCTGCTGAGCCTGATTAGAGTTGAATGAATTGACAAATGGGATGCCCCCCCCAAATCCCCACCACGGGGGGCTGCTGTCAGATTAAGGGAATGGTATTTAAATATGTGGGGCAGAGAGAGACATGTGACCATGTAAAGCCTGAGTGCTCTCGAAGCAGGATCTTCCTTCTCCAGCCTTGTTGTTCAGGACCAACAGAATAACAGTCCCTTTAATCCGGCCCCCTGGACCTAGGGTGATTACATACAATGGGAGAGAGAGTAAAAACCTCCCCTAAACCCCATGCAAGCCACACCCAACATAATCAGCTCAGAGATCTAGGAGGAGGGAGGACAAGTACACAGCTCTGGCAGGGAAAGAAAATCCCCAACCTGACCAGCTTTCAGATGCTGCCGGTCCTGCTCAAGCAGGAAATTAGACCAATGCAGTTGTCGGGGAGAACTCTGGTTTCTGCACCCAGCAAGAAACAGCACAGATCCCTCTGTGGGCTGTCTGTATTACATCTACACATATGGAGAGTCCCCTGCCCTGAAAAGTTCCTTTCTTAGTAAAGAAGATCTCCTCCTAGGAAGCAAGACTGCTACAGAATCCCACCCTAGCCCATAAGACTCCCTATAGGAACCTTTGTAGGAGGTCTGTAAGAGGCTACCACTCGTTCAGCTGCATCAGTGGGAGCCCTAGTATAGACACGGCTCTGGTACATATACGATTTTTAAATCATGTTGAGTAAAACTGGCCAGAGCTATGAAAGTGCCATCAAAAATTGACAGTAGAAGTCAGCTCCAGTCCTGAGGCTGTTAAAGTAGAGATTGTAAATTGAGCACCTCCTAAGGCTACAGGAAAAGACTTTCCAGTACACTGAGCAGAGGTGGCCATCTCAATTTCACCCTTCTCTTGGGTCAGGGTTTACTGGCAACTCATGAACCAGAGAAGATGTGGCTGGGTTGTTTTTTTTCTTCCCCAGACCCAGGACTGGCAGTTTGCAACACTTGAGTTCAAACCAAGCTTGCTCTCACCAAGGCAAAAGATTTGTGGTCTGTCCCTTCTTCAGGTCAGACCTGCCTTTTAAGACCAATGAGGACAATTTGAGGACTTCAATAACTCAGACATAGGTTAGGGGTTTGTTACTGAAGTGGGTGGGTGAGATTCTGTGGCCTGCGTTGTGCAGGAGGTCAGACTAGATGATCATAATGGTCCCTTCTGACCTTAAAGTCTATGAATAAATCAGGGAGCAGTCTCCCAAAGGTGGAAACTTTAGTTTTGCCACCCAAGATACTCAAAAGGCATTTGGGAACTTAACGCATTGAAATAGATGGGAGTTGGGAGTTACATGCCTAAATGCCTTTTAGTATCTGGGCTGTCCATGCCGCTGTTCAAGCTGAGAAGTGACAGTGTTAAGACTGTTCCTACCATCATGGCCTCTACTAGCCTAGAACATTGTATTAATGACTAGTTCTAACGTGACTGGTCCATATAGCAAAGTTGGTAGAACCACAGTTGCTGGAATGGGATTTAAACACCAGCGTGGCTGGTGCCTTGGTCAGATCTGAACAGCAAGGAGGGTTGTGGGTAGGATGACCACTAGGGCCGGCTCCAGAGCCCAGCGGGGCAAGCACCCGCCTGGGTCGGCCCTTTCCCGGGGGGGGCGGCAGGCTGGGCCGGCGGACCTGCCGCAGTCATGCCTGCGGGAGGTCCACCGGAGCCCCGGGAGAGCAGACCTGCCGCAGGCATGACTGCGGAGAGGACGCTCGGCCGGCGGCTCCAGTGGACCTCCCGCAGGCATGACTGCGGACGGTTCGCTGGTCCGGCGGCTCGGCTGGACCTCCCGCAGGCATGCCTGCGGCAGCTCAACCGGAGCCGCCGGACCAGCGAACCGCCCGCAGCTGCGGGAGGTCCAGCCGAGCCGTGCGACCAGCGGACCCTCCGCAGTCATGCCCGCGGGAGGTCCGCTGCTCCCGCGGCTCAGGGGCGCCTCCCGGGCATGACTGCTTGGGGCGGCCAAATTTGTAGAGCCGCCCCTGGTGACCAGATGTCCTGATTTTATAGGGACAGTCCTGATTTTTTAATCTCTTATATAGTCTCCTATTACCCTCCCCCACCCCGTCCTGATTTTTCACACTTGCCATATGATCACCCTGGTTGTGGGGTTTAGTTCCCCCACTATCCACAAACATCTAACCCCCAGCCTGCAATGCAGCGTGCCTTCTCTCCAAGGGGACAAGTCACCTTTTCACAGCTGTATTCAGGCTTCAGTAAGAGTTAAACAAAGGAAGTAAGAGACTGTGGATTTTTGGCAAAGCAGAAAGACACAGCCGCCCTTTCAAAGAGCTTTCCAGAGCTGCTAATTCTTGGGAACAAAAAGCTTTATTTTTGAAAACCTGTTTATTTTTAAAGACACCTCCTCCCCGCTGCAGAGGGCCTGCAAGCCTCTAGCTGCACCGGGAGCAGCTGCTTTGGGGAAGGGACGTCAGTTCCTCAAAAGTATTCTAGGGAGAGGCTGCTGAGGTGGCTACGCCAGCTCTCCATGAGTACAGCAGAGCAGTGGCCAGTTGCAGCCTGCCTAAGGAACTGGATTCAAAGTAGGTAGTTGAGACAGGCAGCTAGGAAGTTGTGAGAGTGAAGCTCCATTCAATGGGTCTCACTAAGATCCCCACTTTTTACCCCTCCTCCCCCCCAATCGCCCCCCCCTCTTGGGAACGAGGGCCATGGCGCTAGGAGGGGGTATTCTGCAGCAGAATGTTCTCCACTAACTGCTGCAGGGAGCCCCTGTGCCTCTGTTCGAGGGAATGAATCCCGCCCCCCCCCCCCGTTCATCAGTGGCAGATCCAGCAAGATTAAGGCCGGAACAGGCTTCTTCTTTACACCCGTCAAGTGAAAGTGAGTGTTTTCTAGGCTACTCAGACTGGTTCCTGCCCCTAGGAAAAGAGAAAAAATAAATAAATCAAGGGACTTTCCATGGGGGTGGGAGCAGACAGTGTGCTGGCACCACGCCACAGGAGTCCCAGCCTGCGGTGATCCTGATGCGTTTAGGGGCAACCCTGGCCCTTAGTCTCCTGGGCAAAGGGCACGAGGCTCCCCGTCAGGCAGGAGTTACACGGCTCTGCCAGGGTGGCTCTGCAGCGAGTACAGACCAGACCCCTTTTAGAGGAGGAGTCAGCTCTCACCTCCACAGCTTCCAGGGGGGCCTTCAACAAACCACGCCAAGGAAAACTGCCTGCACGAAGGGGCTTCACAACCCTCAGTCTCACCCCACTCCCCTTTCCATCGTCTGACTGGCACTATCACGCTGCACGCACCCCGTTGTCCCCACACAGGGAGATGCCAACAGCCTGAGCTGAGTCAATGGGTGGACCAGAGCCAGGAGCGATGGGCCCCTCCACCACCAGCAAGCCTCTGAGGTTACTTATGGGAACAAAATGGGAGCTGCAAAGAGGCTGGATTTTTCCAGGAGTTGTTTTGGCATCAAGTGGGGACAAGGTGGTGAAGGAAGCTCTAGAATGTCAACACACTCTAATGCTCTCCCACCTCAGCAAGGTCCAGGGGAAGGGAGGGGCAGACCGCAAGAGGAGTTGCGAGTGGTTACAAGGAACTGCCAGGTCTCCTGCACTTAGTTCCACCACTGACATGCTGTGTGGCCTTGGGAGAGAGTTGCCACCGTGTTTCAGTTTCCCCTTGCCCAAGAAAGTAGAGACCTCACAAGATTTGTGTCAGTGTTCAAGGACCTCAGGAAAAGGTGCCTGATCAGCAAAGCCTAGACTGTGAGCTCCTTACAGACAGGAGAAAGGCTGCTGCTCAGAGCATCCCATAGTACTGTGCTAACAAGCGAGTTCAGCCAAGCCAGCTCACGCATCCTCATTTTATTAAAAAAAGGGTTTGTGATTGGAGGGTAAAGTGAAACCTGCCCCTCAATCTTTGCTATGTCTTAGTCTTGTTCAGCGGCCTTCTCAAACTGCCACCATGCTCCTCGCTGAGCCAATGGTCCATAGACATATGGGCCCAGTGGCCTCAGGTTACCAGCCTGGGAGCTCTCTCCCTGCAGAGGAAGGCTGCTGAACTTCTCCACCCCCCCCCCACCCCTCCTTTTGCTAGAGCAAGTGCACATGGCTCCCCTCCCAAGGGCACCGACTGTGTCATGAGAGACACTCTCCCTCTGAGGAGTCAGCAGCAACACGTTAGGCCATAATCTCTTGGGCAAGGCCACCATAGGGCTGAGACTGTTGGCAGAACAGTCTCGCCCCACCAAAGCCAGGGAGCGACTGGGGTGCAAAGCAACCCGCAAGACATGCTGGGCTTCCAGTGCTGCTTTATTGCATTTCAACAATGTCCTTTAGATAGCAGCCAGCTGCATTAGTGACTCAGGTGATTAGATGCCCCATGAAAGAGAAACAGATCTGCTAAGGGAGGTTATTGAGCAGGAGACAGAACAAGGGCCTCTGACAACCACCACTGTTATGTCAGTCAAGATCCCATGCCAACTCCGCTTCAGCTTTCAAGTTTCTTCCCACAGAGATGGGTAAGTCCAAGCCCCCCCCGCCCCAATTATGCAGGGAGGTTAAATGCATCGATGCTAAGGAGGACAAGCAAGAGGCACAGAGCCAGTCCTCCAGGTGGCACCCACTGTGCAGAGAACTAATGGGTCTGGCAGCTGGGGCCAATGGCTTTATCTGTGAGAAGTCTTGGCTCCATTGAGAGCACTCATGGGCTTCAACCAGAGAAAATCATTCCGAGACTTCTATAAAGCCAATCCCAGAAGCTCCTAACCACTAATTCAGCCCACAGATTCATTTAGAAGAGCATCCGACTGCCACCTCTCCCCTCCACCCTGAAGCTACTACACCAGAAAACCCCCACCCTGAGCTTTTGCTGCAAGAGGAGGAGGGGAAATCTGTTCTTGTTTGTATCCTTCCAGTACTCTGCCACCTCACACACACTCAGAGCCAGGTGTATCGAGGTCCTTTCCCCACAACAGCAAATGGAAGTGCCAGCTCCCATTTGCAAGAAGACAGAGAGCATTTGTTCTGAGCCACGGGGCTATGCAAAGCTGTGTACATGACTACAGAGAGACAGTTACTCTGATCCAGGAACTCGGCAAAAAGGCATCGCATAAACACCTGGACTCTGTCCCAGCCGCACAATTCCTCCCTGCCTCCCCACCCCCAGCTTGGAAGGGTCACTTTCGTGTAATATGCTGCTACCAGATGGAGCGATTAGGAGTGCCAAGAACAAAGACTGTTGGCTTGTTTTGAAACTCAAAGCGGTTCTGCTTTTGCCTGCCACTTACTAACTTTTTCCAAGAGAGAAGTTGGCCCAAGAGGTAACAGCCAGTTCGCTCTGAATGGAAAGAAAATTACCAAATTTGCGATTTTCTTGAGAGGGAATCTCAGTCAAGTCTTTGCAGTTGTTCCCTGGAATCAAAGCAAGTTTCAGCAATAAGGACACTGGTCAATTGCTTGATGCAGTGTTATTGCGGCCCTGGAGTCCTGCCTAGGTTGATTCCCCAGCAACCATAAGCAACCGCTGGTTCTGTGTATTGTGCAGCAAGGGTAGCTAGATTCTGCAGTGAAGTGACAAGGTTTCAGTTTCCCACTCTGCCCTGGAAGAGCCGAGAGAGGTACTACATAGGGTAGCCCCACTTTGTTCTTTGCAAAGGGTTGGAGCCCCAAAGAAACACAGAGATCAGGCAAGTGCAGCAGGAGTGACACAGCTCTCCACCACACCTTGGGTAGCGTATACCAAGTGCACACATCCTGAGCTCCTTGTGGGCGAGAAATAGCTTGTTTGGTGCGGTATGGGGGGGGGGGGAGGGGAGGCCAAGACCAGAATAAGTAGAGCAGTCCAGTGCTAGGTTCTCCTTTGAGTGCTCAGCACAGGAGGACGACTGCGGTGACAGTGAACATGACAGCGAACAGAAGCAGTGTCAGCGACAGAGCAATCTCCCCTGTGCAAGCTCAAACAAACAAAGGATGCTGCCCTTTTAAGAAGGCTGGTCTGCAGAGAGAACTGCTGCATCCTCTTCCCTGGGGGGGAAATTGCTGAGTAACTAGGCCATTCACTTCCTGCCAGCTATTCCACGGCATCCAAGAAATAAAAGCAGCTAGCTCTGTGGGGTGCGTACAAGGCAGAGACAGACAACCCCTCTGATTAGCCACATTCAGGCAGGCAGACTCTACCCTGGTGGATGCATGTTTGCATTGGGCCTCTGGCCAGGTCTGATGTAAAGGAGATTGCTTAGCCTGTTATACCAGCGTAAGCACACATTTGCACCACTAACTTCAACCAAGATCAGGATCTGGCCTAGTCTCTTTTGTAGAGTTAAGATGCTCTTCCCACCCTCAGAGGTGCAGGGCTGCCTGGGGGGGGGGGCGGTGCAAGTGGGGGCAATTTGTCCCAGGCCCTGCAGGCCCCCCGCCAAGAATATAGTATTCTATAGTATTGCAACTTTTTTTTTTAAATGGAAGGGGCCCCTGAAATTGCTTTGCCTCAGGCTCCCTGAATCCTTTGGGCAGCCCTGCAGAGGTGGTGTCTTGCCTTGGCTGGAATGGTGTTGTCAGAGGAAGGAACTCTGTCTTTCCCTGGACTGTGACAGAACACACACACAAATATTTATACAACATCAGTGTAGGATCACATGCACCCAGTGATGGAGGTCGATGGGTGGACTGCCAAAAATTACTAACCCCTCCTTACCACGTTGCAGCAAGCAGTGCTGTACAGGAACTCCAGGGAGGGGATGCTGATTCTTCAGTCTACTTTACAGGGTTAAATATACACATCTGAGACCTCAAACAAGCTTTAAAGCTGCACAGCTCTTTAGAGGTTTGACCGGAGAAGTCAGTTCCACTTAGAGTGACCAGACAGCAAGTGTGAAAAATCAGGATGGGGTGGGGGTAATAGGAGCCTATATAAGAAAATGCCCCAAATATTGGGATTGTCCCTATAAAAGTTGGGACATCTGGTCACCCTAGTTCCACTGCTGGGAGCGGAGGGAATTTAAGAGGCTCAAGGTGGAAAACTGCAGCCAATACAACAGCCCCAGCAGAATACCCATCGTGGCAGATTTAAGCCGGGCCTTATGCTGCAGTGACACCAAGCCTATGTACTGAGAATAAGTATGAGCTACCTGAAATTGCTAGGTCTTCTGCACAGAGCTTTGGGATGTGCTGGATAAGAGGGGATAGGACGCTAGTGTCACTGCAGATGCCATGCAAATTCAGGCCTTGGTTGCTAAGGACAGCAGGAACTGCAGAGCCTAGTGCCCAAAGTCCCAGCTCAGCAGAGGGAGTTCTGCTACCCACTTGATATTATATGGGCCAAGTAGCTGACTACACTCAGTCCAATAATGCCACTGGCTCCCAATTTGTTTCAGGAGTCGGGGTAACACTTCTAGCTTGTTTGAAGCTACCACTCAGGGTCTTGCTTCAATCTTCCTGAGAGACCTGATCTTACTCTGCTTACCTGGACATGGTTAGACCCATGGCATATATTCAGCCTTGTTGACAAGAGCCTTCTCTGCAGCTCTTGCTATCCAAAAAAGCATTTCTGGATCTTACTTCAAAATTACAGCTGAAATCCCGCCCCAGCCTATGCCTCTTCCATTTTTGTTACGGTATTTAAATCTACAGAGCTTTTTGGCACCCAATTTGCATGAGACACTACAGAATAACATAGGATCGGCCAAACCTGCCAACAATGAACAGCTTTTGTCAGTTGCTCTGGTACTTTGTATCAGAAGTCAATGGAGAAAAAAAAAACCTCCTTTGTTAAATCTTTTTTTTTTTTTTTTTTTTTTTTTTTTTAAAGACACTCAAATGTGCTGGGAAAATAAAACAAAGTGGAAGCACAAGCCTCCATCGCTGTGGGGAGGGGGAGGGGGAGAGTCAGAGGGCAGTGTTAAACAGCCAAGCTTTCTTGGAAGGCTGCGTACAGATTTATTACAGGGCAATGTCAGATAGCAGTAGGAAGAAGGCTGGGCTTCCTCCTGGCTTTCTTGAAGAGGGAGGCTTAGGGGCTGGCCAGAGGCCAGCACAGAGACAGAGGAGAGCCTATGTTAAGGCATGCTTGGAAAAAGCAGCCTCTCCTTGCCTAAACGTTGCTTTTCTCCCTTTTGGAAGATCTAGAGCCACAAAGGGAACAGCTTATCATTGGTGGAGGCTGTTTAGAAAGGGTGGGTCCCATCTGGGCTCTCCCAGTGCCAGAGACTGCCTCCATATGACTCTAAGCTCACCTTCCCTGGCCACTCCCTCCTCCTTCTCCTCCCCAGAGCACCCTGAGAAAGCCACGTGGCTCCAACTAAAGGGACATTAAAGGGAGAAAGTGAAAGCAGGAAACAAAACAGCTGAACGAAATGTAAGACTAAGATGTAAATGGCTGGAGCCCAGATTCTGTGGTGATTGGTGCCTTAGACATGGGTTGCTTCTGTCACCTCTCTGGTACTTAGGTCTTACATTACCATTGTATCCAGTCATCTCAATTCTTATGCATTGATCCTCAACACCCTGGTGAGATATGAACCCCATTTTACAGACACATGACTGGAGGCAGAGATTAAGTGACCTGATCAAAGACACATTTGTGGTGGAACAGAGAATTGAACCCTGGTCTGACTAGTGCAGATTCCCATTACCCCAATCAATAAGATAGACATTATGATAGGTGAGGGGCACCAGCCTCAGAGCTGAAGGCCAGAGTCAGAAGGAAGAGGATAGATTCTGCAAGTTACCAAGTCAGTCACCATGTGCTGTCCCCACGTGTCATGCTGCCTAGTCACTGGCAACCCAGAACAGCCCTAGGGCAAACTTCAGAACATTTAAAGCAACCAGGAGTTCAGGTGTTTACAGGAATCTCTTGGGCCCGTGATGGAACAGCTGTCTGATGTGGGGCTCCCAAATGGAACCCAGCCACACAGGACAGAGACAAAGGTTCTTTGAGCTTGAAGTAAAAGATGTAGGACAGTTAATTGCTTTGTTCAATCCCTGATGGACAGAAAGCTGCCTCTTCTCCAGAGACCATCTCCTCAGGTCACCAAAGGGTTAAGATAGCAACTCTGCATCACAGGGAACTCAGTTTCTCAACCCTTTAGGCTCAAGAGGGTTGCGCACACTCCTTGGAATCTCAGGAATTTCCCACTATTATCCCCACTTCCCTTTCACCGAAGGCAGAGTGAGAGGACTCTGGGCCCTTCCTTCTGCTTGGAGCTAGAGAGAAGCACTCCAGGTGCAGGCTCTGGTTCTCACCTTCCATTCCCTGCCTCCCTCCCCCAACCCCACAGAAAACACTGCGCACACCCCAAACACACCAGGAGACAGAATGGCTTCCATGTGTTTAAGACAGAGGATATCAGCCTTGAAAGATCAGTTAACCCTAGACAACAGCATTTACCTTTTGAGGTTTGGCTAGACCCATGTCTGTCTTTGAATCATGCACACAGGGACTCCCAGAAAGCAGACCCTCATCTGAGCTGATCAGTCCCCACCAGCAGAACTAGGACTCTTCCTAGCCACAGCACTTCTTCAAGAAGAGTTCTGGGAGGCCATGAAATCAGTGGCAAGATGATCACACACTAGGCCTCTAGACCCCAAGGGTCAGGGTTGGGCTCAGCCCTAGAAGTGGGGACTATTCAGTCTTTGATCCGAAGGAACGAACTATTCATTGCTTTGAGGTCTTGTAAAAAAGACTTGCAGGATCCTGTATCTTGTACTGCATTGTGCTGGAAAGCGCCCAGCTCGTCACAATGCTGCACTGACACCAAATAAAGTGGGGAGGTCCTACCCAGTTTTCTTTTGTGGCTTCTCTGAAGTGTCCCTGCCCATGAAAGAGACCTGGCAAAAGACTGGGGGAGGTTGCTCATTGGAGACACGCAACAAGCACACAACCCTTGAATCCAAGTCCACATCCATTTCTACACCAGTTTAGGCATAAGCCTCAATCATCTTTCTGCCGTTTGGAACTAGCTTGTCAAACCGTAGCTCTGTAGAGCAGCTAGCCATCCAGGATCTCATTATATGAGCATCCAGCTTCTCTAGCCAGAGACAAGATGTTTGGGATGAAACTCAGTGCTGAGATCCAGCAGGCATGTCCACTGCTGAACACACATCCTGTCCTGTGTGCCTGCGACAACCTAGAGCCTTCCAGCTTACCAGCAAGATCTCCAACTCACAGCTAGGTCACTGATGTGGCCTGTGTTAAAATCAGTAACAGAAATTCAAGATAAGAGCCTGCAGGACCCAGATTTGATGGCATTGAACAGCCAACATCCAGGGCTGGCAATAAATATTTTCTTTGGCCTGCAGAAATGGAACGTATTGGTGCTACAGAAGTTTCCTGTTCTGCCTACATGTTAGAGCCAGAGGTGGAAGGTGCCAGGGACATGACCTGTGCATAGCCGGAGAGAGTTAAGTAGCCAGTGACTCATTTCCTCACCTCACTGTAGCAATGCATCTCAGATAATCAGAACCTCTAGAGATCATGCTCAACGTGCCTGGGAGCCAGGAACTGCAGTGGTCCACTCCTAGTTCTAACACCAACTCCTGTGGCCTTGAGCAAGTCACTTAACCTCTGGCTGTTGCCAAACACTTTTGGCAAAGATTTTCCTCATTGCTAGAGTCCACGGGGTTGTCAGTCGGGGGAGCACCATGTTAGAGGAGCAACAGCAGCAGGAAGTTTGACAGCACACCTGGTGTAGCAAGGCCTGCACCTCAGTTCTACCCTAACCCCATTTGATAGCTTGAGCAGGGGGGGGGGGGAAAAAGAGAGAAGAATACTTACTTTATCATCAGGATTAACGTATTTGGTAAATGGAACAAGCTACACAAATTCTAAGCAGTATTAGCTTAACAGCTCTTAGAAAGAGAATTACTTGGTATATGTAAAGTAGCAATGAAAAATCCCATAGTTACAAGCTGCTTTATAGTCATTAGAGAGACATGTCAAATTAACAGTCAAATTCCTACCTATGAATTCAATGGGAGTAAGATTGGCCCCAATGATGCAGGAGCCAGCTGTATATTGCTACCACTATAACCTTAGACATTAAACGGATTGGTCTCTGTTCAGCTTTTGCACACTGAAACCAGAATGATCAGTCTCGTGTGCACCAGTTTCACTCTCCCCTGCAGAGATTTAAAAATCCAAGACAAAGGGAGATTGAGGATTATGAACAGGAAAAGTGGTTTACAGTAGAACTTTAAACAGGGTTTCACAAAAGGGTTTACTTTGTGTTTTGATCCAAAAGATTAATCACTTGTAAGATACCGTGAAGATTAAGCACCGGAAGTGTTAATGCTTGCTAGTGTTCCATTATGAAGCATCCTGTACTCAAGTCCTCTTAAGAGGAAGACAACACTCCCTGCCTTCTGAATTAAGTGGCATGACTACAGGAAGAGGAATGGAAAGTCCTTTTTGACAGCAGAAGGATTGAGAGTAAGCAGTGATGACCAATCAGAAAGCTAACTTTGTGCCAATCCAGAAGGGACAGTGAACTGAATGGCCTCAGATTGAGGGGGTGGAAGTTGTGTATTTGAAGAAAGCCCTGGTGCTAGAAACTCATTTTAAGCATCTTTCTTATGAAAGCACACACGGTTCAAGCACCTCTCTGCTCTCGCTCCTTTGTAGCCTCGCTGCGCCTTTTATCTCTCCCAGGTACTTTCAGTCCCTGTTACCACAGTATCTGAACACCTGACTCTGGTGTACTTATGACATCCTTGTTAAGTAGGGGAGTGCTATTTTCCTCCTCATTTTACAAATAGGCAAATTAAGTGACTTGCCAAAGGTCACAGGAAGCCTATGACAGTGCAGGGAATTGAAACTGGATCTCTCAAGACCCTGACCAGCACCCAACCATCCTTATTCTTTGCATATAAAGGGGTTATTTCCCTCCCCCAGCTCAGCATGGTCCAGACTCCTTCCCTGAAGGCGTTTTGCAAACACCACAAAGATCAGCACAGTGCATCCTTGTGATACACGGGAGAGGGTTCAAACACATTCCCCCAAGTTAGAGCTACCCTGTTCAGAGGTCTTGACTTGGCATTTAAGTCAGAGGGGAGGTTTGCTTTCCTGTCTGGAGTGCCCCACTGTGGTACAGATGATAATCTCTCTTGTGTCAAGTTGTGCATCTTTGGCAATGTCAGTTTATAAAACTTTGAGATGGGACTGGTCTCTAACCCTCATCCCCCTCAAGTAAGAGTGGGTGCATCAGGAATGGCTTTTGGTGCCAGCATTCTGTGGGAGCAACGGGGAAGCGACTTCCAGCATCAAGAGACCTTAGCCATGAATGTCCCCTGCATCTGCCGGCATCAGCTTGAACTTCCTGGCAGCTAGGAAGTGTCTAAGCAAAGTTCAAGGTAGCCAGAAACCAAGTCCTACAAAGTTTTGCAGAGCCAGCACAGCCCCTGAATGACACTTCCAGCATGGCACTCTCGAAGGTGTTATTAGAATGAGGAGCAGAGACTTACGCATTGCAATACGGCTTCTTCTCATAGCCCTTGTAGTTTTTCATGTTTAGGGTCATCTTGCAGGTCTCGCAGTGGAAACATGCTTTATGCCAGAACTGCAAATAAACAAAAGAACAGTTAATGGGAGACCCTTGCAATTCTAACAGCACATGATTCTTCTCCTCAGATAGGATGTTCTTCAGAGCATCAGGTTCGAGCCTCTTTTCTGGAACTCAATGGCTCCTTCAGCTGACACAGGATCTTTCTGAGAGACTTTTCAAGGCAGAGATTAGATCAAATGTTCCTACCAGCCTAGGACCCTGGGTTCACATCAGGGAGACCAGGCATCTTTACATACTAACAGGAAGGGGAAAAAAAGAGGTATGGTTGTTAGTATTGTGGTTGCACAGTATGAAATAGTCCCTAACCACGACGAGTTTACAATACAAATACACTAGGCAAAGCAGGAGGCTATAATTTACAGGCAGCGTGAACAATGGTTTCCAAGCTCCATGTTAGTGCCATCTTTAATTTTGTGCCAAGGGGGGCTGTTACTGGGAGGGAGTTTGCTAATCAGAGAGACAAAAGGGAGAAGGCACATTAATGGGAGGGGAGAAAGGCCAGGAGGAAAGAAAGAAAGCAGGGGGAGGGGAGCATGAAGGGAGCAAGGCTGAAGTGAAGCAAGTGAGGGAGGGAAAGAGAGCGAACAGATTGTCTAGAAGAACAGAAAAGGAGTGCTAAAGATAAAACTCAGCAACCCAAGGGTCCCTGCTCCTGGGGCTTGCCTCTGCTCCCACTGGCTAGAGGTATGGATGCACCCCTTGCAGCAAATTTCTTCCCTGAGCTCATATGGTTGGGCAGAGACAGAGCTACTTGAAACCTGGCAGGGGAACCCTCGCCCCCCTTGGGGGCACCTGGGATCAGCTCCCCTCCCCATGGCACAGCTGCACCTGCTGCAGTTGCTTTTCTCTGCTCCTACAGGCAGAGTTTGAGTGGCCCCCCAGAAAAAACCTGTTCTACTTTCATGCCATGGGGAAGCTTTGAACTGGGAAGAGAGGTAGTAGCTGAATGGAACTTCAGCCTGACAAGGCAGCATTTAACTAGGCTGAAGTCCAGTAGCGAGGCATCTTTCTATTTCCCCACTTTTATGGGCACCCCTAAGGATACCCCATTTCCCCCACCCCAGCCAGAGGCCTGTACTCTAAACATACTCAGAGCAGAATGCCAGTCCCAGTTGCTCCCTTACAGACACCAAATGCACATACTTGCACTTAAACTGAGGCCAGAAGAGACATTCCTTGAAATCCAGTCCATGACCCACTTTTCTAATATGCCAACATTACAGGTTATGACATTCAGTGAACACACATCTACCCTGCCTTAGCATCTCGGAGATGCTTCTTAGAAGGAAATATTTGCACTCAGCATCTGACTGACAGGACAAGCCTCCCTAAGCTGTCAGGGCTCCTGACAAAGTTCTACCAACAGTACAGAAACAAAATCCAGACCTTCCCTGTGGTAACCCTGAAACCAACATCTGGACCAGAGGTGGCCAACCTGTGGCTCTGGAACCACATGCAGCTCTTCAGAAGTTAATATGCAGCTCCTTGCATAGGTGCCAACTCTGGGGCCGGAGCTACAAGAGCACACCCCTGGTACATTTGCACACTGCTCAACCCCCAGCTCCGCCCCAGGTCCTGACCCCACTCCACCCCTTCCCAAGGCTCTTGCCGTCCACCCCCCAGAGTCTCTTGCATGCCATGAAACAGGTGATTGTGGTGGGCAGGAGGCATCGGGTGGAGCTGATGGCAGGGCTGCTGACATATTACTGTGGCTCTGACAATGTACATTGGTAAATTCTGGCTCATTCTCAGTCTGGTCACCTCGACCTAGACTCCCATGCGGACTCCTAGAAACATCTATAGCTACTATGTGTACAAATTACCCAACCATGAAGGGGTGCTGCAGATGAAACCCTCCAGGCCCAGACTCTCTGCTCATGCAGTGCCCAAAGGCTTCTCAGTTAGGGCATGGGCATAAAGCCTCCCCACCTGAGCAGAGCTCACCAATGCCAGCATGAGTTTCATCCAGTGTCAGATCACCCTCCTTCCCCACACCCAGAGAAATTCAAGTCATTATGAGGGCTTAAGGCTAGAGACTTGCAAACCTAGGAGAACATGGTTTAAGAAGAGAGAAACATAAGAATGGCCATACTGGGTCAGACCAAAGGTCCATCTAGCCCGGTATCCTGTCTACCAACAGTGGCCAATGCCAGGTGCCCCAGAGGGAGTGAACAGGTAATGATCAAGTGATCTCTCTCCTGCCACCCATCGCCACCCTCTGACAAACAGAGGCTAGGGACACCATTCCTTACCCATCTTGGCTAATAGCCATTAATGGACTTAACCTCCGTGAATTTATCCAGTTTTTTTAAACGCTGTTATAGTCCTAGCCTTCATAACCTCCTCAGGCAAGGAGTTCCATGGGTTGACTGTGCGCTGTGTGAAGAAGAACTTCCTTTTATTTGTTTTAAACCTGCTGCCCATTAATTTCATTTGGTGGCCCCTAATTCTTATATTATGGGAATAAGTAAATAACTTTTCCTTATTTACTTTCTCCACACCACTCATGATTTTATAGACCTCTATCACATCCTCCCTTAGTCTCTGCTTTTCCAAGCGGAAACAAGCCATGAAAGTCCCTCTTGAGGCTGCATTTCTACAGCCCTAGTCATGCTAGGGAGTCACTGCTAGCTGCATAGCTAAGCTCCCATCCCTGGATAAAAATCCCCAAGCTCTGGATGGGCAGCTACTGAATTTGCTGCTCTGTTGGGGTGCCGGGAGTACGCTTCAGAACTCTCCCTGCACCCCTTCCCCCCATACACACAGGTTCAGCACAACTGGTGAAACATTCTGGAGATAAAACATGTGTAGACAAGGGCCAAGACAGAGGCTGTGCTACCTGCCCGTGGATACCACACCCTGGTGTATAAACACAGCCGCAGCCCAGCAAAAAGAGAGCGTATGACTCAGCAGGAGCAGAGGGTGGCCGTCTTATTTCAGTTGCTCAGGGCAACATATTTGTCCTTTCCTTGTGTGTCCCCACATGATAATTCTTCCACAATAGGCAGGTGTCTGTTCACTGTGTAGTGGAAGGGAACTTCCTTTAGAGACAAGTCAGATTTTTTCAGGCAACTTTAGCTCCATGCCCTTGGCAATGGTATAGTCCCACTTCAGCCAGCCTTGTTCTTCCCACACATCCACCATGGTTTCCCGCCCCCCCCCCCCCAATCTTTAACCCTCCCAGAACTTTGGCCTTGTGGAGGAAAAGGAAGGGCATGGATGGTCCAGTGGTCAGGGTGCAACACTTGGACAATTGGGTTTAATTCCCTGCCATCAGGCTTCCTGTGTGACCTTGGAGAAGTGACTGAAGGGCAGAGTTAAAGGTATTTAGCCTTAGGCACCTAGGTACTTTTGAAAATCCCCCTCTGCATACCTTTAAGGCTCTAGCCCTTTGTCTGTGCCTCTGCTCCCCACCTGTACCCTGAGGGGGGGTGGTAAAACAGACCTACTTGACTGGGGTGTTGCTAGGCTTATCCTCAAACTCATGAGGCGCTCTGGTACTAGGCTAAGGGGGAAAATCATAAATACCTCAAGAGATTGTGCCACATGTCTTCCAAGCCAAGCTGGCAGATAACATCACTTAAACGGAGCCAGCCTCCTCTCAGAGGAATGCCCAGCCTTCGGCAGCCAGAGAGGTCTGAGAACTCCTTCCCAGCTAGCATGGTTTGGGGAGGTCACCCAGCCAGCATTCCACAGCAGGCATCAGCTGTATCCAAGCTTATGCAGAAGAGCTGGGCTTGGGCAAGAGTGCACTAGATGCTCCTCCTCACAACCAGATTGCAACACAGTATTGTTTACCGGGGCACTGCTGCAATAATCCACTGCAGGAGGAGAGACTAGAACAATCCAAAGATCTTACACTAGCATGGGAAGAGGGCGAGCAGAGCAAAGTATGCCCGGCATACATTATCTACCCATCACCCTCTAGCCAAACAGGCCAGGGGATTCCCACAAAGCAGCTACATTCCTGCTCAATCCTCTAACTCCCCCGCTCCTCTCCCCCTAGGAGCAGATTCTAGCTACTGCTGCATTGTACAACTCACTCCACAGCCAGCCTGATGTTTGGTAAGAAGTCTAGCCTGCCAGGACAGGTCCCAAGCAGGCTGTGCCTGCATCCTAAAGAAGAGCGCTACTGCAATTTGCTAGTTCTCAAACGGTTAGTAAATTGTGCTTGTTGCCCAGGCCACACACTTGTACATCTGAAGCATCTACTCCTCAAGTCCATTACAGTTAGTGGCAAAAACATATTCTCAGCTGTGCTGAGGGGAGCTTAGCACCACAGGTATCATCACTGGCCCTTATGCGACTGAAGCCTCAAGTAATGCGTTAATATACCGCTGCAAAACCTATTTCGGAAACAACACACCCTGCTTCAGCCTGTTTGAAATATTCTGAACTCAGAGCGCAGACAGGTACTTGGTCTGCCTTTTTAATCCATTAGAATGAAATCTAAAAAAGGCAGAACCATGAAGTCACCTCACACCAGCTTTTTGGTGGGTTTATTAACTTAGCAATTACAGCCACAACCGCTAGACCAAGTGCCACTTGCTCCAGTTATGAGACACAGGACATAGATCATTTCCACAACGGATGTCACAGCCTCCTCACATGACATTTTATCTTGAGAGCTGATAGGAGTCCATGAAGAAGGGGGCGGGGAAAATATGCCACAACTGCCACACACAATATGTACTCCCTGAAGCCTCAACGGATTGTCACCTAAAGACTTTTGAATCACACTGTTACCTTGTCAATATCAGTAAAGCCCTGATCCAAACAGAGTCCTTCCCCCCCTCCACCTGCTGAGCCCTTAGTGCTTAGATTCTCACTTCGCCATCAATTTTTGCAATGCAGATTTAGAGACACAAGTTGCTTTTTCCTCATTTCCTTGGAGCTGCCAGGTATAGCTCAGAATTGGAGTGCTTAGTACAGCTGAGATGCAGAGTCCATTCTACTAAAGCACCTGCATTTTGAGCATAACGGCCGCCATACTGGGTCAGACCAAAGGTCCATCAAGCCCAGTATCCTGTCCTCTGACAGTGGCCAATGGCAGATGCCCCAAAGGGCATGAACAGGCAGGTTATCATCAAGTGATCCATGTCCTGTCACCCAATCCCAGCTTCTGACAAACAGAGGCTAGGGACACCATTCCTACCCATCCTGGCTAGTAGCCATTGATGGACCTATCCTCCATGAATCTAGCTAGCTCCCTTTTGAACCCCGTTATAGTCTTGGCCTTCACAACATCTGCTGGCAAAGAGTTCCACTGTTTGACAGTATGTTGTGTGGGGGAAAAAAAAAGTGTGTGTTTTAAACCTGCTACCTATTAATTTCATTTGGTGGCCCCTTGTTCTTGTATTATGAGAAGGAGTAAACACTTCTTTATTTACTTTCTCTATACCACTCATGATTTTACAGACCTCTATCATATCCCCTCTTAGTCACCTCTTCTACAAGCTAAAAAGTCCCAGTCTTATTAATCTCTCCTCATACGGAAGCCGTTCCATACCCCTAATCATTTTTGTTGCCCTTTTCTGAACCTTTTCCAATTCCAATATCTCTTTTTTGAGATGGGGCGACCCACATCAAGGTGTGGTTGTACCATGGATTTATATAAAGGCAATATGATTTTTTCCTGTCTTATTATCTATCCCTTTCTTGATGATTCCCAACATTCTGTTCGCTTTTCTAACTGCCACTGCACACTGAGTGGATTATTTCAGAGAACTAGCCACAATGACTCCAAGATCTTTCTTGAGCAGTGACAGCTAATTTAGACCCCATCATTGTACATTGTGATAGACCCAGGCCAGGTGGGTACAGCAGAATAGCAGAAGGCAGATATACTGGCCACTGGATTAACAGTTTTCTGTTCCCTGACTGACCAGAGCAGGGGCTGCTCCAGGCTAATGAGAACACCTGACTCTAATTAACCTGCAAAGAGTCAGGTGAGGCCATTAAGTTAATGTGACCACCTGACTCTAATTAAGGCCCTGCTGATACTATAAAAAGGGCTCACTCCAGTAAGGCAGAGGAGAGCCAGGGGAGAGGAAATGTGGCTGGAGGGCTGGGTAATGAAGACACCCTCAAACCATCGGTAAGGGAGCCCTAAGGAAAGGGTGAAGAAGGGAGATGCAGGAGAGCTGTGGGGAAGTGGCCTAGGGAAATATAGCAACTCTGGCAGTGAAAGGTTGGCTGCCAACAGCTGCTACCATTAGGGTCCCTGGGCTGGAACCCGGAGTAGAGGGCGGGCCCGGGTTCCCCCCAACCCACCACTACAGGAACAGCTCCTGGGATGGGAAGTCAGGTCCCTGTCAGGACAGGAGGCTGAACAGAGACCATGGGAGTTCTCTCACCAACCTCCTTGCAGGCCTATGATGAAAAGGGCTCAGTAGACTGTAACCTTGGCCCTAGAGAGAGAAGGGCTACGTGGAGGGTCACAGTGAGCCACTGAGGCAGCATAAACTGCCTAGAAGCGCAGGACCCACGGGAGCAAGGTCAGAGCTCTGCCACAACATGTATTGTTAGGATTGTTTTCCAATGTGCATTACTTTGCATTTATCAACATTAAATTTCATCTGCCAATTTGTTGCCCAGTCACTCAGTTTTGCGAGATCAGGATGCAGAAGAAAAGAATGGAGGTGCACTGGCATAGCTCTTGGTGAAACCTAACAGAACTTTCCTATATGCCTCTGCTCCCCAGAAGCCCCTCAGCCTTCATCTTTGGTTCAGTTCCAGCAGCATTAAAGCAAGCACCTGGCTGTACGCAACAGAATTTCTGCCACAGTCACTCAGATCTGCTCGGAGTTCAACTAGGTGGACAGTCACACAGGATTTCCAAAAAAGGTGAGTGGTTGAGGTTTGTAGCGGATTGCAGCTTACATCAGGCCAGCCATTGAGGGGCAGCATTAAAGGATCACCATAGATGCTGACCTTGATGTAGGGTGTTCTAGCAGTATTAGTTGTGCTGGTATGGGAATTTGCAATTGCCAGCTCAGAGGAAAAATTGTTGTCAACTGAGCCAAAACAGCACCCACGGATGCAGGACACACAGTAGAAGCAGGAATGAAAAATCCTTCTAGCTACAACTCAAACAGGCACATTGCTATGCTTGCATTGGATATTTAAGTCCAATAAGGACTCTAAAAAATACAGCCACTACACAATTAAGACCCAATACAATGGGGTTTGGGCCACAGGAGTTATTTCATTCAGCTTTAAAAGAATGATTCATGAAATAGGAAGAAAGCAACATCATGTGTTAAAAATGTGAGCAACAGGGTCCATTGTGACTCAGGAATGCTGTAGCTAAAATATCTGCATTCTCCAAGCTGCTCCTTTAGCTCCTAAACTGGTCATCCCAGGACCCTACAGGGGTGGGGGGAAGTGGAAAAGAGGGTGGAGAAATGCACAGCAGCACAGGATAGTTTATCCAGAAAAAGGGGACCCATTAGAGCTGATGGAAGATTTTTCTGGGCAAGTGACAAACAGATTCCAATAACTAGACAAGTATTTGAGTTCTCAATGGAGAATCAACAGTATTAGAGCTTTACTGAGCTTCCCAGCCCTGGTATAAAACACACAGAATCCAGTCACCACTAGTATCAGTTGTGACTTTTTTGTAATAAAAAGAGGAATTTGCCCTTTTTTTAAACAGCCTATGAAACTGACATTAAGAGACAAGGTCTTCAGATACTATTGGTGATGAGAGCCATGCAAGAATCTATATAAAATTTTTTCAATCTGGAGCAGAACAGAAATATGAATTGGAACCGAAAAGTGAAAACCCCATTTAACTTAAAACAGATGAGGGGCTCTCAACTTCAAGGGGAAGCATTAACTGTTTCTTTCCATTTTATCTGTTTAGACACCCAGCTGCACTCCTAACACAGGAAGAAGAAAAAAAACCAGAACAGTGGCTACCGTTTCCTTTGCTACTTGCCTTGATGTTCAGAAATGACTTTCTTAAATTATGAAAAGCAGTATCTGGACATTACGTTCTGCTGGCCTTTGCTTTTTTTAAGCAGGCTCTTAAGAGAATCTAATGAACAAAGTTGGTCTAATTCAGTGTGTCATTTCCAGACTAACTCTTCTGACCTTCAAGCATTCTTGCAAGAGTTTGCCTGGAAAGAAGTCAGATTCAGTAAATCCCTGTGCCAGATTCAGCCATTCTGGAGATTTCTAAGGAGAAGCTGGGAAGATGTTTTTGTATCCAGCTATGAACTTCTTCTTCCAAGAAGGCCAGAGAGCGGGGCGGGAGTCAGACTTTTTTTTTTTAAGCGACACCCACAGAGTCGGCAGAAAGTTGAACACGATCTCTCATGCCCTAAAGCGAAAGGGGAAGGTTGTATCCCCGGGCCCGGGCGTGTTAAATTAGCAGCTGGGGGGAGGGAAGAGAAGACAGGGGGGCCTGCAACTGTGACATACATCATCTTCCGCACCCCCTGACCCCAAATCCCCTTCCCCTCCTCCCCCCAATCCCCAGAGCCCCCCCTTCCCTACATTCACCCCACCCCCAAAAAGCCCAGCCCCCCTCCAGCTCACCCCCGACGCCCCAAAGACCGAGCCCCCCACCCCGGGCCAGCCGCGGCTCTCACCTTGTCCAGGCAGTTCACCTTCTCGGTGGGGTAGACGATCTTCCCGCAGCGGGCGCAGTTGGGGTTCATGGCCGCGCTCGCTCCCCGGGCGGCTGCAGCGGGCTCTGGCCTCCGCCTCTGCCGCGGCGCCCTTAATAAGCACGGGGAGGGGCCGCGGGGGCGCGCTCGGGGGAGGGGCCGGGCCGGGAGCGCGCGGAGGGGACTGGGCGCCCGCGGGGGCGCGCTGGGGGGGGGGGGCGCTGCAGGCGCACGCGCCTCCTCCACCCACCCACCTCTCCGAGTCCACTCAGCCCCCGCATAGACACCGGGCACACTCACCCACACACACACAGCTCTCCGAGTCCACTCAGCCCCCGCATAGGCTCCGGGCACACTCACCTCCACACCTCTACACTCATATACACCCCCCACACACACACGTACTGCCACTCTCTCTCTCACACACACACACTCAGACACACACACCTCCGAGTCCACTCAGCCCCCGCATAGACACCGGGCACACTCACCCACATTGCCACACTCAGATACACACTCCCACCACACATCTCCACACAGACACACTCATATACACCCCCACCACACATCTCCACACTGTCTCACACACATGCACACCACTGCCACACTCATATACACACCTCCACCACACTTCTCCACACAGACACACTCATACACACCACCCATCTCCACACACACAGATACATCTCCACACAGTCACACTCATACGCACTGGACACACTCACCCCCACTACACATCTATTCACACGAGCCCCCCATAGTCACACTCAGACCCCCACCTCTACATAGAAACACACAAATCGCCACATACAGTCACACTCACACCTCATTCCCCATCCAAACACACACCCCACACTGAACACAACTTCTCACACAAATACCTCCTTTCTCATGGTGAAACTCACACGCTTAATATTCACATACAACTCTCTTCTGACAGTGCACGCCTAACACACTCAGTACACACACACCCACACACCCACACACCCTTGCTCTAATGCCCAGATTGTTGACGCCAATCTTGTCATTTTCAAAAAGCCTTTTAGACAAATTGAGCTCAACGCCGGGGGTATAGCTCAGTGGTAGAGCATTTGACTGCAGATCAAGAGGTCCCTGGTTCAAATCCGGGTGCCCCCTTGAAAATTTTTTGTGAATTCTTATTTTTAATCCTACTGAGAGTAAAGCATAATTTTTGCACGTATTGGGCAAAAGAAAAAAACTAAACCTATAGTTTCTACTGCAAACATTATTTAACGTCAGTGAGTCAGTTATTGCTGCAGAGAGGCCTTTTCAGCTTTCCTTTTTGCCCAGTAGAGGGGGTATGGCTCAATGACAGAGTATTTGCCTGGTATCTTAAAGGAATGTAGTTAAAATTCTGTGTGTGTGTAAGGAGAGCAGTTTTTATTATTATAAAAAATAAGCTGTCTAGTGCCACACATTTCCACAGCCCTTTACAAGCACAGAGTAATGCGATTTATATAATTTGTGTATCAGTCAGGAGGACCATATCTTGCATTCTCAAGACAACTGGCTAAATTATCCAATAATAATTTCTTTCTGTAAGCTTGCTTAGCCATAGCTCTGGAGGTTTCTGCTTCAAATTGACATGTTATTTGCAGTAAACCCCTTTGAATTCCAGACCTGAGCTGTTCGGAAGTGTGAAATCTAGATGCAAAAATTAGCATTTCATTCATGACTAAAATGAACCAACTAGGACTCGCCAAAAACAGAACCATTTCTCTGAACCACATTACATTTTGGGAATTAGGATCATATGAGACCCAGAACCCCTGGTTTTGTGATAGCCAACATTTATCAAAACCCCAATCAGTTTAAAATACAGTCCACTTTCAGCAAGGTTGTTGGTTTTGTATTATAGTCTCCTATATAATAGCAGCATTGAATGGACACAGAAAAACTTCACACAAAGATAAGTGGAGATTCCTCAGCATGAAATACCTTATTATAATGCATTTTGTGTGCGTGTCCATGAGAAACAGCTGTGTAACGAACTGGCAGGTGCGCACACACATATATACACACACACATATCATCGCCCACTACTGGATGGAATCCAAACTGGTCATGCATCATAGGACCTGTAATGCTAACAGCTGATGGAGATACTCCCTTGGCTCACTAGCAGGCTATGGTTTTGAAACAGGAGTATTCAAGTTCTATCCTTGTTACTGCTGTGAAGCTTGGAGTGCCCATGTATGTTGGGTGACCAGATAGCCAGTGTGAAAAATCGAGACACGGTGCGGGGTAATAGGAACCTATATAAGAATGCAGAGGCCCTGGAGGTTTTTCGCCTTCCTCTGCAGTGTGGGACATGGGTCCCTTGCTGGAGGATTCTCTGCACCTTGAGGTCTTTAAACCACAATTTGAGGACTTCAATAATTCAGACATAGGTTAGGGGTTTGTTACAGGAGTGGGTGGGTGAGATTCTGTGGCCTGCGTTGTGCAGGTCAGACTAGATGATCATAATGGTCCCTTCTGACCTTAAAGTCTATGAGTCTATAAGCCCCCAAAATCAAGACTGTCCCTATAAAATCAGGACATCTGGTCACCCTACACGGTATGCAGCAAGAGTGACAACTCTGACGTCCTAGTTAGCTATGTGTTTGTTACAATATTAGCCTTGTCTGACATACATTGCCTTTTGTATGTCAGTTTTCCATATCCATGATCATATGTCATCAATCCTCCATTGCATAAATGTACATTCACAAGTGTTGTGCACCTGCTGACACAGCAGCGGCAGCATGATACATGTTGCATCCAGGTCTCATGGAGTCAATCTCATAAAAAGTTGGCAACGTTTGTCTTTTGTTCTCCCATAAGGATTGGGAGAACAGAGTCACCGAAAAAATTCAATCTTGTGCAAATGTGTCTAACCCCGGATTTAGCATTAAATAAATAAGTATCATTAATTCTGTGCTGGTGAAGGGGTACCAGCCTACCAACATCCCATGTTCCCTAACCTGTACTATCTAACCAAGCCTATCAACATCTTTATAAAATCCCCAATTACAGTGGTATCAATATACACACTAACAGCTAAGGACTCTAGCAACACAGGAGGAAATTAATCAAATTACAAAATGAGGTGATGGATATACACTCTTTGCTCCATAGTGAGATTGTCAGTCATGAAGCTTAATTTGTTTTGTGAGGTTTGTGCTGAGATCGGGCTTAAATATTTGAAACTGTGTACTAAAAGGTTAGGCAGTGTCTCCAGTAGTAATTCAATACTGCTTTCTGGGAAATAAGTATTTAATTGACTGCTTATGCAATGAGATCTTCAGGGGGATAGAAAATGTAAAGATTTTGTATATATTTGTAAAATGCCATGTACTTGGATAACATCATATAAGTGTTTTGTAATAATAACACTATTATTAAATGGACTTTAGCAGAAGAGAAATACTCCAGTGTTCCAATATTTGATGAATAATTTAATCATCTCTTTTTCAAAGCCTAATGCACGTACTACCTAAAACCTCTGTGAATTCTGACAAGCCCTGCTAAATATCAATGACAAGGCAAAAAAACATGCTAGCGCCTGAAATTAGTGTTATGAAATACTGAATGATTGAGCATTAAAATAGTCCATTAATAAAAGATTAGTTAGCAAGTAACCATGCCTTACAAGTCCTGCCTTCTTGCAATTTTTGCTTTAACTAAAATAAATAAAATCACAACAAACTTCTATAAGATTTTGTAATTGCTAACTTCATAATGATTAAATCAGGGTTTGTTAATTTCTCATAAATAGGACATCTGTACAAATATTGGAGTTTAGCTGTGCAAGAGTGGTTGATTTCATTAATCATTAGATATGTAGTTTCAACTTTGAGCAATTACTGTAAGAGACAGAATTATATAGTACTTGCAATACAGCAAAAGCAAATTATGTACCCTAGGAGCACATGGGAGGGTATCTAGATTTGTATCATGGACTACTTGATCTGTAGTTATATATGCTACCCTTGAACTATGGCTCAGGTCCAAAGTCTGTTTTATTTTACCAGCTATGATTGTGAAATGACTGATGTTAAAGCGACATCATGGTCTGAATTTACACTGATTTTTTTTTCCAAGGGGGAAGTGAACTGGAGTCTGAAAACAACAAGGAAAGGTGGTGCACATCTGAATCACAGAAGAGTATGAGCTGTAGAGTAAAATGTTTTGCCACCCACATGGACCTAAGCAAAGAGAAATCTATGTAGTCATAATTTAGAACTGTATCAAAAGCCCATTGAAGTTACTGGAAGTTTTTCCTTTGCGGTGCATACAATGTCAGGCAGAAGAGTCAAGTTGTTACTCTGTAACTTGAATTTCTGACTGTAGCAAACAAGCTGTCTATGCACCTGATTCAGATTCCAAATGGTCATGTTCACACATACAATCATTCCTTCAAATCCCTTTTAATTTATTTACAATCATTTGGAGAGCCATGTGTATCTGAAACAGCCTGTTGGACAAAAATACTAATCTCCAGCTCTAAGAAGCTGTGGGAGTATAGTGTGGTGACAGAACAAGAGCTGCTGGATTTAAATACATCTGCCCTCTGTGTGTGATTATGTGTTATGGTTTCTTTAAATTAAAGTTATTAGAGTGAATGGTGCTGAATATATACTTTAAACAATTTAGATGAATATATTACAAATACCTATAAAAGAAAATATACGGTCCTTTTGTCAGTGAGATAAATATACAGATATTCAGTGGCATACATTAGAATAATATTCTCGTTTGTCTAAATATATTTTCAAAGCCAACCCTTATTTCTTGAATGATGATGGCCATTCTGAGACAGGCTTTACTGCCAGTGATGCACACTCGCATCAAGCCCGGTCACACGCAGCTTGTTCATTTCAAGATTCTGCTCAAAAATTGACTTCCCCCTTTTTTAACCCCTCCCAGAGCTTGATCTGGCCTTCTTCAAATACCATCCTGTCTCTTATCACCTAGCCCAACACGCCCCAACCCTTTAAAAGCAGCTTAACAAAGCCAGGTGGGCCCCTCCTTTACCCCCAAAGACAGGAACCACTGCTCTGCACACACTCCCCACCTAATCCTTTGTGACTACCTGGGGGGCACACCCCATGCTTTGGGAAGCACTGGCCCTTCTTGTCTCTGTACATAACCTCCCTGCTGTTAGAGCAAGAGCCTTCTTCTCTACAGTGCCTGTCATCTGAAACAGGCTGTATCTCTCCACTTCGACAACTCAGATATCCCCTGAAAGCAAGATCTTTTATTCCATGTCTCTTCACTTCTTGGGCTTTCTACTAGTAATACATTATTTTCATCAGCCTTGTAAAATTTTACTCATCATCAGAGAGTGAATAATTTTTTTTCATGGCTACATTTAAAAGATATCATTAAGGTGTTCATCATGGCAAAGGGCAAGTAGATAGACTCTCAATTCCTAAAAGCGGCAAAGAGTTCTGTGGCACCTTATAGACTAACAGACGTTTTAGAGCATGAGCTTTCGTGGGTGAATACCCACTTCATCCGACGAAATGGATATTCACCCACGAAATGGGTATTCACCCACAAAAGCTCATGCTCCAATACGTCTGTTAGTCTATAAGGTCCACAGGACTCTTTGCCGCTTTTACAGATCCAAACTAACACAGCTCCCCCTCTGATACTTGTCAATTCCTAACAAATGTTCTATTTTCTGAGAGGATGTAGAAAAAGGCATCCGGGTCAAAACCACGGAAAGCCATTTTGAGCTCAAGAGGCAATACAAATTACAAAATAATAATTAATGGGGTGTGTTTTCCACCTTTCCAGAGCTGCATGGACAGAGTCAGTTATATTTCTCAATGCCAATATATCAGCCTTCTGAGTAAGCTGTCTGCGTAGATTGAAAAAGGACAGCTATTAAGGACCTACTTAACTTGCTATTGTACAAACGTATCTGGCATACCCATGAGTCTTTTTAACAAGGGAGAACCAAGTTGACATATTTATAACGGAAACAACTGCCATGTCTAGGTGCTTATTAATGCCTTCTCATCTCAGCTTGATTAGGGATTTCACATTTTTAAACTTAAATCTAATCATTTTCCAATTCTGAGAAACCTAGTGAATGCAAAGAATTTTGAATATACTCTAACCAAGGAAGTTTATGTGAAAAATCCCTGCTGAGCTGCTCCTCTCAGCATAGCCTTGGCAAATGTTGTGGATGCATACCATGAACGCCAAGCCAACAATTTATATCACAGAAACTCACATTGCACAGTATTTGGGCTGTGTTACATTGTATTTCTCTCAATTGTTACAAACCACATGTTTATTGTCAGTGGTTAATTTTGTGGCCATGAAATGGCAAGATATTTGTTTGCTACTGAAGTAATTATTTGAAACATATATTTCCCATTATTAACTTTCAAGCCGTCAAGATACTTTGCTAGTATTGTATACAGGGAGGGCTCGAACGGCAGGATAGTTGAACTGTTACACTCAGTATCACTTGTAGTTCCATCCTGAAATTAGGTTTAGACACTCCCAGAATAAATTAAAATAATTTACTGCCACTAGATGAAAATCTCTTTCACAATGTGGCTCAATTGCTTTGAGATTCACAAAATCACTAGGGCTGAAATATAATAATATTAAGGAAAAATGCACACGAGTTAATCCATTCTGATGACCACACAAGGATTAATTCAAAGCTCAGGCACAACCCTCCTTGTCTTTTCAGCCCCAAATTCACGAGTGCTTTCTGGATCCTTTTAAAAAAGGCTGGGGGGAGGGTGAAGATATCTGGAGTTGAACCAGACAGCTTGATCTGCAGTCAATGTTCTACCACCAGCTCTACCTCTCCAGCTGGTAGAAGTGTGGAGAAGAGGGGGTTCCATTGAAAAAAAAATTCTAACCAGGAGCTGTGACATTATGGGCCTAATAATTCATATATTTCAAATATACTGCATCCAGCATGTAGCAGTTGAGAAACCAAAATAAAAAACAACTATTGATTGTTACAAATCCTGGCTTATTGGAGGTGTCCCTTATGGCTAAACCTGTGAAATGCTTCCAACATCAGCACCTCTCTGTGCATGTGGGATGCTTCTTAACTGCTCTCTTCTCTCTTTTGGGCTCGTCTCTGACCAAAAAGGTGGGGGGGGGTTACTGTGGGATAATCCACCTGTATTAGCTGTCTTGCTGTAAAAAAAAAACATCGGGGAGGCAAGGGGCTCTAGTTTTACTGCAAGATAAATTAGGCGAGAAAACCCCCATGAGAGGGTGTCACCGCTGGTGTTGCCTAGCTACCTCATAGTATTAGGATCCTCACGCTTTTTACCACACACTGAACCCCCCCCCACACACACCTTTTTAAGCAGCAAAGACAGAGTCTGCAGCGCCACAAGTGCCTTGTCTCCATGTAGGATTTCACAGTGAGCCTGGCTGGAAGACAGAGCCCCAGGGGGCAAGCCGCAGATCCCCCTGATGAGCCTCCTGCTCTAAGCAGCTCCTTCTCCCCCAGAAGGCCCCCCACCCAGGACATATACAAAGATCAGATCACGCTTCCCCTGCTGGACACTCATCAGGCTGTAGTGTTTGGCTCACATACTGAGCTCTTCTAAGCCCACTGAGTCTGAGCAGCATGTAGGTTCTCCCTCTGGCCTCTTGGGCTCACTCCTTGGATAAAGTATCAGAGAGGTAGCCGTGTTAGTCTGGTTCTGTAAAAGCAGCAAAGAATCCTGATTCCCTGCCTAGTGCGCCTCCTAAGAAGTGAGACCAGGTGGTCTCTGCCCCCAGATCTGTACTAACCCTACAAGTTTCCCCAGCCTGCCTTTTCCCAGCACTCCGCCCAAAAAGCCGCTCTGGTTTACATTCTAACTCTCTGGGGCAGTGGTTCTCAACCTAGTTACCATTGTGCGCTGCATATGCAGCTCTCTGTGTGTTACGTGGGCCGCATCCACACAATATATACACTGCCCGTATGGGTCTGAGGATGTCACGTGGGTCACAGCTGTGTGCTGACCGGGCCGCTAGCAGGCCGCAGGTTGAGAACCACTGCTCTGGGGACATGTGACTGTTACAACAAGGAACTCAGAGGCTTTGCAAAGTAACTTCTTAAACGCATGCACACGTTTATAAAACCCTTCCAGCTATATTCAAACATCTGCATTCAAACCCCTCCCCGTAATGTCCTCCCAGCACTGAGAACCCTGTGGGTTTTGATCAGTCCTTTGAGGGTCCCAAGACCCTCCTCTTCTGCTCAAGCTTCAGGCCTTGTCTCTCTGCCCGTGCAACAAGCTCTTCTTAGTGTGTTCAGGTCCCATGGCCAAAAGGCTCCCCTTGGGTCAGAGATTTTTGCACAGTAGCTTCAAACACCTCTCCTCTTGTTCTTCTAGGGCATTTCCACGGCCCTCTTGGCGGACACTCTGGGGAGAAGAAACAATTTCCAATCTCTTTAGCATAGCCACTGTATTGCCAGGGCAATATTCCCCCTTAACACCTCCTTTGATTGTTTGCAGTGTTGTTGTAGCCATATTGGTCTGAAGTTAAGAGAGAGATGCAATGGAGGAGGCGAAAGCTTTTTATTGGACCAACTTCTGCTGGTGGAAGAGAAAAGCTTGAAAGCTTGTGAAACAGAAGTCGGTCCAGTAAAATACATTACCTCACCCACCTTGCCTCTCTCAATGTCTTTGATTGTCCTGTAGCTGCTTCCAGACAGGGTGTGTGAAATGTGACATGATCCCTCCAGGTCAGCACATGATGGATTCAAGACACACTAAGGATTAGAGTTATACATAGTAATAGCGTTCATTAAATCAGTCAGAATTCAAAAGTTTTATAAAGGCCAAAAGGAACCATTAGATCATCCAGTCTTACCTTCTCTATGTCACAGGCTGTTCATTTCCACCCAGATACCCCAAGACTTTAGTTAGACCAAAGCATTTCAGTCCCTAGGAAACAAAAGTGTATTTGAGGAAGAGAACAACAAAGAGACCCTTAGCCTTGAACTAGGGACTACTACTTATTTGAAATCACAGGTTCTACCTCCTCTGTATAAACAGATCACTGCCTAAAATTGTCACAACATATACTCACTCTTTCCCTCCTATTGCCTTCCTGGGGCCTGTTTTCTCTCCACCCCTCCACCTTCCCATACGACATCAATAATTCTGTTCACCTTGATGACAGCTACTTGTATTCTGCCAGGGAAGAATCAGGCCCAGACGTCAGGCTGGCCTATATGAGGGACATTGTGCACAGTTATCCCACTGGGATTAGCAATATTGGGAAACCAAGTGTAGATGGAGGCGGAGCATCTACATGTTAAGCCCTGTACTGCTTAGAGCTGCCCTGCATGGGGTTAGATGATATGATGCTGGTAGCTTGACCCCATGTCTTCACTGCCTTGCAACAGTAGAGCTAAAGGGAGGCAGATTATCTATTGAAGGCCATCTCCTCACTATCTTCCCATTTGGGAGATAAGCATGTGCATTGTTCTGTTACAAGACTTGCTCTCCTTTCATTTGACAAAAACAACGAGGAATCCTTGTGGCACCTTAGAGACTAACAAATTTATCTGGGCATAAGCTTTCGTGGGCTACAGCCCACTTCATCAGATGCATGAAGTGAAAAATACAGGAGCAGGTATTTTTCACTTCATGTATCTGATGAAGTGGGCTCTAGCCCATGAAAGCTTATGCCCAAATAAATGTGTTAGTCTCTAAGGTGCCACAAGGATTCCTCGTTGTTTTTGCTGATACAGACTAACACGGCTACCACTCTGAAACCTTTCATTTGACACACTCCCAGTGTGACATCCTGGGCTCTTCATCCACCAAACCCACCCACTTTGTTACTGAAGGCGAACATCTCTCCGGGGCTCTCACAATGAATAGCAGTGAAACAGCCCTTACTGTGAGACTAAAGTAAAACAATGATTAAAAGGGATTCATTACTGTCACTCTTTCCCTTGTTCATTTCAATGAAAGATAAAATACAGCATGGAGAGACTATTAATGAACTCGAGTGACTTTGCATGGGAATGCTGCTCTTATTTACTATTAAGCTGCATTTATTTGGCCTTTCTAAATCACACTGCAATTTGCAACAAGGTAGCACCCACCCAGGTGGCAAGAAACCTTCTGAGCTACACACATACTCTAGCACAGAGACACAGCCCCCCTGCAAGAGCGAATGTGCGGTATGCTGCCCAAACCCTACTTGTTAGAGCTTGTATGTTACTTCTAGCACTTTTCTGTGCTCAAATTACAGAATCTGTGATTCTACATGAGCAAATCAAAATCCATAGTTAGAGTTAGTGGAAAAAGAGCATGTGCGGCTGCCACCTTTGTAAAGTGCTTTGAGATCTGCTGAAGAAAAGTGCTATATAAGTGAAAAAAAATTTATTACTTGAACCCATGGCAAAGTCAAAGCCCTGTGCCATTTAGAAGAATGCACCGCTCTGCCCCTGCCGGCATGACATTATCCATACCGTGTGTGGAACATCATTCCAGCTCTTCAAAATGGCACATACATCCCCATCAAATACCAGTTTTGTCACTGTACCAGAAGGGAACAAACCTTAGAAAAGCAGGACTGACTGTTTAAAAACATGAAGGGCTGGCCTACTGCCTGCTGTCTTAGAACGGAGTGAGAAGTCACAAATTCCGCATTGTTACTTCACTCAGCAGGCTTCTGGATGGGAAGATGTGATTGGAGGAGGCAGGGCTGGGAGGAGAAAAGGCTTTTTTCAAAACAAATCTATTTGATAATTAACAAAACTGCAAAGTGAATTCTGAAACCCCCCAAAAAGGGCTTCTTTACAATCCGTGATCCCTAAGTATATGGCAGTTATTTAGGGCCAGATTTCATCCAGATCCTGCAATACAGAAGTCTGCATTGTGGAAAAAAATCTGTTTTTCTGAGCTGCTGACATTTCGCACTGCAGGAACCAAATGTAGTTTTGATTGTATCTAGTCTCAGTTTTGATGCTCCGATAGATGTCATTTTTTTCCCTGTGATTATTTGCCTTCTCTGGCAAGATTCTCTATTTTCTCTCCATGGTTTTAATTTAAGTCTGCTCCAGTTAATTTCCAACTCATATCCTGCAAGAGGAGTGCCACACCCTTAGCTGTGACCTTCTCAAAATTAGGTTGAAATCATAAGGCATACAGATCTGCTGCACTTGATTGGGCCAGCAACCAGGGGTGGCTCTATGTTTTTGCCACCCCAAGCAAGGCAGTCAGGGAGCCTTCGGCAGCGTTTCTGTGGAAGGTCCCCTGGTCACGCGTATTTGGCGGCGGTTCTGCAGGAGGTCTGCTGGTAACGCAGATTCGGCAGCTGTTCTGTGGTGATTTGCCAGTCCAGCGCCTTCAGCGTATCCGCTGCCGAATTGCCACCGAAACCGCAGGACCGGCGGACCTCCCGCACAAATGCCACCGAAGGCTGACTGACTGCCGCTCTCAGAGCGACCGGCAGGCCGCCCCCCGTGACTTGCTGCCCCAGGCATGTGCTTGCTGCGCTGGTGCCTGGAGCCGCCCCTGCCAGAAACACAGATGCTGTAACAAGTAGTGTTGCATGCTGTGATTTAATAGGCAGAGCCTTGAAAGGATACAAAATTTGTATCCGCATCTGATCCGCAAACATGGTTGACGATATAAAGCAGGTATCCACAGATTTGCAGGGTTCTATTAATAGCATGGGTGCCTGCCTCTGAACTGATGCTCAGAGGGAATTGGGAGAGGGAGGTTTTTGTGTTGTTGCACTGGCATTGGATGAAGGGGTGTTTGGATGGGAATAAAACTGCGGTCCTGCCCACCCCAAAGCACTTTATACCAGAGCAACGTTGTTACCCCAGGTTTCAGAGTAGCAGCCGTGTTAGTCTGTATCCGCACAAAGAACAGGAGTAGCTCACGAAAGCTCATGCTGAAATAAATTTGTTAGTCTCTAAGGTGCCACAAGTCCTCCTGTTCTTTTTCCTGTTACCCCAGGTGCCCATGCCAAACTTCAATCCTGGGAGGATTTGCCTTTGCAAATGCCCCCCTTCTCCATCAACCTACCACCAACCCTTCCTGCCTCTAGTGCCTGTGCCACGTGTGCTTGGTGGGCTAAGGATCTTACATCAATCGGCTGCAGTTCCCCACGCGCCTCCATAGGTGGCACTGTGGTGCACTGAGACTACCAGCGACTGCAGAGACCAGAGCGCCATTCCTTATCGCGTGATGAGGGACTAGGGCGTAACTGCGTCACGTGTCGAGGGAGGTCACCGCCTCCGTGCCGTCATGTGACGTGTCTATTGGGTTTCCGGGACGCCGTGTGACGTAGTAGGCCTTGCGCCGTGCGGGAACTAATATCCCAGCATCCTTTGCGCCACCCTTTCTCTTTTTTTTTTTTTGGACCCAAGATGTCCAAGCGAGGTGAGGCCTAGTGAGAGCGGCTCCCACCCGGGGCGGGGAGCATCCGTCGCCATCCTCCGGCCCCGCGGGTCACGCGGTTCCGGGACCCGGGGGGATGGACGAGGGGGAGCCCGAGCTCCCTTCGGGGCCGGGTTTGAGGGAGGGAAGGAAGCGGGGACAGGCCCGCTGGGGAGGGGGACTGGCGGGTCCCGCTGAAGGGGTGGAGGAGCCCGGGCCTTGGAGGGGGTGCGGAGGTTTCAGGCTGTGAAGGAGCGGGAGGGCCTAGGCCCTGGGGGGGGGGGCTTTCAGGGTGAGGCCTTAGCTTGGAAGGGTGAGTGCTGAGGTCCATGTGGATGAGAAATTAGGATCGAAATAAGATCCTCGGTGCAGGGCCCAATTTGGGGGTAGGGGCGCGGGGGGAGCTCAGGACCTGGGATTGTCTCATGGCTGGAAACTGCTCCTTGCACCTCGGCACGCGAGAGGAGGAACAAGCCCTGTAAGTAAGAGAAAGAAAAGTGGCTGAGAGATACGGTGCTTTCCTTGGGCTGAGTAATGTGTTTGATGCCTAGAATCTACAGGGATGGGCAGGTTAAAAATGCATTGGCCTGAGTGGAGCGTTTTAAATCGCATGTTTTAAAATAGCCGGTTTCAATAAGGTTTGAGACTGTTTGGATAATTGTGCTGTTGCAATTTTAGATTAAAACTTATAGCAAATGGAGAGATCACTCAGTACTCTTGTTATTAATGCCCCTGCTGGTAGGGTATTTTATTTGAATTATGGTGTGATATAGGCAAAAAAACGAATTATTGTAGTGACGACCCTGGTGCTGCAAATATTTAAATAGATTTGTAGCTTTATTCACATATAAGCATTTATAGCCTCAGAGACTAGAATGGTATTTTCATTAAAAACCTCTCTTCCTGTAAAATCTGTCATTTCAAAACAAGACTGTATCATTGTTAACAGTGAAGAATTATTTAGCGTTTCAGTACATTAACAAAGTTGTTGTGAATTTTCTCATATGCACTGTGCCAGAATTTTCAAAAATAGCTCCAAATTAGGTGCAAATGTAAGCACTTGTGGTTGGGGTTTTCAGAAGCGTCTAATTGATTTAGTAGCACAGTCTTCCAGTGCATCAGAAGATGGTATCGGTTGCAAACATGGCACTGGCTATTTGCTTATCAATTTTGCGTTTGAGTTTGTGTTCTCCTAGTAAGGGTTCTAAAAATCACTTTAAATACATTTATTTTATTTAAACTATAAAATTATTAATTTTAATCATGATTCATATCATCTCTGATATAGGAAAGAGGTTACAAATACTTTTCTTTTTAACCTACAGGACGTGGTGGTTCGTCCGGTGCGAAATTCCGTATTTCCCTCGGTCTCCCGGTGGGAGCTGTGATTAACTGTGCAGATAACACAGGTGAGTCTGTCTGGCTCCCTTCTGGAGTCAATATCACTTGTTTCTGGTTCAGCAGCCCTTCTGCCTTGTCTGTTTATCTGGTTAGGGTTTGTGTAGGTAACTGACTAAAGGAAACCAGGGGTTGGAAGTTGAAGCCAGGCAAATTTGCACTAGAAATTAAGGTGCAAGTTTTTAACAGTGAGGGTAATTAACTATTGGAACAACTGTGTGGGCTCTCAATCACTTAGAATCTTTAAATCAAGACTGGATACCTTGCTGAGAGAGATGCTGCTTAAGGTCAAACTGAAATTATGGGCTTGACACAGAAATTACTGGGTTATGCCAGGAACCAGATTAGTTGATCATCATAATGGTTCCTTCTGGCCTTAACATCTGTGTATCTGTTAATCTGCTTCTGTAGAATTTAAACTTATTGCTCAATAATGATGCTAAAAATGCATCCTACCTCAGAAGCAACAACATCAGCTTCCCCCTTCTGAGAAGCACTTGCTGGGTCTGTGGTCAGTGACTCAGTGAGTTGTCGTGGAAGGGCATAAAAAAGGCATCGCTTTTGGGTGAGGTGGCGGCATGTGCTGTTAACTTCAATGAGCGGTGTGACAGTGACCCATGAGGGGACATCTGTTATGTGATGAGTTGGCTAATGCAAAATGGTTTTTTCCTTGTAGGTGCCAAGAACCTGTACATCATCTCTGTGAAGGGGATTAAGGGGCGCCTGAACAGGCTGCCAGCTGCTGGTGTAGGCGACATGGTCATGGCTACTGTCAAGAAGGGCAAGCCTGAGCTCAGGAAGAAGGGTGAGTGTTGGAAGTGTCCCGTGGGCTGGGCTGGAAGTGTCTGCTACAGACGTGCTGTGCTGTAGGTCTAGGACCTTAGGTGCCCAGATTTCCCTCAAGGCAGTGCTACAAAAATGATTTGTTTCTTTGGGGAGGGAGGTGGGAATACTGTCTGGACACAACTGAGTTGTGTTTGTCACCAGGTGTAACACAAACATGGGTGTGCATGTAGAGTATGCTGGGTCTAACCTTGATGTACGATGATCGCAGCATTGCAGCTCATACCCAAGACAGAACTAGAACTGACATAACAGCATGATCTCATCAGGCCTCCATCTGCGGCTGGACTTCCTAGTCCCTTGTAGATTGCCCTTCCTCTGGGAGATGGAAAGGCAGCCCTTCCACATGGTATGTTGAAACTGCCTTGCTCCTCCCAACAATGATGCTGGAAGTAGGCAGCCTGTCTCTGAAGCAGCAGCTTCCCCCTTCTAAAAAGCACTTGCTGGGTCTGTGCTCAGTGGCTCCGCGAGTTGTCGTGGAAGGGGATAGCAAAACCTCACTTTTGGGTGAGGTTAGCAGCAGCATGTGCTGTTAACTTCAATGAGTGGCGTGACAGTCCTGAAAGTTCACATTCTGGTTTGATTATTAGTATATATTTTTTCAGTTAGTCTTAAGTGTTTTCCCTGCTGGATGTCTCTGTGGGGAGTGACCTTGTGTCTAGAAATGTGGCCAGGTTTACCTTACAAAAGGCTGTTTGAGCACAGGGTTAGAACATGAATCTGCATCCGAGTGACTGAATACCATTCAAGTGTAATATTGCATTGGACTAGTTTTTTTTTTTTTTTTTTGATGGATATATACACACACACACACACACAGCTGGATTTTCCTTCTGAACCAGCACACTGCAGCTCAGCAAAGAAGCAGTCTTAGCCCTTGTGAAACTAAATACCAAAGACTTGCAATCAAAGTAAATGTTTGGAGTGGTGTTTAGGGTGGAAACCCGCTTTAAATGCTCGTCATAAATGTAGTTCCGGTGAAAGGCTTTGGCTTGACAGGCTGGGAAACTGCAGACCCTTTTGCTCACAGAGCAGACAATAGCCAGGAGGACTGCTCCCACCTCAAACCTACTCTTCACAGTTTCTGTAGCCCATCCAGTCCTTGGCTTCTCAGATGAAGCCATTAACAAAAACATTTTGTGACATGGATGCTTGGTGGTATCAGTCCCAAAGGCCACTGATGGTAATAACTTTGGTGGCAATCCCCATACAACAGGAAACCTTTACTGGGACCAAAATCCTATATGCCCGTCCTATTGCCTATTGAGGCTTTGCAAGGGTAGGGCTCAGAAGAGGACACTTACTGTTCAGCACAACATTGTACCTGGCTGATTCCTTTTGAGTTTCTGCTGTTGGGCTGTACTTGGACATTTAGGATCCTGAGCTTGTCTTTCTCCCTGCAGTGCACCCGGCAGTGGTAATTCGGCAGCGGAAATCGTACCGGAGAAAAGACGGGGTGTTCCTCTATTTTGAAGACAACGCGGGAGTGATAGTAAATAACAAAGGGGAAATGAAAGGTACAGATGGCAATCTATTGCACTGGACAAGAGCAAACTCATAAAGAATAGTGCAGCACAAATGTCTGCATTCCTGGCCCAAGGAGAGCACCACTGTCTTCAGGCAAAAGGACCAAAGCTATCCTTAATGCCGTGAAAAGTGGGTATCTTGGATGCTCCTGCAGAGAACGTGATGGCTCTGTTGTTAACATGCTACAAGCTGCCTGAACAGCACTCGCAGAAGAGGGATGTGGTCGGAGTGTAGATAAGCTCTGACTAGTTCTTAACTTTTTTTTCCCTTTCCCACTTTTACAGGCTCAGCAATCACAGGCCCTGTGGCTAAGGAATGTGCAGATTTGTGGCCCAGGATAGCCTCCAATGCTGGCAGCATCGCATAAACCTGCTCCATCCTCGTTGTAAAGATAAAATAAAAGTGGTTGCACCAAAATTCCTAATGTCTGTGTTGATACTGTAAAGCTTGGAACATCACCTCCCTAACAAACATGGCTAAGGTGCTCCTAGCACGAGGGCGTGGCTGCCTGGGGAGAGTTTACCTTTACAGCTTTGGTCATATAGGTATAGTACCTTGTGTGGATACACTTAAAAGTATGACTTTTTTTTTGTTGAGTTTAAACGCCTTCCCAAGCAACACAAACTGAACTACAATAAGGCTCTCTAATACCAGAATAAGAGTCTCCAGAAAGGGGTTATATGGGTATAACAATATCTGTTTTAAATCACCCCTAGGGTTATACCAAAATGTCTTTCTTGTGTAGACAAGGCCTGAGGCTCCAATAGGAATATGGCAACTTGGTTTTAAAACCTGTGACTCTGCACCAGGAGACAGATCTTCATGAAATAACCCATGACAGAATAATGTCCTTCGCATTGCAACGGCTACCTGATATTTTTACATTTGGTACTACAGTAGAACCTGTTATGAACTGACCAGTCAACTCACACCCCTCATTTGGAATGGGAAGTACACAATCAGGCAGCAGCAGAGTTAAAAGGAAAAAATAAAAACACGTACAGTACTGTATTCCATGTAAACTACTAAAAAATAAGGGGGAAGATTAAAAAAAAAAAGTTTGACAAGGTAAGGAAACTTTCTGTGCTTGTATCATTTCAGATGGTTAAAAGCAGCATTTTTTTTCTGCATAGTAAAGTTTGAACATAGTGTGACATGACATAGTATTAAGTCAATGTTCAGTTGTGAACTTTTGAGAGAACAAACGTTTTGTTCAGCGTTATGAACTTTTCAGAGTTACATACAACCTCCATTCCTGAGGTGTTCCTTCATAACTCTGAGGTTCTACTGTATAAGATGCTCATGACAGACAAGCTTTGTGAGAAAAGCACTGTTTGAGTTTGAACGACAGCATTGGTAATTGGGTCTCGTAGAGTAAGCTCAGGAAAGGAACTTTCTTATTGAGAACGTGCTTAATGTGGACCAAGGGCATAGCAGAGCCCACCACTGTTGGAGGAGGCGATGGCTGCAGCATGTGCTACTAAACCCTGGGAATGGTGAAACAAGCTTGAAGGTGAACTAAGATGCCTTATTTGACAAATAATGCCACATCACAAACTGATATGTGCAGACTTGAATTCCAAATACCTTTTAAGGATGAGCTGATGGGCTCTCTAACTTTTTAAGACCGGAGTTACAGCATTTACGGTGAAACCTGCAAAAAGTGATAGTACAGGCTGCTACATAGTGCAAAAAGCTTCAGTCCTTATGCTGTGTGATGGGACATGTCTTATCCCCAACTTTTTTTTGTTTTTTGTTAAGTGCAAAACTGTGGATGTGAGACTGAATGGAATTGCAAATAAATCAATTTTCCTTCTTTATACCAGCGTGTCAGTTAAGGGTGTGGTGGTTTTACCCTATGGTCTTGAAAGTTAGGGGTTGTGTAAGCATATTGGTTATGTCCACACTTATGGAGCAGACACCAACAAGTGGTTTTTCGGTCAGTATTGGAACACCACTTCCACAAAAGATATTAACTATGGTTATGTCAACACTGCAAAGTTGTCGACAAAACTTTGTCTTTCACAGGTACTTAAAAAAAGCCCCTCACGAAAGACAAAAGTTTTGCTGATGCAAGTGGCCGTGTGAACGCAGCTTCATTGGCAGGAGTGCGCTCGCGGGGCTGGAAGTATTTTGTCTGCAAAAGTGCCGACAAAGAGCGTTTACACACGCTGACTTTTAGCGAAAAGGCTTGACACCGCCTTGTCACTAAAAGCTGCGTGGTGTAGACAAGCCCTATGTTGAATGAAGCACTCTTCCGTCGACATAGCTGCATCTACAGTGGGGGTTATGTCCACATAGCTGCTTGATTATGGGTGTGATTTTCACTCCTGACTCTTAGTTATGCTGCTGTAACTTTTCAGCATACAGGAGCTGGCCTGCTGAGAGCATGCATAGGGGTGGGGTTTCCTCATGAAGTGTTGAGGGCTTCACATCTGGATCTTTACCAGGGCCTGTGTGGAGCGGAAAAGTCCTTCAGTCAAATTAAATCGTACAATAATACTGTGCCCTGAAAGTTTGGCTTTTCTAGGGCTTTGTAGGTTCAGCCCTTGTCAACCCCTTCCCAGTGCAGCCATTCGCTGCACTCCCTGCATGGTCTGGAAATAAATCCCCAATTCTGTTTTAATTTGCTTCTAGTCCAGGGGTCGGCAACCTTTCAGAAGTGCTGTGCCCAGTCTCAATTTATTCACTCTAATTTAAGGTTTTGCGTGCCAGTCATACATTTTAACATTTTTAGAAGGTCTCTTTCTATAGTCTATAATATATAACTAAACTATTGTTGTATGTAAAGTAAATAAGGTTTTTAAAGTGTTTAAGAAGTTTCATTTAAAATTAAATAAAAATGCAGACCCCCCGGGCCAGTGGCCAGGACCCAGGCAGTGTGAGTGCCACTGAAAATCAGCTCGTGTGCTGCCTTGGGTACAAGTGCCATAGGTTGCCTACCCCTGTGCTAGAGATTGTCCATTTCTGATTGTGCTAAGCAGTTTGAGTGGCCCTGACTAGACCACTTCCCTGGGGGCTGCTGCCCCTCTCCAAAGGAAGCTTCGACTCCCAGGTGCAGGCACAGGGGAGGGCCTATGGGCCCTGATTTTCTGGATGGCTTGATGTGAGCATGAGGGACTCGCTTACAGCGGTGCCCAGGTGCTGGGCAAGGCAGCAGGAGATAGGTTAGACTGACCCTCGCCCCGTGGCGCTTTAATCTACCCCCAAACAAACCGGCCGCCTCTGATGGGGCTGGTAGCTGCTAACACACACACACACACACACGCAGCCACCTGCGGCTGGCTAACAGCTGACTCCATCCCAGCCCCACGTGGCGGGACGGAGCGACTCGGCTGGGCGCAGCCTTGCTGGGCGGCGGGTCCCGCTCCTGGGGGGCGGGTGATGGGGAGGCCTGTGCCCCCCCACCCCCGGCCTCTCGATTCCCAGCCGGGGCGGGCAGCTGCCCCGCAGCTGGCTCTGGGGAGCGTCCCAGGGGCGGCGCCCGAACGTAACAATGCAGGGAGGCGGCGGCGCGGGCCGGGGGCTCACAGGGAGCCGGGGCTGGCGCCGGGACGGGGGTCCCGCCGTTGCTCGCCATGGCTTGCCTGAGCAGGCGGTGTCTGCAGCGGCAGAAGGGCTTTATCCTGGACGGGGTGGCCGTGGACACGCTGGCCGGCAGCTACGCGCACATCCCGCCCAAGCTCTGGTCCGCTTTGCCCCCCTACAACGCCCAGCTGGACGGCCACGCCGCCAGCTACTTCGCGTCCCCCGCGGTCAAGGCCCTGCTGAAGAGCACGGAGCAGGTACGGTGCCGCTGCCCGTGGCCGCAGCCCGGCTCGCTGGGCCCCAGGAGGGGGAGTTACAGGGCTCTGGAGGGCGAGGAGAACTGGGTAGCAGCTCGCCTGGGTGCTGAAATGAACGAACCGCAGGGGGAGCCCGTGGCAATGCGATCGTCCTGCTTTTCTCCCTGGTGGGTTGTGTAGCTACCATCTTAGTTCATGAGTCTGTGTCTATGACCAAAAAATTGGGTTTATTTGTAAAGGCAAAAACCGTGTCTGGCTATTAGGTGTCTCAGAGGAGACAGAATTTTACACAGTTCTCCTGCAAAGCAGGAAGCCTGCGGATCAAAAATGTGGAGTATGGGGGAGCTGTTTGGTGAAAGAGGATGGTTGGTTTCTTTGTGGGAAGATTAAGAAATCCCACCATCGCAGCTTGCCCTGGCATATTCAATTGACAAATTTCTAAGCAAATTCAGAACTAAAAACTAAATGTACCTTAGACTGTAAACTATTTGGTCACATGCGTCTGACGGAGTGGGTATTCACCCACGAAAGCTCATGCTCCAATACCTCTGTTAGTCTATAAGGTGCCACAGGACTCTGTGTTGCTTTTTGCAGATCCAGACTAACACCGCTACCCCTCTGATATTTGTGTTCTGTTTGTACCATCCAGGCCATGACAGGGGTTCCCAGGCAATACAAATAATAATAAAATGACCTGTGATTAACTTTATTAGAAGTCCATCCCCTTCCCCGCCTCTCAAATTTCACTTTTCCTCTGCTTAGATTTTTGAGATCCTTGCTGTTTCTGACCTCACAATGGTTCTTGTGTCATTTTCAGTTAACTGTGATGTCAGAAAACACCATACATGGTCAAACCAGCAAGCGGAAAAGGGAGAAGGAAAGTCATGGATTAGCAAAAATTAGCCATTTAAAGAGAAAACAGAACCATAGACGGACAAATTGATCTGGGTCCTGAAAATGACACAGTTGATAAAATGTTGATGTCCAGATTTTGGTAGAATAACAGGCAGATCTGTGGCATGTTGGGTTATAACACTGTGGTTATAATTCAAAGAATGATGTGGTATTACCTCAGCCACTAGTGGACAGCATAATTCCCTCTCACTCCTCTTCCCCAGCATAATGTTCTCCCTGCTTAAGAATTCCAGCTGAAGGTGGGTGCGAGAAAGGAATAATCTCTAAATAATGGTGATTTTGTGGTTCTTTATGTAGCTGGGATCTTTTCTTGGTTGCTTAATATCAGATCAGTTTAAAAAAAAATTTTTTTTAAATGTTTTGATCAAAAAGCGAACAACTGTTGCAGTCTGTGTGAAATTTATTTTGTAAAGAAAAATATACAGGGCAAGCTACCATCGTCACACATGATCTACCTGCGCTGACCTTGTCCTCTTGCTGTCTATGCTTTCTGTGCTGCTTACAGAAGCTCAGTGCTACCCAAGCCATGGTGAGAAAGCGAGAGAGATAATGCTCATTCGTATTCTTTTCAGCTAACTGAAATCGCATTTCATCTCAATTTACTGTTTAAAATCTCACCGATGCTTCATAGAAAACTTTTGAAATAATAATCCTTTGCATTTGTATGCACTCCATGAAAGAGCTTAACAAAGAGAAGGTTAAGGAGTAATTTGGTCGCAGTTTATAAGTACCTATGTGAGGAACAAAAAGTTTGATAATGGGCTCTTCAGTCCCGCAGATAAAGATATAGCAAGACCCAATGGCTGGAAGCTGAAGCTAAACAAATACAGATTCAGGAGGGCAGAGTGGATGATCACAGTGGTCCCTTCTGGCTTTAGAATATATGAAAATAATGCCCATTGTGTCTTTCATTGTGCTTTGTACAATGACAAACACGGTTGGTGCTTAATAAATAATTTAGACCTGGTTCCTGCAGTCAGATCTGCTAGCATGGACACCGGAAGCCATCATAAGGGATTCCACACTTGCACTGAGGTCTGTGCTAGCAGATCCGGCTGCAGACTTAGGGCATCTTTCACTTTCAAAGAGCTCTACAAACGTTAGCTAGCTAATGCACAACCTGGTACCATATTTAAGTCACTAGAGTTACATCAGTGATTAATCTGGCCCTGTCGCTTTAGAGGGAATTCTCTGGATATATCTGATATTTTATGTATTTCATCTCATTAGCTATTATTGATTAAAGATATTTTCACAGCAGCAGGATTGCATAGCTTCGGACTCTGGAACAATAAAGATCCTGTTTTCATGCACCCCAGATACATTATGAGTGCATACCCAGAGCTGTTTCTAAATGCAGTGCATTTTCACGCTGTGTTCATGTGTCTTTAGAGACAGGACAAAATCAGGTAGCTGGTTTGTTAGGTCCTGATCCGATGCTACTGAAGTGAATGGGAACTTTGCCATTGACATCAACAAGACTCTTCATGCTGGGATTTAGGGACGAGCCAAAATCTGGCTTTGCTCTGAGTTTTTGTTCTTTCTCTGACTTGTCCCAGCACCGAGGTGGTACATCCAGGGATGGTTGGATAGTGGATTATTTCCACATCTATGGGCCAGGGCAGAGGTACCTGAACAGGAGGAACTGGGCAGGTGCAGGTAAGACTCTCTTCAATAAGCTCTTTTCCAATCATCAGTTCTATGTATCACCGATTGGGTTAAGAATCATGAGATTTTAAAAGAATAATAAATATTGGTGTTATTTTTTTTTATTAACGTGCTTTCTGGTTTCATAAAAGTTGGGGTAAAGGTGTCAAGTTTGCAAGCTTTTCTCCTCAGTCATAAGGCTACAAACTTATATCCTGTTAAAGGAAAGCTGAGTTTTTTGTATAATCACTTGATTCCAGGATTGGGGCTCTCTGAAAAAATCCCAGATGATAAAATTGTAAGAGTCAACAATGCTGCATTCCACAGCATCACTTGGCAAAAATTCCTTTCTGTTAAATAAATATAACAGCATTTTTCAATTTTAACACTTCACAAAGGAGGTTGCTATCATTTACCCCCATTTTACAGATGGGACACTGAGGTGCAGAGACAGGCCATCACTTGCCTAAGATTACCCAGCAGCAGAGCTGGGAATAGAACCTAGGTTTTATATGTCAGAGGCTGGTGCTATAGCCACTAGGCTACTGTTTCTCTGGAATTAGTAAACTTGGGAGCCCTGGTTCTGACCTTACCATGTCCTGGCCCCTGCAGCAGAGAGTACAGAAATCCTAAACAACTCACAAGGGGATGGCAGAAAATACCCTTGGTGTGGGGTGTGGGCCCTGCTTTGGGCCTTCATAGGTGGCACTACTCTGGTCCCCAGTCCCCACTCCGCAAGTTATGGGTCTTGGGAAAACTATTGTAATTTAGGGCTGTAATTTTCACGCTGTGTTCATGTGTCTTTAGAGGCTAAGTGACACTAGGGCCTCTTTGATGCTCAGCATCCAGACAGCACCAAGCTGACTTTGCCTGTCTTTCCTCTGAATTGCACCTCCAGAGAATCTGAGCCTGTGTCACCTCACACTTAGGGCAGGTCAAATCAACACGTTGCTTTAACTGTCGCCAGCAGCCCCTGGCCTGGGCCCACCAGGACTCCCAGTTGCTAATAGCAGAGCTGAACGGGTGGGGGATTTTTACTAAGTTTTCCCTAGCATTGACAAGGCTACCGAGCTTGTGTGTAGCTTGCACACCAGTCCAAGTTCGCTCAGTGGCCTGGGTGAGTCGCTGGATGGAGCACAGCTGGAAAGGAAGGAGCTATAGAGACTGATGGGGCCAACTCTCTTCCCCACAGGCCACTCTTCTGAGCAGGTGGGCGGCCACTACAGCTTCCTGGCAGACGTGAAACCCATGAAGGGCTACAACGGGTGCTTCGGCTATCGTCGCAACACCCCGGACCTGCGGGTGAATTCGTCCTGCTTCGGCGAAGTCACTGTGTTCCCACTCCACTGATGCCGAAAGAGCTGCTTCTCACATACCCCCGATGCCAGCCCCTCCGGGTGCCATGGAGACCTGGAGACACTGATTAGGAGTAAGAAATGGGAGCTAAAATAAAATATTTGTTCTCACTTGTTCTATTTTAACAGCTTGTTGTTACGGGTGATTTATTCGCCTAGGATACGCGCTGTTGATGCAGCATCTGGGCTCCTGCTTTTACCAGCTGCTCTGGAACTAGGCTGACTGATGCCAGGTGATAGCGCAGGATGACTAGCTCATGCATGGCCTTCCCCATGTGTTCAGAAGAGAATCTGTGGGCCAGCCCAGACCTTCATCCCCAGAGAGACGGGGAAGATACTACCTGTAATACAAGGTGCTTTAATCTCTATCTATAGAAGAGTCTAGATAGATTAAAAAAAACACATGTATTTGTCAACAGATCTTCATGTATACAGAGCATTAAGGGGGGAGAAAAATGGGAAAATATATTGTTCCTATTCAGCCAGGTGGATGACACCTAGGGGGCTCAAGCCCTGGGGAGAAGAAGCAGTTAATATTTTTATGGTACCCAGAGAGATGAAGACACGGCCCCTGCCTGGAGGACACTTTGAGTGGTTGCCTCGTGTTTGTTGAGTTGTTTTGGTTTGGGGTTTTTTCCCCTCCGTCCCCCCGCACATGCAGTGACATGGGCAGGCTTTTGAGCGATTCAGCAGCAGTGTGAGGTGGTGGGAATACAGTGCTCTAACGGAGTGCGCTAATCTAGTTCCATCTAGGGCACAAGAGCTGTTAACACAGGCCCCCTCATAAGCAGCATGATGGAGTCTCACTTGGGGCTCCGTAGACTCTGAGGCTACCCCAGGGCAGGGGGTGGTGCCATCTAGACTCCCCAGAGGCTCTAAGTTGCGTTATGCATGTTGCAAAGCTGGGCAAGGCCTAATCAGGCAACGCTCTGCATTCTGGATGCTGTGGCTTCTTGTATAGTGTGAAAACAAGGCCAGGGATTATAGGGGCCTTGCCTATGCTAGCATTTGGGGTGGGGGTCTCCCACCATTACACTATCACCACTGCAAGCACCAGTATAGACATTCTGACCATCTCAGACCTGAAGTTCTGTGAAAATAAAACAGCCCTTGCTGCTAATGAGAGAGGTCACACCCAGAGAAAAAGCCCAGTTGTTTGGGTGGAGTGAGGGAGCTGCACAGAGACATCCAGCCAGGAGTCACAGCTGGTCACCTGTCAGGCCCTGATCCTGCAGCTACAGCAATATGGGCAGAACCCTGCAGTTGTATAGATCCCCATTAACTCCCCTGGGGTTCCATATAGGCAGCTGCAGCTGTGGGCTCAGGGTCTGGTATTATAAAGCAAGCTGGAAGAAATTAACTGATCCAAATGACATCTGGTAAATTTCAACCAGAAAATGCTTCCGGGGATGAATGTGTTTACTTTTTCTTACATTGCAGTGGGGCCCAGAGGCCTCAGTCAAAGTCAGGAACCCCTAGAGCCAAGCGTTGTACAAATCCCTGCCCTCCAGGAACTTGCAATCTAAGAAACCAAATGATATATGAAGGAGAGGGGTATTATAGCTTGACATTTTGTTTATAATAATCATAATTGTGATTCTCATCTCCCCCTTCCTTTGCTTTATTCTATTTGACTCATTACATTCTGCTCCACTAAACTCCTTTTTCATCCACATCACCTTCTTCATCTCCTTGCTGTAAGCTTACCCGAGGTTATTTTGGTGGTGTATAACTGCCAGCATGTTCTGCCCCAGAAATAGCTGCCTTTCCATCAGTCAGGTTGCTGCAGAAGTAGATATTATAGTGGGTGTAATCACAAGCGAAGGACTGTGGGGTGATTTGCCAGCTTATTAAATATGGCTTGTGTGGTTTCAAGGTGTGCTGGCCATGAGAAAGCAAACACAAGCCATTGAAAAGAAGAGAGATTTTTTGTCATTGGTTTAAAAAAACAGAACTCAGAGAGAATTAGAGCTAGAATGTTATTACCTTGGCCCAAGTGAACCCAATTCAAACTGCAGTGAGACCTTTTTTTTTTTTTTGGGAGTGGGGGGGGGAGGAAGTTAAATGCAAAATGAAAACTGTGTGGGCACTATGAGAAATAATTACAGGTGCAGTGAGTCTGAGAAATAGCTACCGGCACAATGAACCTATTACAAGAAGTGGTGAAGAATAACAATGTGACAGAACCAGTATCCGTGACTAGACTTACCTGTCACCTTTTCTTTTTTTTGGCAGGTGGGGGTATAGCTCAGGGGTAGAGCATTTGACTGCAGATCAAGAGGTCCCTGGTTCAAATCCAGGTGCCCCCTTATTTTAAACAAAATAAAGACTTATTGGTTAAATATTGACTTTTTTTGCAGTCACTGTGGACTGATCTTTCTTTGATTAGGTTTCAGCCAGTGAAAAAGATATAGACCACTAGTGGAAAGTGGAGTAACAAGCTGAGAATCCTTAATGGAAACGTGGACATTAATTAAAGTGTATTTCATATTGCAGAACTGAATTATATGGCTTGAGTCAGTGTGACCACTAATTAATATGAAACAGTTTCCACCAAATTAATAATAAAGATAAAGTGGGTATAGTTCAGTGGTAGAACATTTGACTACAAATCAAATAGTCCCTGGTTCAAAGCCCGGTACCTCCTCTCTTTTATTTATTTACGTCTGAAAAACAAAAAAAATACAATGGGTCTGTAACTAGCACTGTTTTAGTAGGTTCACATTTTGCACAGAATTACAAAATTTAACCTCAATATACTCATCACCTGTTCATATCTATGAGCAAAATGACCCATTAGTTGTTTAAAATCACAAACTAAACAACAAAATTATGAATTTCTGGGCAATACTAGTACTTCTACTGACCTGCTTAAAAATATGTTTTAAAAATGCCACTGGTACAATGGGGCCCTGATGTTCTTGGTCTTAAACCAATAGGTGCTATTGTAATAATAATTAATACACAGCTCCACAACAGTAGATGATGTACATGGGCTGATGGTTGAAAATGATGTTTTACTCACATTCTTCATCAAGAGATTCACTGTAAGATGTAGGTTAGCACAAGGTAAGTTAGAGGGGCTTGGGGGGGATTCAGTAACATATCATTTGATTTTTGGTAGAATACTTTTTGAGTGTAGGTGGAGGAACATCAAGGATGAACTTTGAAGGGTCAGAAAAAGAACTGGGGTCACCCAGATTTGGGCTGGGGAGCCGCTTGATCTTCAGTCAAATGCTGTACCCCAGAGCTATACCCACACCAGTAAACATGCTATTGACTAAGCGCTAAAAGAGATTTTTATGCGGATGGCCTAGTTAAGAATAATTCATTTTAAGAATAATTTGTGGTTACAAAAATAGAAGCAAATAGAATAATCAACTGGAACTTATTACAATAGCTCCTTAAATATATTGGGTGAAATCTTGGCTTCACTGAAGTCAATAACAAATCTCCAATTGACTTCAATGGAGTCAGGATAGCATCCACTGTATTTAGTAAAAACCCGTATCTTCTTAAGTCACCTTGCATTAAAATGAACCAAAGCATGCCATCTTTCACGCAGCAGAAGACCATTCTGAGCTCATCTGCTGTCCTGGCCACATGTAAATCCCCTTTTAAAGTCCTACCCTTACCATGCTGCCTATACTGGATCTGATTGATTTGTATGAGTTGCAGGTTGTTATTCCTCTTCCCTGACATCTGTTGTTAGACTGGAAGTTCTTTGGAGCAAGAGCTGTTTGGAAAACAACCAGCCTAAAGTGAGTGTTAGCACAAATAAATACATTTAATAATAAAAATTAAAATGATTCAGGGATGATCACCATAAACAAGATCACTGATTCCTATCTACCATTGGCAAAGGGGGGCATAGTTCATGAGGCATTTAATTTCAGAGTAAGGGGTCACTCATTCAAATGCATAGGTGCTCCCCGAACAAAGACAGCTTTTCCCGATCTTCTGCAGAAGTCTCAGATACAAAGAAAGGTGAATTTATTAGGTCTCAGGTTCAAATACGGTGCTATATTTCTGACCATTCCATTGTGTTCAGGAGTTGCTCAAAATGGCAATGCTTAAAATGAACGTAAAGATACAAGACACCTTTGTAACTCTGGACTGTGCCTCTTTAAGATTGTGATGCTACAGTCTGATGAGTCCATGGAACAACCAACTGGAAGTTATTAAAAGCTCCTTTTTAAATGTTAGATTTATTAGATTTATTTTGAAAACCAGCATCTGACTAATGTATCTTTTATTCAAATCAATGGAGACAATTTGTAGTACCTAGACATAAGGCACAATTTTTTAATAGTGAGAGTAATTAACAATTGGAACAACTTGCACAGAGTTGTGGTGGATTCTCCATCACTGAACATAAGACTGGCCATATTGGGTCAGATCAATGGTCCATCTAGCCCAGCATCCTGTCTTCCAGTAGTGCCCAATACCAAATGTTTGAGAGGGAATGAACAGAACACGGTAATTTACTGAGTGATCCATCCCGTCATCCAGTCTCAGGTTCTAGCCGTCAGAAGTTTAAGGACACCCAGAGCATGGAATTACATCCCTGACCATCTCGGCTAATAGCCACTGATGGACCTTCACAACATCCCCTTGCAATGAGTTGCACAGGTTGACTGTGACTTGTGTGAAGAAATACTTATTCTATTTCTTTAACTCACATCTAATTATTGTACTGTTTATTAAAATGAACAAAGACCATTCGTAGTAGCTCCTTTTGACATTTTTTCTTACTGTCCCCTTTAGCGAATTATGGTATCAGTTCTACTAAATTTGAGTCTTAGATAGATAACGGACTTGCACTGTAATCTCTGGGAGAGCAGTTTGTAAGCCCAGAGCCGAACAGTAGGGCTAGCCATACTGCAGTAATAAATCACCCAAGGCTTTGTCTTCACTACATTGTTAGCTCGAAATATAACTTGAGTGTTAACCTTAACCCGACTCCCATCTTCCACTGATGGTTCACGGCATCGTTACCAGGCCGATGAGCCAGCACAGCCACACCTGTTCCCCAGCTCAGTTTTCTTCTCACATAACGTGTGGATTCTTCTTGCAGTCCCCTGATCGCCCCCTCTGCTACTGTTTCTTAGGCCCTAAGCCCTAGCTCTTACTTCCCAGGCCCATAGCCCCCCCAAACCATGCCCCTCACACTCCCCAGGCCCACAGCCTTCACTGGGTCCCCTCTCAAAACTGCCCCCTACACTTCCCAGACCCATAGCCGGCCCCCCACCAGGCCCATCCCAAACTTGCCCCCCCCCCACTTCCCAGACCCATAGCTGGCCCCCCACCAGGCCCATCCCAAACTTGCCCCCCCCCCACTTCCCAGACCCATAGCCCACCACTGGGTCCCCTCCCCAAAACTGCCCCCCCACTTCCCAGACCCATAGCCCCCCCCACCAGGCCCATCCCAAACTTGCCCCCCCCACTTCCCAGACCCATAGCCCCCCCCAATGGGTCCCCTCCCCAAACCCTGCCCCCCAACTGGGTCCCCTCCCCAAAACTGCCCCCCAGACTTCCCAGACCCATAGCCCCCCCCGGGTCTCCTCCCAAACCCTGCCACCCAACACACTTCCTAGGGCCACAGCCCCCCATCAGTTCCCCCCCAAACCCCACCCTCCCCGCGCTGAGCGCCGGGGCGGGGCGCAGGAAGTGGCGCCATCAGCCGGGGCCCTGCCGGGAAGGACTCGGCGCCGGGAGCTGACGCGCGGCCGGGCCCGGTAACGGGGCGAGCTCGAGTCTCCGCCGTCATGGGGGGAGGAGACCTGGTGAGGGGCCGGGGCCGAGCGGGGGATCTGGGGCCCGGCCCCCGGGAGCCTCCCCCCCGCGGTTTTGGAGCCTGGACCCCCCCCCTGGAGTTTGCCTTGGCGGATTGGGGGGTGAAGGGTTAAATTGGGGGGTGGGTGGGTGGGGGGGCGCTGTCTGAGATGGGGGAGGGGGTTGTAGTTTGAAAAGCCGTTGCCATTATGGTGCACCCCCCCCCCGTGTTTGCAATGACTAAAGCAATGGGGAGGGTCCCCTGTAACTCAGGGGAGCTCAGCTGCATGGCAGCGCCCCCTTTTCACAGCTTTGCTATCCAGGCCCTGCAGCTAGAGCCCAGCACCCACCCCCGTCCCGCCAAGGGTTCGCACAGGGGGGTGACTTTAAGCAAGCGAGTTGCCCCGGCGCAGGGGGCTTGAATTTAACCGTAAACCCACGCGGACGTGTTTGCAGGATCAGGGCCCAAATTTGGGTTTGTGGGGCAAAAGTGAGAGGAAAAGGGCTTGCGACACTTTGTAATCTCTTTGGGGCAGGGACCATCTCTTTGCTCTGTGTTTGCGAGGCCCTGGTCTGCAGCTGGGACCCTGAGGTGCTACCACAATTCAGATAATAAATAATGATTCCCTAACCCTCTGCCTAAAACACAAGCCAATCCTCCCTTTGTTAAATTGAGGTGGTAAACAAATACCAGTGTCTTGGAGAAAAGGGACCCCAGAAGAACACAGTAGATTTACAAAACCCCAAAGGTAGAATGCAAAGTTACACCCACACTTTGATGTTTAAACCTTGGGGATTTTTTTCGGCTGATTTAAAATCTGTCTTGTTTGCTGCTCAGGCACTTCAAGCGCTCGTTTAGGTGAAAGTGAAACTGTTTTGTCTGTTTTTATTGGCCAATCTGATTTAAATCCCCCCCTCCAAGGTAAAGACCTAAGCCGGCTTTGCTTGCATGATTACAGCTCCCACTGAAGTCAGGGGGAGTTGAGAGTGTGTGTGGAACGCAGAAGCAGTCCTTAAATTTGCTCACTAACCTGCCTTCAGTATTAATAATCGAAAGCATTCAGAAAGTAGATGAGGAAATATTTGTTAAAATATGGCTTCTGTGCCCCTTTGATTCATCCTCCTGGCGCCCCTTGTGAGAAGCTTGTGTTCCCGTTTCACAGAGAGGCTTTGTGGTCTTGGGATATTAGCTTTCTAAAAACTGCTTGTACTGGTTCCTCTTCTCTGTAGAATCTGAAGAAGAGCTGGCATCCCCAGACTCTGCGCAATGTGGAGAAGGTGTGGAAGGCAGAGCAGAAACATGAAGCCGAGCGGAAGAAGATTGAGGAGCTGCAGCGGGAGCTGCGGGACGAGCGAGCCCGGGAGGAGATGCAGCGCTATGCGGAGGATGTGGGAGCAGTCAAGTAAGAGTTAGGCAGAGTTTTTATGTTAGACTCTGTGCGTGTGCCCTGTCCCTTGAAAGTCCTGTGTGCATCATTTGTACTCGAAGTACTTTGTCACCTGGAGGAATTTCTGAATGGAGACGTTCTAGTCACACATTTATTTTAGGACTTGAGTCGCAGCTACCAAATAACTAACTTCCCTGGCTGTCACATTATAAACTGTGGTGCCATAAAAAAATGAAGATGCTTGTTATAATGGGCAAACAATTACTACTTCTGGTTGATTAGAATAGAGCTTTCCATGTATCTTAGAGCTGGGAGATAATTCCATACTGGGGGAAATTTCCTAGCAATGAAATCAATTACCCTGTGGACTTGCCTCCAGTTGTCATTTAAGAATGGATAAGGGCTGGAGTGTAGAGAATAATCCTGCTGTGACAGAGAGATAGATAAGACTTAGTCCTAACAGGTCCCTTCCATCTAATTTCTAAGGCCTTAATCCTGTAAAAAATTTACATAGGCATTTAATTTTCCACCCTGTGAATGGTGACATCAGTGGGATTATTCGCCGCATGTAAAGTTCAGCCCCTGTGTAGGTTTTTTGCAGGATCAGCGCCAAAGATGGGGGTTTAAGGTCGGCTCACTCTAAAGCATTTATGTTTGTCTTTGCAGAGAAAAGTGAAACTTTAGAGCTGCTTGGAAGGAAAACAAAGTAACATGGAGTTTTTGCTTGAAACAGGAAAAAAGAAGAGAAGTTGGACTGGATGTACCAGGGTCCCGGGGGTATGGTGAACAGAGAAGAGTATCTGATGGGCCGCCCTGTGGACAAATACGTCTTTGAGAAGATGGAAGACAAAGAGGCAGGTTGTTCCAGTGAAACAGGACTTCTCCCAGGCTCCATTTTTGCCCCCACAGGTGCCAATTCTGTCCTAGACATGGCAAGCAAAATCCGGGAGGATCCACTTTTCATGATAAGGTACTAAATGGGATATTGACAGGGACCGTTAACCTAGGCAGGTAGTGAGCGGTGATCACTGCTTGATGATTGGCCAAGTGCTGCACATAGCTCATCTGTTTTAAGACTCATATTCTGTTTGTCACCCCGCATGTCCCCTGTCCACTTGTTTCCTTTATCAACCTGTTGTGTCTTGTCTTTCAGACTAGAAGCTATTTGGGGCAGAGACTGTAATTTACTATATATTTGTATGGCACAATAGGGACCTGGTTGAGACCGCAAAGTACTTCTGCAATACTAATATTTGGTCTGATTGGCCTGCAACTGTTTAGATTTCTCTGCTGTCTCTCAGAGATGTTGCATGCTGTGATTTGGAGTCTTTTTTTCTTTTTCGTGCTGTATTCTGTTAAGCAAGAGGATTTTGAGCAAGGTACAATTTGACTTAAGGTTTTTCCAAAAACTGAAGATTGTCTAGAGATCTCTTTGGTTCCTTGTTTCCTAAATGTTACACTATTAATAACACTCACTCACTCTGTGTGTGTGTCCGTCCGTCCCATTTCCAAGCTTCTCTTTGTGTTTGTTTGTTTATTTCAAACTTGTAAATACCAAACACTCATTTGCTTTCCAGGATAAGAGCCAGATCCTGCAAACACTTAAGCATGTGAGTAACTTTGCATGTCAGAATGCTCCCATTGAGGTCTGTGAGACCACCCGCATCCAGAAAGTTACTTGTGTGCTTAGGTGTTTGCAGGATGGGGGCCCAAGATGCATCCTGCTGCCCATGCTGTAGCTCGATGTGTGTGGGATTTTAAGCAGCTGATGCCCTCCAATAAGAAGTTGTAAATTCTAAATCAGGGGTAGGCAACCTATGGCACTCGTGCCAAAGGCGGCACGCGAGCTGATTTTGAGTGGCACTCACACTGCCCAGGTCCTGGCCACCAGTCCGGGGGGCTCTGCATTTTAATTTAATTTTAAATGAAAGCTTCTTAAACATTTTAAAAACCTTATTTACTTTACATACAACAATAGTTTAGTTATATATTATAGACTATAGAAAGAGACCTTCTAAAAACGTTAATGTATTACTGGCACCCAAAACCTTAAATTAGAGTGAATAAATGAAGACTTGGCACAGCACTTCTGAAAGGTTGCCGACCCCTGTTCTAAATCCTTCAGTAGGAAAAAGAGGCTGCATTTTCTGCAAGGCTGTAATTTTACATCTAGCTCTGGTGTAAATGATTGTATCGCAGTTGCATAGAATTAAATTCTGCAGCTGAATTTTGAAAGAGACTGGATAATTTTATGACCAATAATCACAGTTATGCGTGCAAAGGAGTGCTGTATCTCATGCTGCAGGTTGTAAACTGATTGCTCTGTGACTCTAGAAGGAATTTTACTTCCCATGGGCAAGGCTTTGCAATTGTCTGGTTGCATTACATATATATTGCTTTTGGCTGAGGTATCAGGCATTCACCAGTGTCTCAGCCAGGATGGATGGCATCGGGACAAGTCAGTTCCTTAGACAGGACTTGATGGAACCACGGAGCCAATCTGCACAGGGATATAAAACAGTTTCTTGATTGACCTTGCTATTCAGCATTAAAAAAACCCCAAGGGCCCCGATCCTACAGTTGGATCTGTGGTCGTGCTTACAAAGTCTGCCTTAAGCCCTAGTCCAGCCAATACACACATGCTTAACTTTACTGCCTTAAATAGCCCCGTTGATTTCAATGAGAGAACTCCTGGTACTAAAGTCAACAAGTGCATATGTGTTTGCAGAATCAGGCCTTGATTCATGCTTTGAATTAATATTTCATCTTTGATGTTATGAATGTTCTTTGAAAACCCCGATGTTGCTTATTTTTGTTAGGAAAAGAGAGGAAGAGAAAAAAAGGGAAGTTTTGAATAATCCTGTAAAAATGAAGAAAATCAAAGAACTGGTATGTATTCTTTAACAGAAATCAGAAGCAGAATTTGCATTGAATTGAATGAGAGCAGAATTGGGGTCCAGAAGAAACACTCTCAACCTTCCCAGAGTACTGGACCCCTTCCAGGAGTCTGATTTGTCTTGTGTCCCCCCAAGTTTCACCTTACTTAAAAACTACTGGCTCACAAAATCAGATGTACAAATACAAAAGTGTCACAGCCAGGCTAGTACTGCAAAGTTGCTGACTTTCTCATTTTTACCATATAATTATAAAATAAATCAATTGGAATATAAATATTGTACTTGCATTTCAGTGTACAGTATATAGAGCAGTATAAACAAGTTACTGCATGAAATTTTAGTTTGCACTGACTTTGCTAGTGTTTTTTATGTAGCCTGTTATAAAACTAGGCAACTATCTAGCTGAGTTGATCTACCCCATGGAAGACCTCTGTGTCCCCCTGGTTGAGAACCACTGCTTTAGAGAGAGGAATTTTTCTATTCCCTGCCTCCTTTTGGATAAGAACAAAATAAGCTCTTTCATATAGAAAGTCTCTCAGCAACTATTTTTTTTTTTTTTAAACCCAACCCATGGGCCATGTTATCTTTCCCCTTTCACTTACTTGTTACATTATTGTAACAAATTATTTTCATTCTGAATTCTCTTGTCACAGATCAGCTATGCCAAGTCACAGAGACAGTGAGGAGGACTCAGTTGGGCTCCATAGAGTCCCTTGCCTCCTCATAAGAGATTTTGAAAAGTGTGTGTTGTCCTGAGACTCTTTCCATACAGAATCTAATCTTTGTGAAGCCTCCCATGATGGCGACTGTCTAACGAGTGTGTGAGCAGCAATGATCAGCCCCAAATTTGGTTTTTTTGCATTATAGTTGCAAAGCAGCTTGGAAAGAAAGGAAAAAAAGAAGAAGAAGGAGAAGAAAAAGAAGCACAAGAAACGCAGACATCAAAGTTCTAGCAGTGAAAGCACCAGCAGTGACGATGAGCAGAGCAGAGCGAGGTACTTTTGAGGGTTGTGTTCTTTTAAAAATCTCTACCCAGCCTGTTGGGTTTGCATATAATATAGGAGGGAAGAGAGTTCGCTCTGTGACTCTTAAGGTCCCTAAGGCAGCTTGTTGTGCTCCAGTTGACTGCACAATCATGTGCGTTTGGGCAGAGCTGAACGTAAACCTCCAGGTCCTGTTTTAACAGGAGTAGTTGGTATACTGTAGTTTGCTTCCCTTTTTGCTATGCCAGCCCCAGGTGCCATTAACGATAAAGATCACTGTTAGAACGAGATGAAAATTGCTAACCAAAATGTGACTGCTGAAATCCTCTTCTTCACCCTGCATTCTCATCCCATCCCCCCAGTCCTTTGAATCCCTGCTCTGCAATATCCCCACCTTACTGCAAGCACCTTACCCTGGCCCTGCACAGTTTTGCCACCGCCTACATCTCTGTTCTCACTTCCTATACTTTCACTTATACCTATACAGTCCTCTTGTTTTATTACTCCATTCACCTCTCTTGTTGCTCTCATGCTGCCCCTATGCTTGGAATGATTTCCTTCTCAGCTGTCAGTCGTCGTCCCCCTTTCAAATTCCTTTTTAACCCCATTTTTATGAATCTGATATTTTTCATCAGTCTCTGCACAACTGACCCTCCCATCCCTGGCCTGCCATCTCATTTCTTGTGCTTTTCATTTACCTTCTCTTTCCTTGCCCCAAAGAGCTTATAATTTAAGAATGTCTGATTCTGCTTTTGTAAACCACTCGGATCGTGTTGTGGTGCTGTGTTATCTTTAGTTATAACATGGTGATTTGTGGGGGATGATACACGACCCTCCAGTATCATTGAGGGGACTACATTTTATTATTTTTTATATTTTCTGTAGGGGAAAAACAAATTGGGAAAACACACTCCAGATACACACCTGTCATGTTAGACTGTTGGATAAACTCTGAAAGGTTTAATGGCTACAGTGGATAGAAAGAGAGATTGTATTCTTAGGCTTTTCCACTCCAAAGACTGCACTTTAATTTTTGCATTTAGATCCAAGAAGATGGATAGTTCTTGGGAACCTGTTCATCCCAAAGTCCCAGGGTACGGCTTACAGGTAGGCACATGTGCTTCTCACAACTTGCTGTCTGTAGAGTGTGCCCATGTAGCTGTTAGGAGAGCATGGCTCTAGAGATTACGCAGTGGTTTTAGGCTCTGGAAGAGGACTGTGAGAAAGGAGGTGGTTTTGTGGGTAAGCTCCCATTGGGACCAGAGATTCAAGTCCCATCAAGGATTTTGTCCTTCCAACATAGGTGCTGGAACTAGGGGGGCTTTCACACCCCCTGGCTTGAAGTGGTTTCCATCACATCCAGGGTTTACAGTTTTGGTTCAATGGCTCTTAGCCCCCGCACTATACAAGTTGTTCCAGCACCTCTGCCTTCCCAGGTATATAAATCCAGTTCCATTCCATTTACTGTGCCACGGTCATATGTTTGTCTGACTTTATATCATGCTATTTAAGCACCTGGGGTGATATAGTGGCTCCATTGAAGACAAGGATAAAACTCCCATTGACTTCACTGGATCCAGGATTTATAGACTTGTAGACTCATAGACTTTAAGGTCAGAAGGGACCATTATGATCATCTAGTCTGACCTCCTGCACAACGCAGGCCACAGAATCTCACCCACCTACTCCTGTAACAAACCCCTAACCCTTGTCTTCCAGAAAAGGCCTTAATAACCAAGTTCTTGTGTGCCCGCTAAAGATCTAGTGGGGCTTTTCACAAGAGCAAGGATTTGCCTCAGTTTTCTTGGCCAAACTTTCTTGTCCCCTTACTGTTCTGGCTAGCTGCTGCACGCCACACCAGAAGTGGCTGTATTTTTGGTGCTCTGTGTAGTAGTAGTAAGTGCTTTGGGATGCAAGGCCCTATAGAAATATATGTTCAATATGTCTAAAACCACTGCAGTGGACTATGTACAGAGAGACCTTGTGAATGGATGGAGTTGTAGATGATGCCTTTAGCCTCTGTCCCATACATATGCATGCATTTTGCCTAGCCTACCTCTTTCTGCCTCATCAGCACTGCGCCGGGGCTCCCATGATTTGTGCATTTAATTGCTCTCTGTTGAACGATGGTCTCTTCCTAATTCCAGAGTAGAGACCTTGACCACAGTCACCGGCCTCGGCGCTCTCCAGCTGCTGGCCAGGAAAGAGCCACCCACAAACACCGAGACCGCGCTAGGTCAAGGAGCCAGTCCGGGTCTCCTAAAAGAGAGACTGGCAAGAAGAGTACAGGGGAGGAAGAGTCTGAGCGCAGGAGGTCAAGATCTCCTCCTAGGCATGGGGAACAGTGAGTGTGAAATTTTAATCTGTTTCAAAGTGAAGATAAAGGGCATGCATGGTTTCTCTCAGGGGAGGAATTCTCAGAAGTCAGTTGAATGCTCAGCAGCAAAATTCCTCCTATTATCCCATCGGCCAACGTGTAACTCTTTCCCAATGTTTCTGCAGCGTTAATTTCTCACATTGCTTTATCCCAATGACTTAAAATTAAAGCTGGTGGAACTACAGATGCCTGGCTTTGCATCAAGTGCAAGGGGCTGCCTTTGTAACTGTTGTAGAGATCTCCCAAACCACAAACAGGGCTTGGGAAGCATTTGATTTTATTTAGTAAATAAATTGTAATCTGTGAATTATCCCTTTATCCCAGAAATGAACAAGGAGAGACAGGGTAGGGTGAGACTAGGGTGACCAGATAGCAAGTGTGAAAAATCGGGACATGGGGTGGGGGGGGGTAATAGGAGCCCATATAAAAAGAAGCCCCAATATCAGGACTGTCCCTATAAAATTGGGACATTTGGTCACCCTAGGTGAGACACACCATGCATTTAAATTTACAGAGAGAAGTTGTTTAAATTTAATCATGGTGGAAAGTTTTTCCAAATATTTTCACATCACTGACACTCCCTTCTACTTCTAAACCCCTATCAACCCTTCCCCCTCAAAAGGAAGTTTAATAAAATCGTAATCAAAATTCCTACCCCAAGCAGAGTTGTGACCCCATAGAGGGAGAACTACCAGAGACTCCATGAAATCCACTAAGGACTTTGTTCTTGCTATCAGTTTGACATGGAAGGAGCTCAGATACAAAGATGATGGGTGACAGTATAAAACCCTAAAATAGATTGTTAAAGGGACATTGACAATTTGGAATCTGGTCAGTTTTTTACAAAATATTGGCAGCCCCTGGTCTCCTTGCCACTCACACTTCTGTATTCTTTAAACCTTTGTTTACCCTCCATTGCTGTGACTAAAAATGACCCGTATAAACAAGCAAAAGGGGAGAGCAACTATTTGGGAAATCAGTGAAAGCTGCAGCCAAATGCACAAAATAAACAACCGGAGACATTTTTTTCCTCTTGAATCTCTTTCTATTATAGTCATTTTAGGGGTTTTTTGTTTAAAAAAAAAAAAAAATTCAGGCAGAGTGTGGTTTTTTTTTTTGTTTGGTTTTTTTTTAAAGTTGATAGTGTCCCTTTAAAATATTGTTTGAAGGTTAATAGGATGTCACTGGCTTTAACAAAATATTTGGTACTGTGAGATGCTCTGAAAAATGGTATATGAAGCAATTATTGTTATGAATCTTTACTTCCACAGTCATTAAGTGTTGATAAACCTTGGATACAAGTTATTCCCTGCCAGTGCAAAAACTTAAGTTGGGTAAAAATAAAACAATAAAAAAACCCATGAAAATAAACCAAGTATAAAAATTAATTTTTAAAAATAACCTCCATTCTGCTGAAAGTGACAAGTAATGCACTGGAAGTATAGGAGAGCTCTTATTGCAAAACGCCAGCGATTGTCCTTGTGATCTGTTAGATATCTGGTTGACACAGGAAGGGGCCATAGGTGTGTTGATATTATGTGCATGTGGTGTTAAAAATTCTTTCCTGGGTTACAGGTACAGCACCAAGGTGGACAGGAAAGAAAAGGAAAGAGCTAGGAGCCCTTCCCCTAAAAAAGGATACCGACGACAGCATGCTTCAGGGTATACTAGGTAGGCAAAATGTTGCACATGTGGCACCTTCATAAGGAAGCTGTCCAGGCTGATCCTAAAATAATAGGCAATGAGTAATACAAAAACATAATTATATTAACTAGAATGGACCAAAGGTGAATGGAATGAACCACAGCAGGACAGGTGAACAGTCCGAACAGTGTTTGATATTTCCGAGTGTGTTGTATTTTACCATCTCGTACTGCTTCCCATTGCGAGGCATGTTCTCTTCCTGGCTACCAGTTGTTCACCTGCCATGTACCAGCCTGCGGGGGCGAACATGAAGTCGTCATTTTATCCCACAGGCTGGTAGCTACAAGCATTCTATATCAAGGCCATCTGGATAATGTGATGCCCCTGTTGGTGTCCTCTTACCAATCAGTTTAAAAAACAAAAAGGCTTGGATCTCCTTCCCTCCATGGCCCAGTGAGAATAGTGAAGATCAGAACCCAAAAGACATTCCACTTAAGTATGTGCTTCAGCACTTAGTTGAATCAAGGCCCGAAGAAAGCTGTGTCAGAATGCCAAGAACTTGAGGATCAAACAGCTGTTATGGAAAACATCCAGGAGATGGGTGGCTATGCTGCCCGTTTCTGCCTTATACGGAATGAGGAACCTTCGTGAGAATGTTCATACTTCAGAGCCTCAGCAAACAAGGAAGTTCTCCTCTGGGATTGCTGTGTTCAATAATGTAGTGGATTGTGTCCTTGCTATGAATAACTTCTGCATTAGAGTTTGGGGATGGGAGAGGCAAGGGGGAGGGGGAAGCTATCATAATTAACAGCGCTGTTTCTGCCTCTCAACAGAAAGCTCTCCGCAGAGGAGCTAGAGCGTAAGCGTCAGGAAATGTTGGAAAATGCCAAGTGGCGGGAAGAGGAGAGAGCAAACAATGTCAGGAGACACCGAAAGGAGGAGGAGCGGGAACGAGAACTGGAGAAACTCAGCTCCCGAGATGGAAAATTCCTACAGTGAGTGTCTTGCTAGCCCACTCCTCTAGATGAGTTAAACGCAGAGATTAGTCTCCCAAGGGAAAGGGGGAGACATTTAAAATTAGACTCGACAAAGACACTGTAGAGAATAATCCTGCACTGGCTGCAGGATGGGACGAGGTAGAACCTGATGGAGCTTCTCCATCTCTACTGTCTGATTCCACATGGTACAGTAGAACTAAGGAGGTTTAAATGGTTGGTTTGTTTGTTTGTTTGTTTTTAACCTAACTCTCTAAAAAAGAGTGATCAAGACTTTCATAGCTGCCTAGTCATTCAGTGCAAGTGATTTGTGGAGCACTATAGAATCACATGGTGTTTTACAAGCAGATGAAGAAAAAATCCCTGTTCTCAGAACAGGCAATATCAAGGCCTGATCCCACAAATTCCCTGTACACAGACCTCCCATGGGAGCCTATGTGCAGATGGCTTGTGTGATTGGGCCCTAACTAGATCAAGAAATAACAGACCATGCAGGGTGAGAGGTGTTATGAGAGAGAGGCATCTGTGAACACAAGGGGTGAGATCCTCCTCCCTGCTCCAGGCTCTTTATGCTGGGTAAGAGTTGGAGCGTTGTAAAGTGGCTTGAAAGCCCCCTATCGGGCTGGGGAAGGATTCTCCCAGCGTGGAATCTGAGGAAGACAGCTGTGTAGGTGTTTTCTGAGGACCGGCTCACAGACCTGAGTATAGGGGGTGTGGCAGGAGTGGTGTATACAGTAGCCCTGCCTTATACAGTGCTTTAGCCCAGGCAGCCCCTGTGAACTGTCTGAATTATGCTGGAGGCTGTTCTAGCCCCTGGAGAAGCCCAGAATTGAGAAGGTGCAAAGTAGCTTAAAATCACCATAGACAACCCTCCTGGGCAGAATCCAAAGAAGGAGGGTGGATTCCTCCCTCCCCCTCTCAGAGTAGATGAGTTGACAAATTTGGCATTTTGTGTGTTACTTGAGGGCATGGGAGGAGCATAGGATATTGTTTAATAATGTGGCTTGAGTCTTAAAGGTGATACGTCAGGGATCACAATTATCCCTTCTTGTCTGTAGCTAACATCACAATTTACAGTATGAGCTGTACCTATTGGGTTCCCAGAGGAGCACTGCCCTGGTTTGGGGACAGATTGCTTTTCCCTCTTGTATGCTTCTCAGAAAGCAGCAGAATCTCCTGTGACAGATACATTGGTAATTAACAGTTCTGTTTGGAAGGTTGAGGAGTAATTGGGAACCTCTTAAAATCTGTACAGAGAAACACTGACTATGCATATATGGTATTTAGTCTGTCACAGGCTAAACTGTAGTTATTCAAATGTTCCAATGCAGACTGCATTAGGAAGCAGCAGCCTGTTTCCTATTCTAGCTCATGCATGAGAGTCCAGGAACAATGAAGCTTGACTGGAAAGCCAGTAAAATTTAGACGGATGATCTGACTTTCTTTCTCATTCAATTCTTCTGCAGCCACATAAAACTGGAGAGTGCGTCCACTTCTTCTGTAGAGGATCGGGTCAAACGCAACATCCACTCCATACAGAGAACACCAGCTGCCCTGGAAAAAAACTTTATGCAGAGATGAAACTTGCTCTCCTCCTGCTGATGTGCTGGCTCGCGGGGGCTTTTTCAGAACAGTTCACAGGACACTTCTTCTCAGAGGGCAGCTGCCCCATGCACAGAGGGATCCTCCAACAACCTGCACAGATTTCTGCAATGATACTTACTCTGTGAAAGGGAGCTGGACTTCTCTATATCAGCACAGAGTTCCTTGGCCTTCTAGCTTTGTGAAGGCATTTATACCTAGAGTATTAAATTGCAACAAGCTGTTTGCTGGAGTCACCCTCCACCCTTATATTCTATTTTTAACACTTTGCCAGATTCCGCTTCCTGTTGCCCACCTAAACCAGTATCCATTTTTAATACTGTTCTCAGACACAAATTTCTGGTAACTAATTACCAGACTCATTGGGCAAGTTGACCTCTTTTGATGCTTGAGAAAGGATCTATTTTATCAATACTCTAGAATCGGCCATGGGAACAAATTCACCTGTGGAGTAACTCTGCTAACTTCTGTGAAGTGACACCAGAGACAGACTTAGCTTGATTAGTATTCAGTGTCAGCAGTTTGGGAATAGGCAAGGAGGGGGTATGGAGTTAGTTTCAGACATACCTGATCTGTGAAATAGCTATAGAAATATGCCAAGTTGCTCACAGGTTTGAATGATGTGTGTTAGCAAGGCAGAGACTTGAGTGAAAGGAAGAATAAACTGAAGCAAAACTCAAACAAGATGCAGGTAATAGAATAAAATAGAATAAAATATTTCTCTGGGATTTTGTACATATACATGGAGTAATGGGTGTGTATCTGACTAGGCTTTTTTTTAAAGTACTTTTTAAGAAATCTGTCACTTTTCCAGAAAAGAGGGTTAGATTCTAATTGCAGAGAGCACTGTCAATTCATCATTTAGGGCCAATTAGCAATTAGTGCAGTAGGTTATAGCAGTCTTGGAAAACTGTCATAAAAATGTCCCCTCCCCACATTGATGAAAATGAGTATTGCATCCAAAAATAAAACTGTTGTGTTGATAAGCAGACAAAATATGCAGTGCTGAGTAACAAAATTCTGTTTGCTCATGTGTAGAAGAGGGAAGGGTCATTATTTGGAGGCTGAGGGTAGGAATGTGAGACTTAATTAGGGATTTCTCCATTTTATGAGGGGTCAGGCAAATACACTTTGTAGCTCAGAGAGCAAATTTTCATGACAGTTTTGCAAAGCTGATTTAAGTATTCTTTGAATTAACCACACTTTATAAAATGTTTTCCTTTGGCAGATGATTATTGCTCTATAGTAGCTTACTGCTGGTTTATTCTAAAATTAGTGCAAATAGGAGGCAGAAATGAACCCATTTACTTTTAGGTATAATTTTTAAAAGTTGCTTAAAGACACAGTATTTCTCATACCTGCCTTTGTATATTACCACTGTGACTCCTTCATCCTTGCTGTGTTACAGCAATGGGTTCTATTAAATGTTGCGTGGCCTGTTTTACAGCTGTGTGTTCAGTCTCATGGCTCATAACCACTTGTCACAGAAACAACAGGAGGCACTAGTAGAAAAAGCTCTGCTTCGAGAGAGAGAATTAGAATTGCACAGAGTGACTGAAAAAGGCCAGACCAAAACCATTCGAGGTCTCCTCAAGCATAAATGAGACTTACACTAAATGACTAGCCAGCAACCTTAAATCCTTATAGCCCGGTAAGGAAATAAACCAGCCAGCTGCCATTATTAAAGAATCAGAGCTGGCTAACAAACTACAGATGTGTCCCTCCTCGTAGTTGCTAAGAGAAAGCCTGGGCTTCCTCTCTGGAAAAGCCACGGGTATTTTGCCCCTTGGCCTGTGTCGTTCGGGGGTGGGAGGGGAAAGAGAGCCTCCCCTGGGGGAAAGTGACATGCTCCCCTCAGTGTAGGCTGGAGTGGGAGGAGAGTAGCAGGTCCTAGGTCTCCCCCTTCCAACGCGGGGCTCTTGGAGGGGGAGCAAGGGGAACCCCTGGCGCGGCACGTGGAAGATGAGGAGGGAGGAAGCTGCCAAGCGCCACCCCCCCATGTGCAGCTGTGCCCCTTTCGCTCGCCCTTTTAAGTGTGTGGTTACATAGATAGCAGACCATTCATAATTCCAGGCGCCTCGCTGATTATTGGCTACAGCCGGGAGGGGTGGGGCCTGACGTAATGCGTCACTCAAATTGGGCGAGACCATCACTGGCGAGAGAAGGAGAGAGGCATTTTTTCCGCCCCTTTCTCTACCTCGCCCCTTCTCGCGGTCCCCCCATCAGCCCAGCATGTCGGACGTATCCGTAGGGTTTCCTAGGGGAACTCGTCTGGGACTAACCCTGGACCAGGCAGTGGCTCCCCGTCCTTACACGCCTGCTCTCAGTACCCCTTGCCAGTGTGGGGAATGGTACATCCCACTCTCCTCCTCCTCAGGCCTCCGCCATCTTGGCGCCTCCTCAGTGCAGGAGCCGGAGCGGGCTCGGCCGGCTACAGCGGCTCCTCCTTAGCGGTGGAGCGAACCACTGCAAGGACGAGCAGGAGGGAGGGGGCAGCTAGCGGGGCGGACGGAACCATTGTGGGGAGAGGGAGAAGCGAACGGGCCCGGGCCGAGCTGGCCGGGGCGGACCGCTCCATCGGGCGGAGGGTGTAGGGGTTCGGGCGGAACCACTGTTTTGGGGGGCGGGGGGGTGTAACGGGCCGGGGCGGAACCATGCGGAGGCGCTGCTAGGGAAGGGGGGGGGCGGATCCGCCATGGCCTCGAACTGCGCGGGGGGCTCGTCGGCGGGGGGCGCCGGGGCGGCGCTGGGGGCCGCGCTCAGCGCCAGCAAGACCAAGACGAAGAAGAAACACTTCGTGTGTCAGAAGGTGAAGCTGTTCCGGGCCTCGGAGCCGCTGCTCAGCGTCCTCATGTGGGGGGCCAACCACACGGTGAGGCGAGCCCGGGATCGGGGCCCTTCCCCCCCCCCCGCCCCGGGACCCCGCTCCCCACCCGGCACCTGGGCCTCCGAGCCCGCCCTCGGGGGTGGGGGCAGCCGCACGCTGAGGAGACCTCGGGATCGGGCCCCCACCCATCCCCTCGGGGACCCCCCCCCAGTGAGGAGCCCTCAGCCCCCCATAGCCTGGGCTTTTCCCGCAGTGCCCCTATGGGGGGGGCAGCTGTATCCTGAGGAGACCCTACTATTGGGGTTGGTGTTTCCCCATCCCTCCGAGGGTACCCCCCTTCCCCGGGACACCCTCATCCCGGGCTCTCACCGTCCCTCATGCTGGGGGGGGGGGCATCCCCGTGGTGAGGGGATCCCAGGCACCTCCCTGCCTCAGGGACGTCTTCCATCCCCTGGGATCAGGGCCCCCACCCTGGACACTCCCACCCCATCCCCCTGGGGATAGCTGCACCCCAGGAACGGACCTTTTTCCTTGGGCATCTATGGCTGAGGTCTCGGAGCTCATCCCGTTGTTTTCCTCATCCCCTCGGGCCTCTGACACCTCTCAGCCCAAGGACAGGGCCCCCCATCTCCCTGGAACCAGGAGGTCCTGCTTGCGGGGTGGAGGGTAACAACATGGTGGAAAAACCCAGAGGGTCCCCTGGGATCCCCATCCTCTCTGTGAGAGGCCAACTATACCGAGAGATCCTGGGAGACCCTGTGTCTCTGGCCTTCCCATTCCCAAAGATCGTCCTGCCCCTCCACATCCTTATGTGGGAATCTACCCTCAAGTGGTTAGCCAGGAAGGACCCTTGGCCCCTCCCCTCCACTCACACACACATTGGAGATTCCCCTAATGCTAGGAAACCACAAAACCAGCCTTAGCATCCTCATAGTAGGGTCAGATGCACAATGAGGAGATGCCAGGATCCTGTTCCCATTCATTCTTCCCATGGAAACTCTTATCCCAAACCTTGGAGGCCGTGCTGAATGTTGACAATCTGGGGGCCATGTCCCAGGTGAGATCCCAGGGCATTGGGGGCCATAGATTTTCCCCGGGGATGGAGTGACACCTACCTCAGGTGGAAGCTGTGGGGGTTGACATGAATATCTGTGAATCACTCTGAGCTCCTCACCTGTTGCAGTCTCCTTTGGATCCTGCTTTTGACAGCTTCATACCATACTCAGCAAACTTTTTCCCCCAGCTGCTGTGATTGCACCCAAAATCTTGCACTGTTCTCCTCATATACCCAGATGGGATGGATTGGAAATGACTGCCTCATGGCTGTGGCAGATAAACTGCCATAGCAGCAGTTAAAGATCTGAAATCCATCATCCTAGTAGAATATTCTTATGATCATGGAATTCCAGAAACCTTTCTCTCCTCCTGTCCTCACTTCAAATTTAATGTACTCCTTTTCAGGGCTGGGAAAACGTTATTCCTTCTCATGGAGTGAAAGCTAAGCTATCCATTCCTGCAGAATTTACTTTGCTGATTATTATTATTATTTATAAAGCTTTCTAGCTCATATGGTGGTGAAGAAAACTTCCCAAATATGATGGGATGCATGTTGTCTTCCTGAGTCAAAAGATGCTCAGGTGTTTCTGCTGCTGCTCAGAACTTTGCCAAGAAGCAGTCTAATGAAATTAACAAGACTTCTGTCAGCATCACTGCCTCCATTAGAAGCTGGGAAATTAACAAGATTCTTATCAGTTTCACTTGCTGCCTCATAGTCACTGGAGCAGTTGCCACTTGGAACTTCTTGGTGGCCCTGGTCCCTTTTTTATTGGCCCTTGGCTGGTATGAATTTGGAAACACTTTCAAAGCTTGAATTGTTACATTGCAATGGAAATTATTAACTCTCAGAACACTTGGCTGTGAAATATTTACTCAGAGAGAGGGAGGCAAGGCAAAAGTTTGGTGCGAACACCAAGCTAGTAACGTGATTATATCAAATATATATTATAATGAAACTGCTGCCAGAAACTGCAAAGCTGCATCCTGTAGAGCCAGAAAAGGGTTTAGAAAATATCAGTTGTGACCCCTCCCCCCGACAAACATCTGCGATTTCCTAATGAATTGTTGTCAATTAATTTTTATTTTACTTTGTTGCCACTGGCCTTGTTGCTGAGAAGGCATTTAGGTGAGGCTAAAACAGTTGGAGCCCAGTTCCACCATTGTGTAAAGGAGATCAGAGTCTAAATTATTTGTATTTGCTTTACTAATGAGCAGTTGCTCATGCAAGCCTGTGTTTGAGGAGTCCTCAGAATAGGGCATCACAGAGTTATTTGTATATGAAGTGGAATCGCTTATGTGCTACAAACAAATGAATTAGGCCAATTCTTATCATGCTGCAACTGTCTGTAAACAAGGCCCATTGCAAATGAAAAAGAACAGTTGAACCTGTTTTACAATTGGCCAGCCCTGAACAAATATTGACAGGAAAGCACCTTTTTTACTTTACAATTAGAAAAGAAACCTGCCCAGCTCTTAGGATGACAAATAACTGAAGCTGCAATGAGGGTAATGCTTTGAGAGAGTCTTGTCACTGCCCAGCGCATGGACTAGCCCAGTTGGTACGTGTGCTTACTGAGAGCCCCTGAAACTAGAGAGTGAGGCATATAGTTATGAGTTTTATTGATCACGTCCACTGCCTGTGTATTTATGCCACTGTTCTACCTCAAGTTCCAAAGCCCTGTCCCAGCCTGAACTGGGTATGGTATAATATGTAGGAAGGATTCTCTGCAACCCAGTCTCTCCTTTGGTTGTTCCAAAGGCTTGGTTAGAAATCTGAAGGGATTGTCCCCAGGAAGTTATAGATCACGCATGGAGTCCTATCTTCCTATCCAAAGGTATTGAAATAGACTTAGTGTTTGAATATACTAGGCTTGCATCCAAGCACAGCAGTCGTCCAGGATGCCTTACTGGGCACTGGTTGTACTGGCTGGTATATCTCAGCTTCTGCTGAATCGATCCAGTGTGAACAGGAGCCACAAGCATTGCAGCTGTACTTGTGCAGCCAATCTTCTTAATTCCATGCTATGATGCATTGTCTCTCACCTGAAAATGTACCCGAAGCTCCTGCTCATAGGCAAGGCCCCGTAACATGGCAAGCAGAATCTAAATTCTGAGGCACTGTAGAGGAAATTCTGCAACAACTCCAGATGTTTTTGGGGTTTTAAGAGATTTTTATGAAATATAAAAATGAATAATATTGTTCCAGTAGCCCCGTGGCATTTATTTTGCAACTGTGGAATAAAAAAAATAGCTGGAGGTTTGCTTCAGTGATCAGCAGTGAGAGTGTTAACAGTGTTGTCAATGTCACTGCCATCTGTAGGTTTCAGAGTTAACTGCTTCTTGCGATGAATGAGGTGGGTCACACCTCACCACTCCTATTCAGGCTGTGCGCTCTATAAAGTTTAAGTATATTTTCAACGTTATCTTTGCAACTATAAGGGCTAGAGACTTTTTTTTTTTTTTTTAGAAGCTTACATTCTGGAACCCATTTTTTTCTGCAAAGGATGAGCTCGATAGCTGTAGAATGCACGGCCCTATCGGATAAACCCTTTGGGAGTGCCCGAATTTGTTTGTACCATCATGATTGTGATGGTTGTGTAAAAAATAATTATAGTTGGGCCAAACTGTTCCATGGACAAAGGAGACAAACAACCATTGTATGCAATCCGTCTGCTTGTTTTGTAAAGATACACCCTGGGGTCCATTAGCTTATTCTGGTAACAGCTAGGCCTCCCTTGGGTTTAAACAGGCTTGCTGGCAGCTGATGCAAATACAGTGCATGGTGGGCAAAAGTAGATGATGTGTCTGGAGATGTTAGTGCATGGAGATTGGGAGTTATTTTTTACACCAGTTCAGGCTATAATTCTCTCTAACACTGTCTGACTTCATCTGTACTGGCCGTACTAAACCACATTTAAATGGAGTGGGTCTGAACTGGTTTTTTATTGTACTTTGATACTTTGTGGCGCTGTGTAGACAGGACCAACAGTAATGGTGGTTGGCAGCTGAATCTTTGAAAGCTGCAGTGGGGGAGGAAGCTTGTTTTCGCCTCCCTTCCTCCCTCCACTCCTCCCCCCAAAAGAAGTGTGAAAAGTTGTGCAAATAGGAGAAAGAGAGAGAGCTGGAAAGATTCCAAGTCCCATTTGTGAATGGCTTGTGAGTTGCATTGAAGAATTAAACCATATTAAAGATGGCATCCTTTGGCGGCTCGCCACAGATGCTGTTGTCCTGGCTTTTGGGGGAGAATAGGAGATTCAGGCTTCTCATTGCTGGCTGTACATTTAGTGTCCCTCCCGCACATCACTTCATAACCTGATTGAAAGTGTCTGTGTAAGGGGTGGAGGAGAGGAACACCAAGACGGGAGGTGAAAATGTTCAATTGTGATGAGATTCTGTGCAAGTGGTGAGACCCTAGTTCTCGTTGTAAGGGATTGGTTGTACCAGATGACAGGATTCTAGTGTTTGCCAGTGGTGGTGAGTGTCTCTCCCTGTTTCTACATGTTGAACAGCCATATCTGTGCAGATCAAGTTAGCCTTTGTTCAGTGAGATGGTAGCTGTAGATCTGTGGCCTTTGGTGGGAACAAAGGGCTGGCTTCTGATCTGGTGTAAGCGGGTGCCCCTCCATTTAAATCCGTATCTTCGTGATGCTGTCTCTGTGGATCTTGCTAATGGCAGCATTCTCTCTTCTTGAATCTCCATTTATTCAATGAAGCACCACCCAAGCTCACAGGATTACTGGGATTTTGTGCTCAGCCAGTACAGAAGGCAGCTTTTTGGTATTCAGTCCAAATAGTAAAACTGGGATTGGCAGCATACCATTGTTTTTGGCGTGCCTTATAAACTCTGGCCACAGAGATGCATCTGCTATATACTGTTTTGAAGTCTACTAAACTGATGCACTCAACCTACCATATGCCAATATTCATCACATCCCTAATGTTGATTGTTTCTTCCGGGGCTGTAGTTGACCATTAGGGAGTGCGGTGTATGGCAACAGGATTGATAACCAGCATCAACGACCTTTGCCATGCCGTGACCCCATGTTGCAACAGAATGTATTTTGGAACCTTCTCTTGAGATAATGAGGGGAGAAATAGTCCAGTGGGCTGGATACCGACCACAGTTCTGCTCCTCGCTCTGCCATAGATTGACTTTGTGACCTTTGGTAAGTCACTTAGTCTTTCTGTGCTTCAGTTCTCCGTTTATGAAAATGGGAATAATGGCACTTACCTGTTTCATAGGGGGCTTGAGAGGATAAATACGTTAAAGATTGTGAGACAGTTACTGTGATCGGGGCCATGTAAGTACCTAAGATACATCAGGAAAACTCAACTGGGTGATCTCATGGCCTGCAACCCTAGCATATTGGGCTGCGATTCCACAACAGCTCACTAGCTATTCAAGATTGCGCCAGGTCAGTGGAGATCTCTGAGGTGCTTCGGGAACGGGTGTGTTCAGTGTCACTAGGAGATGCTGGTCCCTTAAACAATATCCAAGGGTGGTGCTGGGGCTGTTTTCCTGCAGGAGGTTCCATCTTTGGGATGAGCTGTAGAACCAAAACTTTCCTGCTAATGGTTACGAAGAGTTCCATGGCATAATCTGTCTAATTAATCACACTTCAGCTCAGGAAAACTATATTTTCTCAAACCAACCCACACTTAGGGTTTCAATTGTGTACACTATTCTTCTTCACTTTCTGCCCTAAACCATTGTGCTGGATTGCGGTCTGCAGTTGAGCGGTTGTATTCTGCTCCAGATGTGGTCAGATCTCAGGGCTGATGAAAGTGAGCCCCACATATATATCCTTTACCTACCTCATGAGGGTGTCATGGAGCTTGATTAATGCTTGCAAAGCTGTTTGTGTTCCCTGGCTGAAAGGCACTAGAAGGGAACAAAGTGTTTTTATTTTCTGAGCAAATTCCTGCTCTAAAGAATCCTGGAGAATAGACTTGGATACGCCGTCATTTAGATCTTGTTTGTAAACAAATTGTGTTGTCCCATCAATTTACTAATGGTAATTGCCACTCTGAGGCTAGAGTCAGGTTTTGAAATGAAATTATGCTTTTCCTGTTTATCCTGAGAACAGCTGGCCCTGAAGTGCACAGAATATTGATGTCTTATTGAATAAGAAATCACCCTTGCTAATAAGGATGAGTTACCCACTGCAAATAAACCTAGAATCCTATTGATTACTGCTGCCTAAGAATTCAAGGCACTAAAAAACACCACAGCTTGCCCCACCTGTGTATTTACAGAGCAATACGAGCCATTTTTATTTTATCTTGTACAAAGGAGGAAATTGCATGTCCTAGTTAGTGGTATTGTGCTTGCACTCAGGTGAAACCAGAAGCGGTCGCTCCTTGTTGCGGTGGCTTTTCCATTTGAGATATCGTCAAATAGGTCGATCTAAAGTGTGACCTGCTGCTAAATTCTGTAATCTGCCCTCCAGGTTCTCAGGTATCTGGTGGGTTTTGTTTTAAATTGATCATGATGATGACTGGCATGTGTCATCTATTTAAATCAGAATTCTGGGAAAGGGTTCGATGCCAGATTGATCAAACCCTGGCAAAAATGCAACAGACCAGGTACAGAATGGGCAGCAGCAGCGTATGCCCTTCTTACCGGCACTCCTTTACTGACCAGGGCTGGGGGGTTGAGTGTCCCATTTGAGTCTTTGCTTTGCTGGGGTCTTGCCTGGAATGAGAATCGAAAGTCCAATGGCAATTTTAAAAAGGCACAATGGGCCCTGTAAAGTGACAGTTTATTTTTCAAGACCGCCCAAGAACTGATTTAATCTAAAAGGTCTTTTTGGTGGGAGGAGCTGAGGGGAGGAGAATGGTTGGAAACAATTTGTAGAGGGCCAACAGTGTGCGAGGCATTTTACAGTCAGGGATGAAGGCATCCCTGCCCTGAGTGCTTATGGTCTAGGCCGGTAGATAATGTATCGATGGGATTAGATTAGTCAGCAAATGCACGGACTGAAAGGTGAATCTCAGTGTCCCTTTAGCGAACATAAGAGCGGCCATATGGGGGTCAGACCTGAGGTCCATCTAGCCCAGTGTCCTGTCTTCTGTTCATTCCCTCTGGGGCACCTGGCATTGGCCACTGTCAGAACAGGGAATCATCAAATGATCCATCACCTGTCGCCCATTCCCAGCTTCTGGCAAACAGGCTACGGCCAACACATCAAATCTGTCCCCTTCTCCCTCCACTGGCTTCCCACAGAATATTGAGTCAGGTTCAGAGTTTTGGTTCTCGTCTCCATGGCTTGGGCCCAGGGTATCTAAAAGAGAGAGTGTGGCTGATGTCACTCCTCTGGCACAAAGGGAGCTTCTGCAATAAGGGTAAAGCTCGTCTGTGCAGGAAACAACTTTCTCTGGGGTTGGCCCAACACACTAGAATGAACTGCCCCAGCAGCCAGGGACCATCACAAACCTCGCCACCTTCTGTGCCAAGCGCACTGGTCTTTGATTTTGCGTTCTCTAACGTGAATTCATAGTGACGTGCGTCTGCACACACTCCTCTCCTTGGGGAGCGGATGAAAGAACAGACACGACAGATGTTAGTCACCTTGCTTAATGCGCTGTTGGAAGGCACTCGGGTACTATGGTGATGAGAGCAGTATGTACTATAGCATGCCTTTGTAGCTCCACCTTTATTTGGTCAAGATTTAACATCTAGTGTCTCACTCCTCTGAAAGGACTATGCTTAGCAGGCCCTTTGGAAGACATATGGTTGATTGGGCTTTTTTGGGGGGGGACTTTTAGAGTTCAGTGGCTATTAGCCAGGATGGTTGGGGTGCAAGTCTGTGCTCAAGGTGACCCTAAACCTCTAACTGCCAGAAGCTGGGAGTGGAAGACTGGGTGGATCGCTCTACAATTGCCCTGTTCTGTACACTCCCTCTGAAGCTTCGGTGCAGGCTGCTGCCAGAGACAGGATCTTGGGCAAGATGGACCTTGGTCTGACCCAGCAGGTCCGCTCTTATGTTCTTATGACTTGGTGGGAAAAGATGGATGCACTGAAAACCAGTAGTAATGGTTCTGACTTGAACTTTGAAAGGCAATGTGAGGGCAATAGGTTTATTTCCTGTCCTTCAAATCCTAAAAAAGGATGTAAAATATGGCAGCTGTCTGTTATAGTAACACGGTATGCGGGTTACACTAGTTGAAGGTCTGGGATTTGCTATATTCAATCCTGGACTGGTGCCAAGTGGAGACCTGACATAGTTTCAGAGGCAAGGGAACAGCAGGGACTAGAAACACCTGGTCAGCTCTTTATTCTGTTGATCACTTTGTAAGGTAATGATCCTCTGATGGCCCTCTCATCTCAGGGCAAGTCACTTCCCATGTTCAGTATGGGATTGTAATACCCTCCTTTCAAGGGAGCTATGAAGCATAAGTAACTCAAGAGCTTTGAGATCCCTAGAAGGAGCTATAAAAAAGAGTGGGAGGAGAGTGTTAGTGAGGCACCAGGAGGGTCTTAGGATCTTTAACGCAAATCAGCGTAAATGGGGGAAGGTGCTTGGGTTTAAACATCCAATCCAAAAAGCAATGCTTATAATAATGCAACACCCCAGTACAGCACCTACCCTCTCGATACTGGATGGCAGGAGCTCACATCTCTGTCTAGAGGGCAGCATGAAATACAGGTGTCTAAATGTCTTACCACATCATTCCGATGGCTTTAGAGGTGGCACCATGCTACTCACGGTGTGACCGCCTGGCGCTCATGAATGGTTGAACTGTGCTCCAGTGCCATCCAGAATAAAATCACACCCCGTTAACGTCCAGTGGCTGTTCTCCGCTGACCCTCGACTCAGTGTCCAAAAGCTGGTAGCGGGGTCCAGTGAATGCAGCTGGCTTGGGGAGGAGGCTGCCAGCGAAGGATTTTCCCCTTGGACGTTGACGCTCTGTTCTGTGGGGCAGGGCATGCTTTGAATGAGCATCGGAGTAGCCCCAGTCGAAAGGGCTGTACCATGGAAAGCCACTGTGGCAGTAGCCAGGAGAGACAAAGGTCAGGCTGAAATCTTTTTGCCTCCCATCAGGGAGCAGTTCATACGTAAATGTTAGCCATCTCCAAATTCCCTTTTCCTCGCAGCCACTGGCTTTGGATACCTCTGTGGCTTTGAAGAGCACTGTAGTGTTGCCGTTGGCACTCTGTCCGAGATCTGGTCTAGAACAAGCAGATTGTGGCTTGCCAGCTCTCACCATGGTGCAGGATAAAAAAGGGCTGAAGATGGCTATGTCTCAGGAGAGGCGATTTAGTAGTTCCCTCCTACTAGGCAGGCTAACTTGGAAGTCGGGAGCAGAACCTCTTATTAATGCAGAATTGAGGGTCTGCCGCACCTCCCACCTGGGTCACCTCCTTTCACTTTGCATGTCTACACCCAGCCCTCAGTGTCTGCCTTGTCCGGGATCAGGCTTTCAGCAAATGCAGTGAGAGTATCAGTCTCTTCGCTCCATTGCAATTTACAAATGATAGGCAGCATGTAACATTATTTATTCATTCGTCTGTAGGGTACAACAAAGCACTTTATGTAAGTGGGTACCATCCCCTGATGCTTCTACAGAGTAAATACTAGGCAGTGCTTTAAAGAGCTTCTGCTTTCAAATTTTAACCAGACAATGGCCCTTTTACTTTCTTCCCTCATTGCTGATTCCAAGGATTTTTCTCTTTAATAGTTCTCTTTTCACTTGGTAACGCACCTGATTTTGCAGTGAAAATGCAGTCGTGTTTGATTCCCCAGTTTGTTATGTGCATTTCTTTCATGGGCAACAATGGGAAAAGAGATGTGAAAAATACTTGTCTGTTCAGTGATTGTGTGCTAAGATATTAGAATGGTTTAGATAATCCCCTGGCTATCTCTCTAGCGCCTTCCATCAGCATAGAATATCAGGGTTGGAAGGGACCTCAGAAGGTCATCTAGTCCAACCACCTACTCAAAGCAGGACCAATCCCCAGACAGATCTTTACCCCAGTTCCCTCAAGGATTGAACTCTCAACCCTGGGTTCAGCAGGCCAATGCTCAAACCACTGAGCTATCCCTTAGATCTCCATGTTCTTTGCAAACAATGAATTAAACCTTGCAGTCTCCCCAAGAGGTAGAGATATATCACCCCCATTTTACACATGGGGAAACTGAGGCACCCTGAAGTTAAGTGACTTATCCAAGGACTCTGAAACCCAGGTCTCCTGACTCCCAGCCCACTGCTTTAACTATCAGGGCAGGCTGCTTCTCTTCAAGTATTACCGGATTGTTGCAGGCACATTTTAAAATAACAATGGTAATTGAATTGTGGTGGAATTACTTTGTAAATCCACTGTGTTAATACCAGATCAGTGAGTTGGGACTGATGTGGCCACTCTGACTTCCAAATTAACGAATAACGATTGGACTTGTCATAGTCTGAGCAAACGTTGGGGTTTCGGTAAAGCTGAAGTGGATGGCATTACTTAGCTAGCCATGCTTGCGACGAATGCTTCAATGTGTCACTGGGGACAGTCACGCTTTGATATTTCTTATCACGTTGGTTCATTTAGCATATTATAGCCACATGTAGCCCTCCCGTTGTTTTACTACAGGCTGTTTCAGTCCATGGTGCAACAGACTGAATGTTCATACATGGCTTTCTGCAGTGTGGCAGCCGAATACCCAATCGCCTGTTTCCATGTAATCCTGTGGTTGCCACACATGAACAGAGAACAACAGAGAGCCAGTGGAGTGATTCATCCTTTGGGGGAGTGTGGGATAAGAACTCCAAGAGACAGCCAAGGAAGGAGCTGGTATCGCTGAGACAGCTGTATTGGCTAGAGAGAAGCAGTCCAGAACCTCCGTCACTGTCCAACCCATTATTTATACCAGTGAGAACTAGTTATGGAGTTTGTTGCCAGGGCAGCTTTTGACCTAAAGAGAGAGGAGTGTAAAAACAGAAAATTCGAGTGATGCCTTGCAGGCCATGGTTAAATCTTCGTTCTCAAATCCTATCATGGGTGATCAATAGAAGGTTAACAAACTGTAGCTGCCTTAGAATAATGCAGAGCCAGAGGTTGGCTGAAAACGTACTTGCCACGTCACTAGCAAGTCTGTATAATGCCCTTTTAAACTTGAAACCACAGCACTTTCCCGGATCTGTGCAGTGCAGAAATATGTTCTAAAAGTCGAATGAATTGTATCGCTTCCAAATCCGTTTCTAGCAAGTATTCAACAACATCAATAGCTTTCTGGGGTCACCAGTAAACCCACTGATAATGACAGGGGATTGTGATTCAAGTTTGAGTCTTGTTGGTTTTCCTTTCTCTTACAGATCAATGAGCTAAGCAATGTTCCTGTCCCTGTCATGTTAATGCCGGATGACTTTAAAGCCTACAGTAAGATTAAGGTGGACAATCATCTTTTCAACAAGTAAGTAGGTGTGGTTTCACCTCCCCCTCCCCTTGCAGTTCATTCTGTCTGTAAAGAGCTTCTGCTCTCTCTGAGGATTGGCAGTGACCAGTTCAGATGTTTCCATGCGCTGTTGTAAAGAGAGAATGGGGCATGATTTGAAATATGCCAAACCTGCGAAGCAGGGAAGTGGGTATTCTGACAGTACCTGCCAGGCTGTCTTGTGGTTTGGCCTTGGTCACTCACTTGGTGATGCAGAGGTGCAGTCAGTGCTGTGATAAAGAAAAGCTATCGCTGTAATCACAGAGGTGTAGTTGCTGGATTGGGTTGAATTTGTTTTAGTGTTTGTGGAGGGCAGTTAATCCAACACCCTAAGGCTGAAGTTCTCTCTCCTCCTCCCACCCTGCCTGACCTGTCTTCCTCAAACCTGCCCCAGAGAGACCACCTCTAGGACAGTGTGTGTGTGTGGGGGGGTTCATTCTGCATGATCCCTGTGGTTCTTTGCCTCTCTGCTGAGGTTGCTGACAAGGGAGCCAGTTGCTCTGTGGGGCTTTGTGATGTGGACTCTTGTCCATGGGAACTGGACGGAGACCACCAAAGATCCTGTGTCTGGAAGTGCTCCGAACCAGTAGATGTAACTGATATCGGGAGTCGCAATATGTTACCTGGCTCTGAGCCTCCCGTGATGCCTCAATTGAGGAAGAGGACTGTGCGAGGGAATCTTGCATTGTGTATTAAGAGGAGCAAGACTGGAGCAGATTCGTCCACTCTCCTTTGTCTCCAGACCATTAACCACTTGCCAGTATCCGACCTCCTCCTTACCTTACTTTATAAGTCCCGAAGGTCTGTTTTGAAACTAGAGGACTGGTTTCCCCAGCTTTTCATCTTAAACAGTCATGATGCATTACAGGGTACATCTGCCCAAATTAGCCTCCGGGGACCAACTGGTTTCTCTAGACACGTCTTGGACTGTACGTTCCGTTGCTTGAAAACCTTGTTCTGGATTAAGGAAGCTGTGCTGGGCAATGGTTAGAGCACGGAAACAGAAGTACGAGACCTGGATCACTTACTCCCACTGTGCCCTTGAACAAGTCATTCCACAGCTCCACGCTTCAAATCCCTTACCTGCAAACTGGTGAAAATGATGCACGCAGCTTCTAAAGCGTTGAGAACAGAAGGGCATTGTGCTGTTTATTGGAACTGCCACAATACAGTTGGGAATGTGGACTCTGAGCTTTTGTGTGAGACCTTTTTTTTTGGCCTTTGAATAGAATCCTACTATGTTTTTGGATTAGGCTTTTAGAATCATAGAACTGAAAGGGACCTCGAGAGGTCATCTAGTCCAGTCCCCTGCACTCCAGGCAGGACTAAGTATTATCTAGACCATCCCTGACAGGTGTTTGTCTAACCTGCTCTTAAAAATCCCCAATGATGGAGATTCCACAACCTCCCCAGGCAATTTATTCCAGTGCTTAACCACCCTGACAGTTAGGAAGTTTTTCTTAATGTCCAACCTAAACCTCCCTTGCTGCAATTTAAGCCCATTGCTTCTTGTCCTGTCCTCAGAGATTAAGAACAACAATTCTTCTCCCTCCTCCTTGTAGCAACCTTTTATGTACTTGAAAACTGTTACCACATCCCCTCTCAGCCTTCTCTTCTCCACACTAAACAAACCCAGTTTTTTCAATCTTCCCTCTTAGGTGATGTTTTCTAGACCTTTAATCATTTTTTGTTGCTCTTCTCTGGACTTTCTCCAATTTGTCCACATCTTTCCTGAAATGTGGCGCCCAGAACTGGACACAATAGTCCAGCTGAGGCCTAGTCAGTGTGGAGTAGAGCGGATAATAAGGATTGATAAAAGCACACATCACTGTGAATTTACACAGTCCTTCGCAACCATGTAAGATATACACCTTCTCCTAAAGAGCTTGCAAACTAAGGACCAGATCCTGAAAACACTTACCTACATTAGTAACTTTTCATGAGTTATAGGTATTATCATAGTGCCTAAAACCTACAGCATTGAATATGACCAGTTGCACAGTACAGGTAAGTGTTTGCAGAATGAGGCTATTAGGGAACACGCAGAACAATAATTCAGGAAAACACAAAGCTGAGAATGGAGGAGAAATGGGTAATTGAAACACTTCTGGGGCTAGTGGTGAAAGTAGTAGGAGCTTAGAGCAGGAAAATAGCTTTGAAAATTGTACTACAGAGTTTGCTGTGCCTGAATAACGTCTTGCTGTCTGTCCTAGGGAAAACTTGCCAAGCCGTTTTAAATTTAAGGAGTACTGCCCAATGGTGTTCCGAAACCTCCGCGAAAGATTTGGGATTGACGATCAAGATTATCAGGTACGGGGGGGGAAAAAACCCACTTGTGGAGATTGCGAGAGTTTAGATATTTGCAGCGTTGGGTTTTGCAGGTTTCTAAAAGAGCCGCAGCGGAAAGGAGGTGTGTCGCGTTTGCAGCTTTGGGGGCCTCTTCAACGAAGTGAATGCGCTGAGTGATTATTTTTGTACTAGGGTTTTATCAAGATGCTGTGTGTTTGGGACCTGTCCTAACAGCACAGCTGTGACCATTCAGACCTGTCTCAGATGTGGGGGCAGGGAGGGGAACGGCCCATTGTGTCCTGCAGTTTGGTTTAAATCCGGTTGTCAAGAGCGGTTGCAACTCTCTGGGATGTAACAGAGCCTCCCTTCTTATTTGTGGTTTTTAGCTCTAAAGAGGTAGCAGATACTTAACAGGCAGGGAGATAAGAGGCCCTTAAATTAGATAAAACAGATTAAAAAAAGAGAGGCTTTGATAGCAGCCTGACCTTTAGCAGTATGAGTGTCAGGTAATTAAAACATCTTATCTTTGCAGCTGTGCAGCAGTGGATAACTGTTGGCCTCCTGCCAGCAATGGTCTGCTGATGCGTATCTACATATTCTTTGAAACCTGCAGCATTGGGCCAATGTATTGATTAAGCCTGATATTTGAGTGTGTTTTCGTGTATATGATCTTGTAAAAACGCTCTCCCCCCCAGCACTTCACCCACTTAATGTTTTCTGGCATCCTGGCAATATTTTTCAGAAAGATCATCACAATTCTCCCTAATTATGTCTCAGTTATCACCCACCCTCCTCCGGCTAGTGTAATGAGATTTGTTTTCTCACCCCAGACAGCACTGGAAGCAAAGGTGCAATTGCTATTATTATTCCTTCGGATGACAGCGCAGGGCTCATCAGGAGGGGGATTGCGAGCTACTCAGTCCAGTTTCTAGTCTCCTAGTTCAGGAGCCCGGAGGGGAGCATATGTCAGTAAAACACACGCTTGGTGCTGCTTTGATGCGTTGTTGCCAGCATCACCAAGAGATGATGCATCTAACGGGCCATGGAACATCCCTGTAGAATGGATCTGTCCAGATTTGAGTTGATATATTGCCCCTGGGCATCACGGTGGAGGTCTGAGCAGCTTGTATTGTAGCTGTCCTTAGTCCTTCAGTCTTCAGAGCTGTCAATCCAGCACCTTTCCTTAGCCTTACATTGGTTAATTTGTTTTAAAGGTTTTTCCCAGTTATTTTTCTGTTGTAAGAGTCAGGTCTCGGTTTCTACAGCAAGGTAGCTTCATGTCCTGTAAGCCTTATTAGGAGCATGTTGAGAAGAGAGACAGAGTGGTTACAGAATGAGACTAGGAGCCAGGGGAGCCTGCGTTCTGTTTATCACTCTGCTACTGTCTTGCTGTATGACCCTGGGCTTGTCACTTAACCCCCTGCCTTAATTTCTTCACCTGCAGAATGAGGTCTGTGGAGCACATTGAGATCTCTGGATGGAAAAGGCTGTGCTCTTGATGAACTTTATTTTGAGTTTTTTTTTTCTATAACTATATTTCAGTAGAAGCCTCTTTCCCAATACCCTTCCCCCCCCCACTTGTTAGACTCCCTTCTAGTCTGCTGCCTTATTGCACACCCAGTCAGAATGGACACACACAGGATGTTTTCACAGAGCAGAGCAGATTTCCTATGGCAGAAGCAACAGTTTTCTTTGCTTCTCTTCTGCAATAGACTGTTCATCACAGTGAGAAATAAACAGTGGCTGCAGTTCCATGGTCACATTTCACCCTGCTCGCTCTTGTGACAGCCCGTCTGCTGCTTTGGAGATGGAGCAGAAGAGACTATAAAGAGCGATCCTGTTGGAGGATGAGGAGGGGTGTGTGTGTGTGTGTGTGTGTGTGCACACGCATGCACATGTACAAGGAGCACCCTGGATACTTCACAGCTACAGCTGAATGATTAGCTCTGCTGCTTGTGATGGAAAATTCCTTTCATCTTATCTCCTGGACATTGTGTTTTTTCCGGTGCACGTGCTTTCTTGAGTTTTGGCCCTTGGAAGAGTAGACTGGGACTTAGGAGATCGGCGTTCTGTTTCTGGTTCTGCCATTGGCCTGCTGGGTGACCTTGGGCAAGTCACTTCACTGCCCCGTGCCTTAGTTTCCCCATCTTTAAAACAGAGATAATGATACTACCCTCCTTTGCTAAAGCACTTTAAGAACATCCGAGTGGCCACACTGGGTCAGACCAATGGTCCATCTAGCCCAGTATCCTCTCTTTCGACAGTGGCTGGTGCCAGGCGCTTCAGAGGGAATGAGCGGGACAGCTTAATTATTGCATGATCCATCCCCCGTCACCCAGTCCCCACGTCTGGCAGTTGGAGGTTTAGGGACACCCAAAGCTTGGAGCTTTGAGATTCACGGATGAAAAGTGCTCTACAGTAGACGCTTGTTTGCAGCAGCACCTGGGAAGAGCAACCGCCGCTTACGAGCACCATTTCCCCAGGGAACATTTTCCCTACTGCGAATTGTTAACGCTCCCCATAACAGCAACAGCTGTTTAGGAGCGACACAGCAAAAGGCATTGATATGTTGCTACCAATGAGCATCTACTGTATCGGTTACACTGGGTTCCATCGCACATAAGGAATTTCTCTAACAAGGTGCTGTTGGGTATTTTTCATAACTTTTTATTTACTACGATAAGCTCTAAAAAGGCTTGCAACAGAAACCTTTTCGCACACCCTGTGCCCCCACTCTGCTCGCACTTAATCTCTTGCCTGCACATTGGTATGAGAAGCAATGGAGTCGGGAGCAAAAGGCAGGTCTCCTGCACTCAAATCTCAGCTCTGCCACAGTTTCACTGTGTGAACAGGAATTCTTGCGTACATCTTAGTTTCCCCATTGATAAAAATGTGGATATTCTCAAACCACCCAATGAAATCCCTTAATGTTGGTAAGGAATTTTGAGATCATCCGGTGAAAATCAGAATATGTGTAAAGTGTCCAGGAATCCTTGGCTACCGGTATTACAAAACCAAGTGGAAAAAATTGTGCTAAGGTCGTTGATGTTGCTTTTTAAATACTAAAGATGGAAATGCCCTAGTGCGTGTCTGCGCGCTAATACTGGACACAACTGCATGTCGTAGTACTGCTAATGGATCCACGTCAGCTGAAATATTTGGGGGCTGTGTACTCGGAGCAGGAGGATCGGAGTTCTCTCCCTGAAGTTGCTGTGAAGGTCTGAGTGGCTGTGATGTGCAACCTAACGATGCGTGTCAATAGGAGGCCATTGATTTGTTACAGTATCATCTTTGGAATCTTGGTGACATCTGGAGAGAACCCACATAAGCCAGTCACTAGAGATGACTAGTCCCTCCTTTCAATGGTATGGACTATGCCAGCCTTTATTTTTTTCCCTCCTGCCGTCAGACATTCTCTATACAGTGATTGCCTTGTACTGGCAGAGGAAGTGCCGCTGTCACCCAGCCTGTTGGCATGATTTCATGCCAGGCTTTATCCAGATCTTGAGGCGGAAGGTTGAACAAAGCTATCCTAACTCTAGCTGATGTGTAGCGGGTTGGCTGGAAGAAATAACTGTGTGGGTGTTGGTTTCACACAATTCAACGTGCCTCTTACATCTGTTTATGTGAAAGTTGTTAGCTGCTTTCTCTCTGCTGTTATTTTTGTCCTCTGGCTAATCTGCCTTAGCATATTTTTACGTAGCCTAGATGCTCTTTTCTTAGGAAGTGATTCTGAGTAATACAACGTAACCTATCTGGGAACACCACTATTGCGTCACTTTCCTCTCTTGCCTAATCTGTCATTTATGTAGTGCCTGTCACTCTGCAAGAACCATGTCTCCCATCTCTGGGGTGGGACAGTGTCTGCTGTTTAACAGCACTCCACTGGACTGAGGCTGTGTAGGACAGGAAGTAAAGAATGCTGCATTCAGCTGAAATTTCAGTGGGGTTCCAGGCAGGTAGAATGTAATTATTTGAGTGGGAATTGAGCCAGGAAGCTATATTTTAATCATCCCTACTCTGGGGGGGAGAGAGAATAAAGTAAATCGGAGCGTCACGACAGGATCTCTAAATGACCGCAGATGGTCAGGATTTCTGCTTCCTGTCCCCTCTAAAAGAAGGGAAATCGGCTTGACGGTGGCAACTGCTCGGTTTTTGAGACGATGCGTGTTAGCCCACACAGCACCTACTAAGCTGCAAATGTCAGCAAGAAGCGATTCCCCCATGTCCCTCCCCCACCCGTGCTTTCCCTGATGGTTTCTAGGCCATTGGCAGGAAGTGAGTTTTTCCCCTTCTGCATTAAAACGAGGTGCATTTAAATGCTTCCTTCTAAAATGACAACTCTCTCCTCAGCTTATTTTTTTTAGTTTGCAACTGGAAACCCCCTTAGTTCACAGCAGGCTCTGTTTGCCTACATGTCCCATGCTTCACAGGAGCAGAAAAGCAGGCTCCCTCTGCTGGTATGCTTTCAAAAAGCTCCGTGAGTGGAGAAGAGACAGCAGGAGTAATTACTGGCGTTAAAATATGTGGTGGTGATGTGTGTAACCGGGATCCAGAAAAGCACACGTACGTTTGGCGACATAGCAGCCTTCATCCTGATATGCATTTCGAACCACACGTACAGGTGTAAGGATTAGCTTGTGTGGGTAGATATAAGGAAATAGCAAAATAAAATGGAATGCTTCAGAGTCTAGTAAAATGATGATTTTGCTCCTAGCCATAAAGCATTGCCCAGGGCTGCGGGGGGGAGGAAAAGAGCTGATCTTTAAAAGAGGAAGGATGGCCTTGTAGCTAGGCAAGAGATCAGAATTCAGTTCCTGGTTTTGCCACAGAATCTCTGTTGGACCGTGGGCAAGTCACTTCATCTCGCTGTGCCTGAACTGCCCAGCTTGTGAAATGGGGAGGACAATCCCTCCCCACTCTCTCTAAGTAGCAAGTTCTGTGGGTCGTGTACAGTCTCTTCCCGGGTGTACGTGCAGCGCCGAGCACGTACACATGGTATGATGATAGAAGCGGGAAGGGTGCAAACGAACTGTTCTTGCAGAGCAGTTGCAGCAAGGGGAGGCTGCAGTAATGGGTAAGGGCAAAGTGACAAACAGTCGTTATGTTAATTCGTTATGGATTGAGGAGGCTGTCGGTATGACAGCTTAGACCAAATGCTCAGCTACAGGTGTGCAGCAAAGAGGGATGGGGAAAGATCAGAACAGAAGCTTACAATCAGTTACCTGGCAAAGTTGCTTAGACTGCAAGTTCTTTGGGGCAGGGACTGTCTGTCTCTCTTTGTGTTGGTTCAGTGCCTCGCAGGATGCGGCTTGGGCCTTTAAGGTGCTACCACAATATTAAATCATGATAATAAAGACACCAAAGAAGCTTTTTCTAAAGGTTTGACTACACCAGACTTCTAAAAATGTCCCACTGGTGCAGTAGTGGTGAAAGTGCTAACGTAGACCATCCGCTGGCATTTTGAGCACCACATCACATAACCCTGCTTTCCGTGTATAGATGACATGATGATTAAAACTCTAGCAGCCGCCAGAACACTGGCTGTCCCAGAGCTGTCCCCCACCTCCGCTATCACCAGCAAAACTGGACTAAGATCACAATGGTGGGAATCCTTAAGGGGCAGAGAAAAAGCGTAGAATAGATACGTCTTCTGTGGCTACTATGTAAATTGCAGTTGCCACATTTCTAGCACTCCACTGTATTGTGTTCCATCAGGACTTGAGGCTATTCATTAAGTGGTGTAGTCAAAGGATGAAACAACTTAATTGCAGCCTTGTGGCAGAACCCTATTGTCATGGATTACTCTACTCAGCAGTTCAGTTTGGATTTTCCAATCTTGCAGTGAGGATTGAGAGAAGCTGCTGCATCTTGTTCCTAAGGGTGGGGACAGGAATATAAAGGAGAGCTCCTCTTGCATGTTGGAAGAACAATCAATATATCTGTTGTCTAGGCCCTTTGGTCAAACTCCCAAGAACAAGAATAGCAGAGAACGGCTTTCAGTTCAAAGGTGACCTGCAGAGGCTTTCTAAGCAGTTAGGCTTGTGCCAGTTTTTGCTGCGTTACGATGGATCAAGGAAGAGTGACCTTTTTAAAAAATCCTTTATTCCTACTTGTTTTTATACCCTGGACGTATCAGGAATGGCCAATCTGGCTGTCCTTGGTTTTGCTGGAGGAACTTGAAGGAGTCTCTGACCATGTGTATTGTGGGCCCTTGCACCATCACTGAAGGGGTGAGAGATGATGAATCTTTAGCGAAGACTTCCTTGCTCCAAAATGTGTGTGAATCACGGGCATTGAGTATGTGTTAACAAACTGATGGGCAAGCTTTTAAAGATGGAGGCCAAACATCAAGGTGCTGGATCTGGGCACCTAAATAAGTGGCGCTGCCTTCAAAAGCGTTGAGCATCTAAGAGCTCCCATTACACCTCTAGCCCGATACAACGCTGTCCTCGGGAGCCACTGGAGTGCGCAGCCCCGCCCGCCCAGAGCGCTGCTTTCCCGCGTTATATCGAGGTAGAGGTGTAGTCGTATTACCGTAGAGTCTAGGCAGTCCAGTCACAGACCAGAATATTGAGTACTAAGTGCCGAGGGGCTGTACAAACACACAGTAAAAAGGCAGCCCACTGAAACCTGTTTATCCTGTTGAGAAGCTAGAGAACTGCTGGACCTGTTGAGCTGATGCCTTGGCCTGCAGCTCGTTACCATCTCCTCTGATAAGATCCCACCTCTTCTCTCCCCCTTCAGAACTCCGTCACACGAAGCGCCCCAGTGAACAGCGACAGCCAAGGTCGATGCGGGGCCCGTTTCCTGACCACCTACGACAGGAGGTTTGTCATTAAGGCAGTGTCGAGCGAAGACGTAGCAGAGATGCACAACATACTCAAGAAGTACCATCAGGTACGGTGAGTCTAGAACCCTGAGGAGAGGGTGGCGGATAACGCCTTAGGGGCACGTCTGATGCGTTGCGGTGGGAGCCTGATCAGTTGAGACTAGTCCTTGGATTCAAGTGGAACGGCCATAGCTTCAGCTACAGCGCGTGGCAGCTTTTGCGCGGGGGAGGTTGTATGGTTAGAAACTGGGTGTTGCCAGTGGCCCCAGGTTGTCTTCTGTTCTTTTGGGAGCACAATGGGATTTTTAACTTCACCTCTCCCCCAAAGGCCTGGCCCTCCTACAGTGTAAATATCCCTGCTCTGCAGGCTTGCCAATGCCCGAAAGCTATAAACCGAGACCTCTTCCTAAGGTTCCACGTTGGATTAGAAAAGCTTTCCAGGTGGATAAGGAGGGGAAAATAATCCGGGTCATCTGCTGTGCATAGAAATGGCTGCTCCGTTCTGCTGCTCCGCTGTGTTTTAATGTGTCCTTTCGCCTCCCTTGAGCAGAGGTATAGGATGACCATTAAAAAGCCCCATTCTCAGCTTAGCTTCTCTTTGACATTGTGCACTACCGGAGACCTGTAGTGTGACGTCCTCTCTTTCCCTCCTCGCCCTTTCAGTTTATAGTGGAATGCCATGGGAACACCCTTCTCCCCCAGTTCCTAGGCATGTACAGACTCACCGTGGACGGAGTGGAAACCTACATGGTAGTCACCAGGAACGTATTCAGTCACAGGCTGACTGTGCATCGGAAGTATGACCTGAAGGTAAGGGTTTGAAAGCGGCCAGTACCTCTCCCTGTATAGGACCCCCTTCCTGTTTCTTTATGGAGTGTTCTTAAATTGTTTTTCACACTAGATCAACAAGGTCCTGACTTCCCTTTTTCCTGAAGGGCTTTGTCAAGCTTTGGTGGACCTGGATGGGGACATCTCTTGAGGCTGAAACACGAGTGGCATCTGTGCCAGCCCCTAGTTGAAGAGGGAAGAGATACTGAATAAGTCCCATAACTCAGATCCAGGACCTTCCTCTTCCGCTAAAGCTTGACAGTTACTCCAGCAGTGCAGTTGGGACCTGGTACTTCTAATATTGAGGTTCCCTGTATAAAATACATAAGAGTAGAAAAGGGCACAGACAAGGTATTCTTGCTTTGCAGTTCACTTTGAAAGAGCCTGATGGTCGATTTCTGTAGCTGCTGAGGCTTGGGAGTTCTAGGCACAATGCGTTTTATCTCCTACAGTTTGTGGCCAAGACAGGATTACCTTAAGAGCCGATCAACACTGAACCAAAGTATTCACTTTCCTTTTGTTAGCATGTCACTTGGGTTCATTGTGTTTCTTTTCATCCTGCCTTGTCTGCGCTAGGAGAGATGCATATTATTGAGATAAAACCCACTTCTTCATAGCGTAGCGTGTGAACTGCATTTCATAAAGCAAAGGTCAGAAGCTTTTTGCAGCTGTGTAGTTCCTGGAGGTGCTAATGCAGAGAGAAGCCATGTGGTCTGTTGTCATGGATGTGAGAAAGCTGGGGCAGGATTTCATCTTCACTGTTCAAAGCATGGGTTGTAGTGAGAGACGGGTTCATGTAGGGATTCAGGTATTGGGCCATTTAGCCCAGATTCCTGTCTCCTATAATACCCAGGACCAGAGGATTCAGAGGAAGGTGCAGGTCTCTCTCCTCTCGATCAGGTATATTTTTTAAATCGGGGCAACACATTGCATTGCTCAGATTACTGGATATAGTAGAGAGAGACCGCAAACGAGGGGAAAGGGAACACGTTCTCCAACCAGCTCAGACCATTGTCTGACACCTTTATATTGTGTTTTTAAAATATATTTTTGTGAGGTTACCTCTTCATCAGGAGCAAAGAAGCATTTAAAAAAATTAACTAAGTCTTGTACATTTACCCCTAGTGATGGTCAATTTAAATTCTGCTGATGGCTGCTCATGGTGAATTATGTCCCACTTCTTTTGTTCTTATCAGGGCTCAACAGTCTCCAGGGAAGCAAGTGACAAAGAAAAGGTATGAATGATACGGCTGCTTTGCCTGTCCAGGAACATTTCATTCCCTGTGGTGCTTACAAGGCGTCTAGCCAGCTAATTGTGTCTTCGTACCAAAGGGTTAATGAACAGTGAAACCTGGTGACAACCTAAACTGCTGGTTCAGTAGAACGCTCCCTTTGTCTGTGCCGAATTCCCCATTATAGCAACGGTGTGTTAAGCCCTTGCACAACCTTTTGGGGACTGTCTTGTTGTTGTACAAAATAAAGTCTTAACAAAAAAGCAAAGGGCTTGCCTGACAGTCTAGGTGTGGTACAACCTGGTCCCCTTGTTTGCCAGGCTACTGCCAGACGAGGTACCTAATAATAACTTCATATAAGGTACATTTTCAGTGTGATGTAGGCTCTTCCAGGAATGTTGCCCATTAATACCCACAGCGTGCCAGGTAGCTCGCAGTCCAATCTGAAGCCAAAGGACCAGATTGGGAGTTAAACATCTAACTGGGATAGGCACTTTGGTAAATCCCACTAAGCATTTACCTACATCTTTAGGTGCCTAAATCCCTTTGTAAATCTGGTCCAGATTCCCTTCTCTAAAGAGTTTCCAACCTAAGGCTCCAGTCCTGCAACCCCCCTGTGCCCATGCTTAACGTTACTGCCATAAATAGAACTATTGAAATCAACGGACCTACTCATGGTAGTAAACTGAAGCACATGCATAAGGGTTTGCAGTAGGTATAGTCCAGGGGGATGAGACATACCAAACAGCAAAGCCACTTAGTAGAGCTGAGCACACCTTGTTAAGGCCACACTTTTTTTGTTTCAATTTTTTGGAGCTGTCGTGATGATCTAAGGAGCAGCACTTCACTCACGCTGGAAGGCTGGATTGGTTGCTCACAGGGTCTTTGAGTGGAGAAATTGGAGGGATCCTGGAAGGCTTCCTCTCCTCGCTACACACTAGCCTCCCAAAAAGTTACAGATCTCTCGCACAAGCCATAGAGAATTCCCTTTTCATAATTAAATCTCCAGTACCTGGGCATAATCTAACCCCACCTTACAATTGCCCCGTTGTGCCTGGTTATGTGGGGTTACTCCCTAACTATGATTTCTTGCCTTACATGGCTTTCTCTGGCACCACATAATATTTAAATAAATTGCCATGCCACTCTAAGGATGAAAGCATGTAATTCCCAGCTGTACATGCAAAGGGTTTGTGCAACTTAATTTCTTTAATATCCAGGAGAAGCACTTACATTGCAGAAACACTTGGTCCCCACTACAAAGTCCTCAAAATGCAGTGGATTGATTTTCATGTAAAGACTGGGGGAGGGGAGCACTTGTCTCAAGATTTTCTAATCTGAAAACAACCACATGGATTTTTCTTCTCTTTGGGGGGTTGGCTAGCTCCTCCTTGGCTGAGACTGTTTATCGAGCTTTCAGCCCGAAGCAACTATTCTTGGCAGCCTTTGAAACTGAGCTGCTGTGGGTATCTCTGTTGCCGCCTCCTCCCCCAGCTGGAGCCAAGCAAATGGACTTGCTGATAAATCCAGGTGCTTTGCTCCATGCCATTTGCAGGCGTATGGGAATGAGCAAATCTCTTTGCTTTAGAAGACTGAGTCAATGCAGCGTCCTCGGTTTTCCATTTGCCATGTTGATCCAGTTGATATTTTGCAAAAGAATGAAACCACCAACAGCTGTGGCCATTGGCATTAGGCTCAGGATACCTAACACAGTCCTCTCTCTCTCATAGGCCAAGGATTTGCCAACGTTCAAAGACAACGACTTCTTGAACGAAGGCCAGAAGCTCCACGTTGGAGAAGAGAGTAAAAAGCACTTCCTTGAAAAGCTAAAGCGGGACGTGGAGGTAGAATTGAAATGGGGCTCAGATTGTTGCCATGAACAGGTCTCCGACAGCTGGGCTTTGTGACCCCGCAGTCCCGTCCATCTCCCCTCGTCCCCCGCACCCCCTCGGCCAAATGGTACAGTAGCTGCATTATTTTTGAAGTATCCATCCTCTATTGCAATTGCTATGGAGGAGACTGGGAAATGAGGAAGAACAGGGCAGGCAGAATCTCGTCTCCTCCCAGTCGGAATGCATCAGAAAACACCTTAGTGAATACATGGGGTGCTATAGGAATACTCAGCTGAACCACAGGCCTTGGGCTGCTGGGGCAGAGGTTTTGTTATCCTGTCTCTCACGGTGTCCAACACTAGGTGGGCCTCTTGGCTCAGAGAGTATTGCCCCAACTCTGTGTGCGTTTGTGTATCGAACGCTGGCCGCCTGCTGGATGCAAATGTTTCAGCAATCTCCCTGGAGATCCATCTTAGATGGCTCCATTGGCTGATTCCATGTTGGTTAACTGGCTTAGCTCTACCTGCTGCTATCTTTTCTGTCATGATCCTCTCCCCATCCTGATGTTTTCTTCCTTCCTTTCTAAAGTGGCAACACCCCTCAGTCCCTCTGGCTCGCTATAGGGAACCAAGCACCTGTATCACACATTGCAAACATTTGGACTGATTTCCTGCCAGATGGAAGCAAGTGCAGCATCTATCCCGAGAGTGTCTGAGAGATGAGAGACTGACTGTACTTGATCTGTCTTTCAGATGGCCCTGAACAGAAACAGCAGGCCAGTCCCAGGGCTGCAGTCCTTTGATCAAACTCACTGTGACGATCACTGGCTGTCTCCGCTCAAAATGCAGAGGTGTTTTCTCCTCTCCATGTTGATGATGCAGCCAGTTGGTTTTATCGCGGTTGGGTATCTTGATGGGATCACGTTTATATAGACACGCTGCTAACACCCTTCTCCAGCTGCAGTAGCTCTTCGATAACCCCTTTCCAGGCAAGGCCCTCCAACCAATGAAACCATTAGAGCTAGAAATGGTCAGAACAGGGGACTGAGGGTCAAGATTCCTGGGTTCTGTTCCCAGCCCTACCGCCAGCAGATATACGTCCTTAGAGCAAGTCTCACATCATCCCAAAGCCAGATATAGAACCAGACTCTCCCCTCTCTGCTCTAGTCACAAGACCAAGCTTGCTGGAGGCAGCACTTGCCGAGGTTTAGGTAGTTTTGGCTCATGAGATGTGCCTTCGCCAATTGAAATGTCCCTATGTTTTTGTTGCTCCATCCTCCCAGTTTTTAGCTCAGCTGAAGATCATGGACTACAGCCTGCTGGTGGGCATTCACGATGTTGACCGGGCAGAGCAGGAAGAGATGGATGTGGAGGATCGGGCCGAGGAGGAGGAGTGTGAGAATGATGGCATTGGCGGGAACCCTATTGGCTCTTACGGGACCCCACCTGACAGCCCCGGCAACCTCCTCAACTTCCCGCGGTTCTTCGGGCCTGGGGAGTTTGACCCTTCAGTCGACGTATATGCCATGAAAAGCCATGACAGTGAGTGAGGAGGGGTCTTGTTATGTGGAGGGGTAGGACAGCGTGTCCTGTTTCGGGTGGGGTATGTCCAGCAAGAAGTAACCCAGACCCCCTCCTGGGAACCTGTCCACTTGGATGTTCAATTCCCTTGTTGTAAATGGTAAATGTTTAAACTCCATGGAAACAAGGCTTTCAGTGTGGGATGTAGATGTTTCTAGAGGGTATGTGGGTCTCTGCTCTGATGTTCCCGGTAGTTCCTCTGTTCTGTCTCTTACAATCTCCAACCATTTACAATCTGCTTCTCCCCCCGCCTGTTAATTACATTAAAGCAGATTTACATACTCTATTAATAGAGGTGGCTGCAGGTGGCTTTTCAAGTGCTGCTGATGTAGCTTGGGGGTATGTTAAAGAGACTCTTGTGTCTTCTCAGGTGCCCCTAAGAAGGAGGTGTATTTCATGGCCATTATAGACATTCTTACGCCGTACGATGCAAAGAAGAAAGCTGCACATGCTGCCAAAACAGTGAAACATGGGGTAAGCAGGTCTCTCCTCTGACAAGTCCGGGTCTCTCTTGTTTTGTTTGTGGTGCTGACTTTTGAATAATTGCTAAAACCAGTTTTTCAGGGGCCTGGAAATTTCCCCACTGCCCATGAGATCCTTCCATTTGCAACAGATCTGATCCATAACCTGGTGGTATCCCTCATTAATCTGTTCACCAGGGCTGAGCCTCCTGTCCTGTTGTCGCTGACTCAGGGAGCAAGGACTCAGGTCTCCCCCTCTTAGCAATACAAACAGACACTAAGTTACTGGGCCAGACCACTGAGGGAAACTTTCATGAGCCAGATCTCCTGCTCTTTTCCGCAAGTGACTAGTGCTGGGCAAGGTGCCAGCTTGCCGGCCCTGAGGATTGCAGTCTTCCATCCCCAGAACAGTTACAGAACAGCCAACATGCCTCAGCATTGACCTGGATAGAACCGCCTCTAGGAGGAGAGGAGAGATCAGGCTCCTTGGCCGATTGGCTTCTCCCTCTCTGCTCAGACTACCAACATGTGGGCCTGCAGCAGTGGTGCCTGGTGACCCTGAATCACTACAAAGTGGACTGACACCCAGCAACTTGCTTTGCCTAGGTCACCAAACAGCCATGAGGCAATAACTTTAGGTCACTACCAAACAGGGCTTTAAAGGAGCTGGCGCCTTTCCACGCATTCATCTCCTGAGTAGAGCCCCAGACTTCGACAAAGTAAATTCCTTCAGGTCAGGAGTCCAGCAGTCGTGGAGCTTGGAACCCATGTGACTTGTGGATTCTTGTTTGTGTGATTTTTTTGTTGCTTAGCTATGCTGGTGCAGTAACCTCCTGCTGTCTCCTCACTCCCCGGGGCTTAGCCTGCAGTTATGAACAGTCCCCTGCAGCTGCCACAGTGCTGCCTTGTAATCTGTCCTTCGTGCATTGCAGGCCGGGGCGGAGATCTCCACGGTGAATCCGGAGCAGTACTCTAAACGCTTCAATGAATTTATGTCCAATATCCTGACATAGTCACCTTCTACCTTGAGCCAGAAAGGAAGAGAAGAGGCGCTACTTCCAAGCAGAGAACACGGCCTGTGACACTAAAACAGACACTGTAGCAGCACGTGGGGTATGAGTGAGTGTGAGCGTGTGGCACTGTATGATTTACAGGAAACTAATCTAGGTGCATTCTCAAATATTCCACTTGACCCAGGTGGAAAAGTGGCTTTTTTTCCTTTTGTTACAGAAATGCCCAAATAGAGATTTGAGGCTTTTTTAAAAAAGAGAATCTAATTGCTGCAGCAATGCTGTTCATAATGACATTTTCTCTTCTCTGATCACGAGACGCCACTAAGGATACCACGAACGGCTGTTTAAAAGGGGGAAGCTCTAACCTGTAGCTTGTGTTAAATAAGAGGAGACGCAACGCCTAATTCCACAAACTGCTGTTCTTTTTAATGGACAGCTTGTTTGTTTTTTAACAGAAAGTCGTACAAACCCTTTTATTTCCTTCTTAGTAGGAGTCGGGGGTGGGGGGTAGTCTGCCATTTCAAGGATGAAAATGTTGAGGAGCTGCTGAACCTTAACTAGGTAAATTCAAGCTGGGAACATTTCTTTTGGGGGGGGGGGGGGGTGTTACAAAATTATTTTACTTAAGAAATTACCTTCACAAGAAAGACGAGGGAAATGAACATCTACCAAAGCTGGTCACTTAAGGCATAACTCATAGAAGCTAAAAAGTAGTATGAAAAATACTGGAGAGCCACAGAACCATCATGCTTTGGGATAGGCGGCCTGGGAAGATTCCCTTGAAGAAGAAAATCATGTTAACTTATTCTGCAGGTCTGGGGTTACATTTGGCTGTCTAGAAAAAATAACAATTGTTAAATCTCCCTGCCTCTAAAATAGAGCTGACGCATGACAGTTCTGCCAGTGTTAATCTAGCTAATGTTCAGTCTTCCTAACTCGTCCAATCCTGTTACAAGTACTTGAATTGTTGCCTGAGAGAGGTTTAAAAAACCAACCAACCAAGTCAACATGACGTGCATCTTGAGAAATGTAAATTGCTGTCAGTTTGGAGTGTTAGTAGTTGTGACTGTGTCCCCAGTTCCACTGCTCAAGAGGACTCCGAATTTGAGCCGTAATTGTCTACGCTCTGCTCCAGGTCCATAACTCTAGCTGGTAGAGTGAGTCAGTGGGCATAAATGACTGAATGCTTCCTCCAGATATTTTCCCCCTAAGGAATTTGAACTGATTTGCGTGATTGAATTATGTCCTGTTTGTCTCCAGACCACTTGTAATATTTTTCACAGCCAAGCTTGTCGAACTTGCTGTAAGTTTAATTAGTTCTGCTGCACAACAGTTATGTCTGTTTGTTTTTTTTTAAGCAGGATTTAGCTGTTTAAGAGAGACCTTGCAGTTGACATAAGTTGCTTATCTGCCTTGAAACTGTTTTCACAAATGCCTTTGTTTCAGGAATACGCTGTTAGAATGTTTGTGTCCTGTGCTATAATATGTGCTAGTTTGCTCTGTCAGTTTGGTCCCGTTTGAGAGATAGGTGGTACCCATCGTGTCCTGGTAACTAACTAGACTAATGCTAGCTGTGATTGGATTCTGAATGCGGGATGACTTTTTTTTTAAATCCACGTTCCTGATGTGATTCCACAGCTCTCAGCACAGGGGAATAACAGGGGATTTGTCAAGACTGAAAAATAGGCTTAGAAGAGTACATTGTAAATATTGTTTAAAAAAGGTCTAAAACAAATCATTGGTTTTAATGGGACATGAAACTTTTTGTTCATTCATGGGTCATTCCCTTTGATGGGGGACAAATTTTTTTATGCCATTGTAATCCATTGTCTTGTCTTTGTGTAAATTTGGGGAACTAACATGCTATTGTCTGACACCCTGGTAAGATTCTCGCACATCTTAGGGTGTCTGGCTCACAATACCACAAATCAGGTGCAGATAAGAGAAAACGTAGAGGGATATTGGTTGCTTTCCTCTAAACAAAAAATGCACTTATGTCTGCTGTGAAATAGGAATTAAATATCGATCGCGTTTTACTCTTTAAAAAGTCCTGAATCTACAATTTTGGCCTAGTAAGTTTGCCACTCTCCTTGTGGGAAATTAGATGAAACTTTAGTGTGCTAGACTTATGAATATTCAATTTTTTTTTTTAAATTGTGGTAAATAGGGAAGTCAGCTGCAGCCATTCTGCAGTGGGGTATTTTTCAGTGGGCAACCCAAGGACGGTCAAAGGAAGACGTTTCTGTAACTTGGGGCAAAACACTGATTCCCTGGAACCTGGTAAACAGCTGAAATCAAAACGAGTAGTTCCTGCAGCCAATGTTACAAAACACATGACACTAAGGATTTAAGACCTTGTCATTTCTTTTCCCACTCTAGATAGGGAGCAAAGAATCCTCTGTTAGACCCCATTTGGTTGTCTCAATGCCTCGAGTGGTATAAAAGCCCTAAAATATCTATTCACTTTAGCACTTACCCCATTTTGCCATTTTTGTTGCCATACTGTGTGTGTATATATATATAAAAAATAACTAAATGCAATTTTATCATTTAAAGATGTATTACCCAGGTATAACTTTGTTTAACATAAGCAGTTTGTATATTGTTTACATTTTGAGAGGTAGCATGTTAAAAATGCTAATTTTGTTTCTAGACAGTATTTTTTTGTTACTATAAGAGGTGAAGCTGCAAATATTTGATTTGTTTTTAAAAGGGACTTTTGCTTTTGTTTTTAATCTTGATCTAGAATACCTTTATTCTCTTGAGTTCAAGTATTTAACGCCCCTTCTCCCCCGCCCCTGCATTAATCCTGGTTTTTTTTTTAACTGCCTGTAATAACTTAATCTAGTTTCAGTCTGACTGTGTTCCAGGTTGCTGAATGTTGATATACTTCTGCCCATAGCATGTGCCCTCCCAGATCACTTTACACTGAAGTGCATTGCAATTAAAACCATAGCTCATGTGGAAAAAGATGCAGTCTTCAGAGCTGTACAAAAAACTCTAATAGCAGGTCACTTAAGAGACTCCAGCCAAATGGCAGGAAGGTCTCTTTTCTAACATGCTATATTTTTTTTTTCTAGAGAATGCTGGGCAAAAAGGAAAAAAGCTAGGGTGGAGCTGGAAGATAGTGGGCTGGAAGGGAAAACATTCCCTAACTCTAGGAAAAATTAATCAGGGCAGGAGCATCTCGCTCGCTTGCTGCACTGGGCCTAATCCTACCTGGCCAGTTTCTGGTTTCTTTTGCGTACAGACTGATTGTCTGTCCTTGTCATACACCTACAAGAGTGGCAGCAGGGGAGGTTATGGAATTCACTTCTCAAAGAAGACGTGTATGATTCTGTTTCCTTCCTCATTATCAAATTTTTTCTACTTATCACTTAATACAGTGCCTCTAATGACACCCTAGTTTTGATTGTAGTTGCTTTAGCTAATTATGAAGCTCTAGGGGGGTGGGAGTGTACTTAAAAAAGGTCAACTGGTGTTTGACTTAATCCCAGAGGGGTCAAATGGCCTTGGAATTTTCAGCTGAAAATACTGGATAGGACTAAGGACGTTATGAAAATATTCAAGATGTTGCCATTTGTTTAAATATGGGATGGCATGCAATTTTCTTTATGTAAGACAATGCACTTTTGAGGTGGATACAGACTTTATAGCATGAAGGGCCTGCTCTTCCACTTCCAGGAAATCTAACTTGATTTAATTTTTACTGTCAGTCAAAATTAAAAAAGTGTTTTTAATAATGAGGGGTGCTTGCCCATGTGGGCAAAGAATGACTGCTTTTCCTGCCAGTGGCTATCAGAACTGCCTTCAACTTCAAGTGTTCTAACCCCAGGTAAAACTAGAGGCATAAAATTGTAGTGTGACTAATTATGGAGACAGTCTTTTGCTCGGTGATTTATATTCTGGCCTAAATGTATGAAGGACTCCTTATCCTATACTTACTGTGCAGAGGTGCCCCACTTGTTGCTGTAGAAAGGCTGGAGTGTTTTTAAATCTGAGGTGGTATAAACAAACATTTCAAAGCTCGAGGTGTGTGTGCTGAAATTCTGGTTGCACCATCCTATAACTAATGATTCAAAACATTGTTATTGTAACAATAATTTGAAAACAAATTGCAATACCCTCCCCTCCTGCTTTCAGTGCACCATTTCCAACTTGCCTACCAGTTCTTGTCCTCCTCAGAGAGCTTATTTTCCAGCATCCATATTAGCCAAGACTGACTTTCCTTGACATGTGTAATGAATTCTTGTGTAATAGCACTAGTAAAAGAAGGGGAAACCCAGCTTTCAGTCATCTATGATTAGAGTGGGTTAAGTTTACCACTCTGATCTTGTGCTGTTCTTTTAGATGTATGATATTAAATGCAATTGGATTGAGCTGTGTTAAATGAGCCTATTACACACAGGTCAGGGGTGGGGCTAATCAGTGCAACTGAAAAAATGTGAATAAATTAAATCAAACTAAGAAAAAATGGAGCATTCTAGATTTTTCACTGCTGTTTCAGTTTTTTTTAAATAGGAATCAAGTCCTCTGTGCTTGTCTGTTTGCTAGGAGCAATTTGAGAAACTTACTGTTTTGAAATGCATGCTTGTTACAAGATGAGTCTCAGCCAGAAAAAAAAATAAAATAAAAAGTTTGTGTACATCATTGTCTAAAGTTCTGATCTTCCCGGTGTGTCTGTTTTTACTGCCGCCAAGCCATGCAAAATCAGATTCCTAGCCTCTGCTACTGCTGCAATTCCAAGTACAGTTTTACAGCTATAATCCCAGTTGAAAAAGTAAATACTGTTTGCTTTTGAACAGGCCCCTACTAGCTGTTTTGTAAGAAGCTCACTTTGAATGTATGCACTGCTGCCTACCCTGAAAAGCAATAGCTTCAGCAGTTTACCACTACTCTTAGTATTCGCCACCTTGGATGATAGTGAACTCAGTTCTAACTATATAGCTGAAAACCAAGCCGTCTCATTATGGTGAGGGGTACTGCAGAGTGAATACAGCCAGATTCTCCTGTTGTGTAGTTATTTTGTAATAAGTGTACTTGTTACATCAGGCCTGCGTTCTCTCCCTATAACGTATTGACTCAAGAACAAGCAAGCCCCATACAATAATGGAGAGAGTTTATTTAAAAAATTCAAAATAGCCTGGCATGTGAAACAAGCACAAACTTCCGCGGCTAGTCCATGCGTGCTTTCAGTGTCCTGGTGGTGATCTTGTCTTTTTCACTGCAAAGAAAGGAGAGACAAACTACCACCTCATCCTTCCAAGTGGATGTTGTCTTACAACAGTCTTTACAAAAAATGAGGTGGAATGTTTCTATGTAATGCAGTAACTCATCAACACCCCCTCTGATCAATTCTAAATTTCAGGAAATGTTCTGGGCCTTAGAGGTGAGAACCCTATTGAGCTGGAGAAAAATGGAGCCCTTGCCAGCTGTTTTCACACAGCCCAAGCTTCAAGCGGCTCTGCAGTTGTCTATAGAACAAACTACTGGTTGATAGCCCCAATTATTGCTTTCCAGCGTAATACCTCATCTCTGCTCATACTCCCAAAGAGAGTTTAACATGTTGACACCCTGACTCTGGTCTGAGGGATAAGAATGGTGGGGAAGGGTAGTCACAGGGAGTCTCAGAAATAAGAGGGTAATGGGAAGCTAGCACCCAAGGAACTTTGAGGGAGACAGAGAGGGATGCAAGAAGCCCCTGCTCTATGCCATGATCTTGGCCTACAGCTGCTACAACATAGATTTTAAGGTCAAAAGGCACCATTGTGATCGTCTAATCTGCCTGCCTGCACATTGCAGGCCACAGCGCCCTGAGTTACTGAAATCCTCAAGTCATGACTGAAAGACTTCACATTACAGGGACTCTGCCATTTGCAGTAGTTTAAACCTGCAAGTGACCCAAGCCCTATGCTGTGGAGGAAGGCAAAACCCAAGGGTGTCTGCCAATCCTACCTGGGGGAAAATTCCATCCTGACCCCAAAGATGGTGGTCAATTAGACCCTGAGCATGTGGGCAATGCCCCAGTTTTAGAGGTCTCCCTACTGATTGGAGACAATGTAGATGGGATGTCCATAAATAAATGGCTCCCTACCACGAATCCTAGCACTAACACCTGTGCAGAGAGACAGGTTTGAAATAGGTCATTGACACTTTGTTCTCCTGCAGGGGTGAGCCCTAGCCCCAGCTCCCACTGCAGTTTCAGATGGAGCTCTGAACAATAACAAAACTAGTTTTATTTCCTAACACAATGGCTGGGACACTGCTGAGGACTCATTAGGGAGACACTACTGAACATAAGGGTCGGCCAATCCAGCAACAAGGCAGCTTTTAGTTCTGCATGGAAATCTTGAATTCCACAGTGGCATCTCAGTGTGAAGTAGTAGCACTTCCTGGGTGCAAATAATCATGACCGAAGGGGGGGAAATGCTGCTAACAGCAGCTAATGAGGATAGGAGGGAACTCTTAATTTACTATCACTGGTGCTGCTGCAGCAAGGTAGGTTAGCACTCATGGGAAATTTAAAGATCTAGGGTAGACAAGACCTTACTAAAGAACAGCAGAGGTCACACCTCTTTCACTGACTTAAGGCTCTGTGTTTAACTCTGCCCCTTCTCTCCAAGGGAAAGGGGCTGTGTGAGGTGTACTTACATTATATGCACTACCACACCCATGCCAGACACAGCATCTCTGTCCACTGCATTCAGCATAGCCTGTGAGATCGTTTCAAAGAGGTGGTCTGGCTCCTGAAAAAGGAGGAAGGGAAACTCTTTTAGTTGGCTTCTATAGCTGAGCTACTAGGGGTTGGGGCAGTTCACCAAACTGTAACAACCCGACCCTCTCCATGCCCGGGGGAGGATGTTAGGGCACTGGACCAGCAGATGGGAGACCCAGTTTCTATTCCTCACTCCACTCCAGACTGCTTGTGTAACTGAGGACAGGTCACTTTGCCTCCCTGTGCCTTAGTTCCCTATGTGTTAAAATAATGCTTCCTTACCTCCCAGGGGTGTTTGTAAACATAAATACACTAAAGATTATACAGGGGTTTTCATCAGTAGTCTCAAAGCACTTCACAAGGTAGAGGCATTATTATATTACAGGAGTAGCCTGAATTCCCTGTGTCCAATTTAACAGCAAAGGATTAAAAAAAAAAAAACCAAGACGACAGATCTTGCCACCTCCTCACTCACCATGTCAGGCTCCCAGAGGGACTCACACATGCCATACATCTGCTCTGAGCAGGTGCCACTGACAACGAAGTCATCTGTTATCATGGGACAACCAATCAGGTCCAGAGAGCAGATGAAAGGTTCATAAGTTATGGGGTCCAAGCCAGCAATAACTGGCTCTGTGTAATAGGGTCCAAACCTGCGAACAGCAAGGCATAAGTTAGAGCAGCCTAAGGATGCATAAATGTGACGTAACAGCAGAATTCTAACTCGGTAGGTATTTAAGGAAAGTGCTTATCTTGGGTGTTAGTAGGAGCCTTTCAAATTAGTTTGGAATTACCCCCAGTTACTCTTTTAGTACCACCTAGCTGTGAATGGACTTTTATTTCAGTGACAAAAAGACACACTGAAATAATCTGCTTCCTCACTGAAGTCAGTTTCAAAAGCTGTTTACGATTTCCAGATTCTGGTGTTTAAGCAAATCATTACTTGTAGGAAACAAACATTTTTGATCTGGGTTCAGGAAAAAGTAAGTGGTCCTTATATTTCAGAAACAGGTGTCCTCTGCATCCAAGAGCACATAACCATCAAGTTTTGGTGTTTTAAGTGGTAGGGGAGAATCTTTAGATCCCACTGGCCTGCCTCCAAACAGCCTTCAGCAACAGAAATGTGGTACAATTGGAATTGAGTGTTATTTAAAAGTATCTTACATTTGTTCTGTTGGGGGTTGATCTAGAACAGGGGTCTCAAACATGCGGCCCGCGGAGCTCTTCCCTGCGGCCCGCGGAGCTCCCCCACCAGGGCCAGCTCCAGAGTGGGGAGCCCAGAGCCTTTTAACTCCCAGCCGCGGCTGGGAATCAGAAGGCTCCGAGCTGCCCGCCGCGGCAGGGAGCCCAGAGCCTTTTAACTCCCAGCCGCGGCTGGGAATCAGAGGGGGCTCCGGGCTCCCAGCCGCGGCGGGGAGCCCCGAGCCTTTTAACTCCCAGCCGCGGCTGGGAATCAGAAGGCTCCGAGCTGCCCGCCGCGGCGGGGAGCCCAGAGCCTTTTAACTCCCAGCCGCGGCTGGGAATCAGAAGGCTCCGAGCTGCCCGCCGCGGCAGGGAGCCCAGAGCCTTTTAACTCCCAGCCGCGGCTGGGAATCAGAAGGCTCCGAGCTGCCCGCCGCGGCAGGGAGCCCAGAGCTTTTTAACTCCCAGCCGCGGCTGGGAATCAGAGGGCTCCGAGCTGCCCGCCGCGGCGGGGAGCCCAGAGCCTTTTAACTCCCAGCCGCGGCTGGGAATCAGAGGGGGCTCCGGGCTCCCAGCCGCGGCGGGGAACCCAGAGCCTTTTAACTCCCAGCCGCGGCTGGGAATCAGAAGGCTCCGAGCTGCCCCCGCGGCAGGGAGCCCAGAGCCTTTTAAATCCCAGCCGCGGCCGGGAATCAGAGGGGGCTCCGAGCTGCCCGCCGGGGCAGGGAGCCCAGAGCCTTTTAACTCCCAGCCGCGGCTAGGATTTGCTGGGGCAGGGGGCAGCGCTCTGGCGGTTGCGGGTCGGCAGCTCCGGTGGACCTTCCGCAGGCATGCCTGAGGGAGGTCCACCGGGGCCATCTGCCGCCCTCCCCAGGATGCCGCCCCAAGCGGGTGCTTGGCCCGCTGGTGCCTAGAGCCCGCCCTGTCCCCCACTTACTGCCTGTCGCTGCCAAACTCCCCTCACCCCGCCCCCCTCCCCGAGTTATTTTCTGTGCCTAAGCTCCCCACGCGCTGCTCCCCAATGTTTGGGGCCGGGTCTCTCCCCTGGCCCCACCTGCTGCCCCCACGCGCCTCCCCCCAGTGTCTCCCGGCCCCCACTTGCTGCCCCCTCACCGCCCGGGAGCCTGCCCGGGAGCTCAGGCTGACTCCACTCCTCCGCTATGCCGGCTTCCGGCATCACCTGCTGCCGCAGGGTCCTAGCGCCCCCCTGCACTAGGGCCAGGGCAGGCTGCCCTTCCCCTGCCCTTCTGCCCTAGTCCTGAGACTCTCCAATGCCCCGAGCCTCTCCAATGCCTCAAACCCCTCACCCTCAGCCCCACAGCCCTCACCCCTGCACCCCCTCCTATCCCCAAACTCCGTCCCAAAGCCTGCACCCCCACCCCCTGCCGCAGCCTGGAGCCTGCACCGAGCACAGAGCCTGCACTCCAGACCCCCTCCCCCACCCCCACCCAAACTCCCTCCCAGAGCCTTAGGCAGTAAATCTAAGTGCGTGTTTTGTCCTTTGAGTGAGGTGCATTACTGAGTGTATATATTTATTAAAACTGTAGATTCTACATTAAAGTGTCAACCAACACTGTCACAATGACATAATCAAAATTAGTACAAAATTTGACAAAACGTCAAAATTAGCACTGACGTTTCACATTACAGTTAAAGAAGTTAATAAAAAAGTTAATAAATTGACTTTTAATAGCATACTATATTTTAATACTATACTACTATATTACTCTTCTTTTTTTTTCTGCCTACCTCCAGGCGCTTCCTGCCGCCAAGCCGCCAAACAGCTGTTGGTGGCGCTTAGCACTTTCCAGGAGGGAGGGGGGAGGAGCGGGGAGCCACGCACTTAGGGGAGGAGGTGGAGAAGAGACAGGGCAGGGGTGGGGCCTCATGGAAGGGGTGGATTGGGGGTGGGGCCAGGGGCAGCAAGGGGGCGTGTCAGTGATGCAGCCCTCGGGCCAATGCACTAGTCCTCATGCGGCCCTCGGGGTCATTTGAGTTTGAGACCCCTGATCTAGAAGAGAATTCCAGGTCATTTCAGCACATTAATTTGCCTAACTCAGAACACCTGATCTACGAATCAGAGTTTACTTAACTTAATTCCCTGATAATAGTCTATGCTTGATTCAAGATAGCAGCTTCCTGTTCATTAATTGTCACTCAGTGTGCAACTCTTCTTTGTGATAGTAAGAATCTAGAAACAACCAAGCTTTCCTTAAACATCGGACCCAAACTGAAACCAATTCCAGGGACACAATTTCATTCGAAAAACACTTCCCCTCTATGCTGTTAACGATCCATCTCTCTAGTGAATGCTTCAGTGACCTAGCTCTTAAGTCTTTGGTGTACAACACCCATACAATAGTTTTGTCTCCATTAAGGTTTTCCCATTACTGATAATTGGTGCTGCCGAATATAGTTTTACTACATGTGTAGACAGGACTAAGCCATGTTCAGCACCATTTCAGAAACTGGCGGAACTGTGCTCAAAGTATGATTTATTCACTGTTTGAGTCCATCTATACATGGAGTTCAGCATTCTTCATCTCCAGTTCAGCTACCACAGTCAACGTAGGTAAATCGTCTTTGCCAATACTAGGAAAATGAACATGCCTCTTGACTCCTCTGGAGTCGTAATTTAACTCCATTAACCATGCCCTGATTTCAGTGATTTCTGTGGAATGGCTCAGCTGTTTGATATTTACCGTTTCTCATAGAGTAGGTTGGCCACCATACTCATGAGAGTTTGGGGCTTGATCTGTCTGCCTTCCTTCAGCTCATAGAGATTCAGCCTGAACTTCAGCCGCTGGGCCCTGCAGATGAGATCAAAATCCATATTAAAATCACATGCATCAGGACCTCTTCCACCCTCCCAATGGTTAATACTTGCTACTAGAGATTAACACAGGGGTCGGCAACCTTTCAGAAGTGCTGTGCCGAGTCTTCATTTATTCACGCTAATTTAAGGTTTTGGGTGCCAGTAATACATTAACTTTTTTAGAAGGTCTCTTTCTATAGTCTATAATATATAACTAAACTATTGTTGTATGTAAAGTAAATAAGGTTTTTAAAATGTTTAAGAAGCTTCATTTAAAATTAAATTAAAATGCAGAGCCCCCAGGACCGGTGGCCAGGACCCGGGCAGTGTGAGTGCCACTGAAAATCAGCTCGCGTGCCGCCTTTGGCAAGAGTGCCATAGGTTGCCTACCTCAGGATTAACATCTGATGGACACATGATGCAGGCATGTGTATTTAGAATGCATGCACGTATGCATTTCAAATGTGGACATCTGGTTCTCACTTGCCATGTGCTCTTAAGAAATCAGACACAGCTTTGATTTTGGAACACAGTGGATTTTTTTTTTTTTTTTTTTTAAAGCAGGGCACAATTAGTCAACAACCAATGTTGCTAGTCTTTGGCACTGTGGAGGAAACACGTTTTCAAAAACCTTTGGGATGGTTCAAAAATAACCCCAACAGGACTGACTGGAGTGGGGTTCAGAGAAGGCAAGTCTTGGTGCTCAGGCAGCCCACACCTGGATGAATAGACAAAGATACTACCTAAACATCTGTGTGTAACATATGTTGTGTCTTTATAGATGTACAACAAACTCCCTTCCTACAGGCCAGGAATATCAAGTGTTCACAAGAGAAGATTCCACTTACACTGTCTGCACATCTGTGGCAAGCCCAGACAGTCCGATATATAGTCTGTCTCCCATGGGGAAAATCTTCTGAAAGTCTGTGGTCACCATCTGAGCCTGAATTCCAAACCGTCTGTCCGATGCAATGGCCACACAGTTTTTCCCCTTCATGGCCATTACAGCCCCTCCATTATAGGACATAATAGACTATTAAAAAAAAAAAAAAGATAATTTTAGGGTTCAGTGAACATTTATAGTACATTCATTAATTATACAACAAGAACTGGTATCAACTAGAGCCATGCAGCTTAGCCAAGACAAGTCAGATAACACCCCCTGAATTGGTTACACTCTATTACACTGCATTTGCTTAGGTCTGTCTTGTATACTCTGTGCTAGATCTTTAGATCATTTGGTCAAGTACCTTCTAGAACAGGGGTCGGCAACCTCTGGCACGCGGCTCACCAGGGTAAGGACCCTGGCGGGCCAGGCCAGTTTGCTTACCTGCCACGTCGGAAGGTTCGGCCAGTCCTGGGATGGCGAACCGCGGCCAGTGGGAGCCGCGATCGGTCGAACCTGCTGACGCGGCAGGTAAACAAACTGGCCCGGCCCGCCAGGGTCCTTACCCTGGCGAGCCGCGTGCCAGAGGTTGCTGACCCCTGTTCTAGAAATACCTGCAGGTCCTCCCAGGGCAAGTAAGCCATTATCTAGCTGGCCTCACTGCTACAGAAAAGAGTCAAATATCTCATTTCCTTTAACAAATGCCAGCTACACTGACCATAAATAATTAATTCCTCATTTGAAGTCATTTTCCCACTGGCATAGTCATCTTAAAAATAGCATTAGGTTCTCCAATTTTTAATTCTTATTTTCTACTGCAATAAGGTTTACTGCAGTACCAACTTAATTACCCGATCGCCTCATGCACATGCTGTATGCACTTTCTATGTATAAACAAGATCTTCCTGAGACCGAATCTGTGGCTCTAAAGGAAGCTTCATGTCCAGGACCACAGATAAACTCTCCTCAACATTCAGAATACCAAATAAACTCAGAGGGCAAAGCCCTTCTCTCCTGCTCCCCCTCTCTAAAATATTCTGTTGCATGCAAGGCCTAATTCTCCTTGATGACATTGCAGAATGTTTGTATCCTGCTATTGCTGTGCACCTAGTCTGCTGTCCATCTGATTAACAGAGAAGGTGATCAAATGTATAAAGTCCACAATTAAGACACTTTATTTCCAGTATAGCTAAACCCAGAACTTCTCTGTTTTACAATTAATTTCACACTTAAATTCTGTTAGTAAAGCTCCCTCCATTAATTGAGTAGTAGCAGTAATCAATAAATAAATACCGGTAGCATCTTTTCTATATCACGTTTCATCAATAAAGCACTTTACAAAGGTGGTAAGTATCATTATTTCCATTTTCAACAAAAAACTTCCCCAGCAAACTTAATAGTGGCTTATTAAAGCAGCAGTTTAAGCAATCCATATAATGCAGGGGTTCTCAAACGGTGGGTCAGGATCCTGTTTAAATAGGGTCACCAAGGCTGGTGTTGGCCTTGGGCCGCAGCAAGTCTGAAGTCCAAGCCCTACCACCCAGGGCAGAAACCCTTGGGCTTCAGCTTTGTCAGGCAGACTCGGTCTTCAGTCCCCCGTCCTGGGGTCGTGTAGTAATTTTTTTTTTTGTCAGAAGGGGGTCAGGATGCAATGACGTTTGAGAATCATTGATCGAATGTAACAAAGCGTAAAACTCTGGTGCTTTGGAGGCAACCATCACAACTGAAACAGCATCAATGAAAAAGTTTAAGTATCCTTCTGAGGACATGCAATAGGAAGATGGGAGACAGTTACTGGTGTGTAACAAAACACAGCGGACTGATCTTGACTGTGCTCTGCACTCTGTGAACACAGAATAAGAGGCAGTCCCCTGCCCCCGAAGACCTGTCCTCACAGTCCTCGTTATAGGCAAACACGGCCCTATTGTAGCAGAAAGTAACAAGTGCTGCAGGGTTCTACACACTAGTTTTGCTGTAGCACCATCCTGCCAAGAATCTCAGTGCAATTTACAAACAGCAGGCCCCTTGGTCACTTGCTGAGCACTGACCAGGGAAGCATCATCTCCACCTAAAAAGGGGTAAAGCGACTTGCCCAAGAGCCGAGACAGAAAAAGAACCCCAGGACTCCGGGATCACAGATCATATCACTGGGCCACTAAACACTCCAGGGTGGCCACTATCTCCAAGCTGCCACTAGGGTCTCGTGCTCCCCCACACCCAGACAGGACCGCCACCTAGATCTTCACCCCACCTCGCCAGGCCAGCCCCGTCCCCAAAGCCCCCCAGCCTCCCTCCCAGCAGCAGCAGCAGATGCCAGGAAAGGACCAGCAAGAAGGCCCCTCCCCAGCTTCCAATCCTAAGTGTCCACGCCGGCCCCGGGTCCCCCCGCCCGCTCCAGGGTCCCCCCAGACTCCAGCCCCCCCCAGACTCCAGCCCCAGGTCCCCTCAGACCCTCCCCAGGGTCCCCCCAGACCCAGGTCCTCCAACCCCCCCCCCCGGATCCCCCCAGACCCCAGCCCCGGTCCCCCGCCCCCCCAGACTCGGGTCGCCCAGCCCCCCCTCTGGGTCCCCGTAGACTCCAGCCCCAGACACCCCCCCCCCGGACTCCCCTCCAGCCCCGGGTCCCCCAGGCCTCACCATGGCGCCGGCTGACGAGAACACCAACAATAACGGCAACGATTCTCCCCCGCACTGGCTCCTTCCTGGCTGCCGCGCCGCGCACCCAAACCCGCTACCGCTCTGAGACACGCCTCCCGCTCTTCTCATTGGCGGGCAGCTCCAGCCGCGGGGCCGCTGCCTGTTGGAATTGGCGAACTTGAGCCGTCAGTCACGGGGAGGGGCGGGGCCAGGCCTAGCGTTAATGTTAAGGTTGGTTGAGAGGAGAAAGGGGCGGTATGAAAGCGAGGAAAAAATGAAGAGTCATAGCGAGCGGCGCCCGCTGGGGCACGATGGGATCGTGGCGGACTCGGCTGAGCCTGCACGGGCGGGCGCACGCGCAGCTGGCTGCATGCATTGGAGGGTGCATGGCTGCGTTGCACATGTATGTGGCGCTTCTCCACATCTGGCTGGCTACATGCACTGGTGCTTACGCATCAGTCACCGGCTGGCCAACCGCAAATGCTCAAAAATCGCGAGGCAGCCCCATTCCTTCCCCCCCCCCAAAAAAGATGGATTTATAAATCATGAGATTTTTAACATGATATGGGGCTCCTTTCCTTTGCCTTCAGGGGTCTCCACTTTTGAGGTGTGTTTGCTTCACATTTTCAAACTTTTCTCTGCAACTGTACGGGCTAGATAGTTACTTTGCTTTCAGATAAAAACTGAGATTCTCACATAACCCACTCAACTCCAGGAGCTGGCGTTTGAAGAAAAACACTAAAAATCACGAGACTCACAGTAAAATCATGTTTCAGAGTGGTAGCCGTGTTAGTCTGTAGCAGCAACACCCATTTTTTCATGTTCTCTGTGTATATAGATCTTCCTACTGTATTTTCCACTCCATGCATCTGATGAAGCGGGTTTTAGCCCACAAAAGCTTATGATCAAATAAATGTGTTAGTCTCTAAGATGCCACAAGTTCTCCTCGTTTTTTTAATAAAATCATGGAATATCAGGGTTGGAAGGGACCTCAGGAGGTATCTAGTCTAACCCCCTGCTCAAAGCAGGATCAAGCCCCAGACAGATTTCTGCCCCAGATTCCTAACTGGCCCCCTCAAGGATTGAGTTTACAAGCCTGGGTTTAGGAGGCCACTACTCAAACCACTGAGCAAGTTATGAACACTGCAGTTATGCCTCACTACCTGTATGATGTAGTATAGCTGGCTATGCAGCTGGCTATCTACATTGTTTGCTGCTGACTGCTTCATATATTTCAGTATGATTGGCAGGATAGAGGTCAGGTCCTCTTATATCTGGAGGCTGCATAAAGAATCCAGAAATATCTGAGAGAGATTTCACATAGTTTGCTGAAATGAAAGGCCAGGACCCGAAGAATTACATTATGATAACTGTAAGAAGTGAGACAGATAAACAACACCCAAACCTTTACAGCCAGACAGCTACAGTTATATGGGTTCCATTGGGTTGTACAAACAAATTCAATTAGCTACTAAAATAAACATTTAATATAAATACAGAAGCAAGAGGAAAATGAGTCTCTGGATAAATACAGGTACCTTTCTAGGGCTATTTATTATTTACATGACACATAAGCATGTTTCTTCACTTGGACTTGATCCTGGAGACCTGCCTCAGTCAATATTCCCTTGAAGACTGGGCATATATTCAACCCTTGATGGTACATTCTTGTCTTTCAACTATGTGATTTTATTAACAGCATTCAACCTGAAGGGGCTATAGGGAAGGCTTCTCTGGCTCTGATGCAGTTTATACCCTTCTCCACACAGGGCTGCCCAGGGGATTCAGGGGGCCTGGGGCAAAGCAATTTTTGGGGGCCCCTTCCATAAAAAAAAAGTTGCAATCCTATAGAATACTATATTCTCGTGGGGGCCCCTGCAGGGCCTGGGGCAAATTGCCCCACTTCCCCCCCCCCGGGTGGCCCTGTCTCCACATTTTTGGATTCCGCTAAACCTACCCTTTCCAAGGTGTCTTTTCCCTCTTGCCTCTTCTGATGAGCAAAGTAGCTGCCTTTGGGATGCACCAGATTATTTTAAACAGTAAGTATTTTTTTAAAGAAAGAAAGAAAGAAAGAAAGAAAGAAAGCGGATTCCAGAGAAGGAGTCCCTAAGATCCTCCTAAAAAGATATTGGCCCAGATCCTCAAGGTATTTAGGTCAGTGCCTAACTCCTATTGACTGCAACATGATGAGCATTAAGCACCCAAATTGCTTTGAGGATCTGGGCCTTTAACCTCACTCTGTGTATCATTTACTTCAAAGGCTGTTTGGATTCACAAGCGGTTTGGAATACAGTTTATTTGGTGACCTTGAAATACAGTGAATTAGATGGGGGTAACATTGAGCCAGAACTTTCATACCGCTCTAGGAGCCAGATTTTCTCATGAGGGCCCTAAACCACAATGTCACAAAATCTTTCAAAACTTATTAGTGATAACTTCTCCAGCTGCTCCTGCACCTCATAGTTCATGTACCTATGCTGCTTCCACATCATCTTTTGAGCCTGCTGCTGTGGGAACACTTGGAAACATTTGGGTTGGAGCTTTTGTTTAAAAAAAAAGACTCTTGTTAATATTGAAGTGTGGCATGGAGACACAGAGAGCAGCTTTGTTGGAGACTAAACAGAAAACACTATTTCTCACCCTATGACTGCACTGTTTTCCTTTTCATGTCAGCATCTATTAAACTGCAGGCAAAATGTGTGGGTTTTAAAACATTTCTCATGTAGAATTTCCCCTCTCCCTCTCTTGCCTCTGGCATTTCCTTTCAATGTTGCAAGCAGCAGAGCTAGTGGGCTGAATTCCTGCTATTCCAACACTAACTCTCTGTGGCTTTCCACAAAGAACTTGGGGGCACACTTAGCTCCCCTGAAGGATATGTCTCCATTTGAGCAGGGAGGTGTGATTTCCAGCTCATATAGATGTACCTGCACTAGTTCTGCTCCAGCTAGCACCTAAAAATAGCATTGTACCCATCAGGGCTGGCTCCAGGCACCAGTGTTATTGGGGTGGCACGTCCACGTCTTCGGCAGCAGCTTAAGCACCCCACTTTAGTCTTTGGCGGCAAGCCCTTCGCTCCATCTCTTCCTCTTCTGCGGCACTTTGGCGGCAGCTCAACTGGGTTTTTCTTTTTTTATTTTCCTTCGTTGCTGGGGCAGCAAAAAGCTGGAGCCGGCCCTGGTACCCATGGCAGTATGGGTGGCAGTTTGGCCTAGCTGCTCCGAGTACGTACCCAAGGCGTTGGGCAGGATTGTACTGGGGGCAGCTTGACCGAGTGGCCATCTGTGCCACTGTGGCCACTCTGCTATTTTTAGCTCGAGCTACTGTGAGTGCATCTCTGTGAGCTGGGCACGGCACCGCACAGCTCAGAGGTAGATGTAGCTTTAGACACCCAGATAAATGGTCAGATTTTCACAAGTGCTCAGATCCTATTTAGGCACCTAACTAAAGTGGCTGGATTTGCACAAATGCTCAGCGCCCTGCAGCTCCCAGTGAGAACAGGGAGAGGTACCGCGTGCTGAACTTGAGTGCACATGCAGCTGTTTCATCTAGGTGCCTGCACAGGATCCGCACATGTTCGAAAAGCCATCCCTTGGTCCATCTCGCTTCTCCCATCTGTAAAACCCAAATCCTTCCTGCACATCAGATGTAACTTAAGGGCACGAACTAGGCTTTGCCATGCCTGTCCGTCATGCTTCTTGCCAGAATGGCTACCTTGTTGTGTCCCTATAATGTAACTGGTTTAGGAGGCCAGGTTATTGGTCTGCCGCACAACCCCCAACCTGGAGGGCTAATAATGCACTGCTTTTTGTCTGCTCCTGTCCAGCATGGCTAGCCCTCCCAGCAGTTAAAAAACCCATTGGCATCACTCTTGGGGACATTGGACCAAACAAACCTTCCCACCATGTCAAGGTGCAGACTTCCGGGAAGGATCTGTAAAACAGGGGTAATCATAACAACCCATCTCACAGGGAGTTGTGAGTGTTAATCAACCACAGTAAAGCTGGAAAGTTGCTAAATATGAACATTCCTTCAGGCTCCTTCCTCAGCCCACAACCAGTGATGCTCATTATTGAGGTTTAATGCCCAGGATAATCTCTGTACACCCTACTGCTTCCAGTTGTGTCTGAAGAGTCATCAAGACTGTGTTGATTTGGATTCTAACATGCCATGACGAACAATCTTCAAGGATCTACAAATTAGTGTCAGCAAGGCCAAAGTGTGTACAAAGTTACTCAATATTATGCAGTGAAACAGCAGCAGATTGGCGAGGCCTCATCCTTTATATAAATGATAACTCACAGCAAAATACTGTGACGCATGGATCCGAGGAAGTGGGTATTCACCCACGAAAGCTCATGCTCCAATACATCTGTCAGTCTATAAGGTGCCACAGGACTCTTTGTCGCTTTTTACAGCTCCAGACTAACACGGCTACACCCCTCTGATACTTGACAGCAAAATACTGATGCAGTAGCCAACTTTTCCTTTGTAAAAACTCTTCAAAATCCAAGATTTTTCCAGGGGGGTCTAACTAGCTCCTGGAAGGTTATTTGATTTTTCAAAGAGCAATATCCAGGGGCCCCAAAATACCCACTCACTCACCCCCCCATCATGGGATCCTGCACCAGACTGACCCTATAAGGCATGGGCTGCTTTATGGGCTCAGGTGAAGGATTGTTTGGGGGCTTCCTGCTTCTCCTGAACCTTAGCCCTGAGCTCTTGGTTATGTAGGTTGGATATTCGCCTTTCCACCACCGGGAGGCAGCAGCAGCAGCAGCACTTTCTCCCAAGCTCAAGCGACACTGCTGGGGGCTAAGGGGTTGG